>NC_133365.1:3120653-3163313 GCF_049309525.1 Garra rufa | reverse complement strand
ATACATTATAAATACGTTGTCACGAAACGTGTAGGAAAGCAAAAAATAACGTCTTCAATAAAAAGTCTTCAATAAATCCTCAGGCAGAGTAACAATAGACAGGAATGGCGGGAGAAGACGCGCACACAACGAAGGAACATAGGTGTAACGCTTGTAGCCGGACAAAGAAACAAGGAAAACAAACAAACTTATAAAGGGGAGATAATTACAACAACAGGTGGAGGGGATCACACTAATGAGCAGGAAGACCAAAAAAGGGCATGGGAGAAACCAAACAGACAGTCCAATGGGGGAAACACTGGGAAAAACCAAGACAAACAGTCCAAGGGCGTGACATACACTTTGTACACATTTATCATATATTATTCATGTATTTTAAATAATCAACAAGTGTATTTTTTATCATTAAACATATGTGGGCAATACATTATAAATATGCTTTGTATACATTTATTATATATTATTCATGTATTTTAAATAATCAACAAGTGTATTTTTTTTGTAATAAAAATATGTGGGAAATACATTATAAATACGCCTTGCATACATTTGTTATATATTTATGTATTTTAAATAATCAACAAGTGTATTTTTTATTGATAAAAATATCTGGGCAATACATTATAAATACGCTTTGTATACATTTGTTATATATTATTCATGTATTTTAAATAATCAGTAAGTTTATTTTTTATGTATAATTAGTATATTTAAAGGTTTATGAAATATGTTTCAATCCTATTAGAAGTGGTAACAAAATACATTTTTTGGAAATGCTGAGATAGTATGTTAAAAGCACATTTTAGTTCATCTTCATGGTGTCTCAAAATAGCACAGTTGAGTACATTTAGATGATTTTAAGTTTATCTTAACATAAACTTAAGAATAACTTTTAGTATATTGAGTACAAAATTAGTGGCCGAAAATAGAGCACTTTAAGTACATTAGGGAAGTGCACTAAGTGTACTTAAATTGTATTTTAGCACACTTTTTTCACACTTTGTATATTCTTTTAATATATTATTGCTATACTTTAAATTAGTCATAAATATATTTATAAATGTTCAAAAGTAGGGTTCAAGTGTATTTCTAGTTTTAACTAAATATATTTTTTTAAATACAGATATAGTATGTTAAAAGCACATTTTAGTTCAATTTCATGGTGTCTCAAAATAGCACAGTTGAGTACACTTAGATGGTATTAGGTTTATCTTAACATATACTTAATACTATTTTTTAGTACAATAAGTACAAAATTAGTGTGCGAAAATAGAGCACTTTTAGTACATTACTGAAAAGTGTACTAAGTATACTTAAAGTGTATTTTAGTGCACTTTTTTTTAACCTGGGAGAATTACCACACTCAAAATCAGTTTAAGTGTTAGTGCTAATAATGCATTCATATTAAGTGTACTTTAGTACAACTTTTGAGAAAATGTACTTCTACTACAGTACATTACTAATAGATTTTTAATAAAATCAATTTAATGTAAACTTAAAATTACCACACTCAAAATCAATTTAAGTGTTAGTGATAATAATGCATTCATATTAAGTGTACTTAAGTACAACTTTTGGGAAAATGTACTTCTACTACAATACATTACTAATAGATTTTTTATATATTAACTTATTTTAAACTCAAGATTAGTATGTAAACAGTGTACTAAAAATCAACTAATGTTTAAAGCATTTAAAGCACACTTTTGAAAAACACACTAATAAAACTCTTTTGGATGTTTTTTCTGTAGTGTACTTTATTGTAGTACACTAAAAATTTATTTAAGTATTACTGGTATTTAGTATACTTTTGTCAAGTGTACTAAAGTCCTACTGAAGTATAAACATACTTTTAATTAGTATATTTATAGTGTATAACCATCAAACTTTTATTTAACACAAAAAAAAAACAATGTACTAAAAATGTATTTGCGGGTATTTAAGTGTATTTTAATTGCATTTAAGTATATATTTTTTTCACCTGGGGAGCGCAATACTGCATCATTACACAAACAGACTGACGTCTGTTTTCCGTTGTTTATCATGGGCATAGTCTCTGAACTTTTGATCACCCCTTGTATGTTTAGATAGCATGAAGAGTGTACCTTGTGGTTTACATTCAGAAAAGCGCAACTGTTCGCGCACCTTTTCATATAACCTCTTCTTTAGTAACTTCATCATCCGATCCTTCATCTCTGGATGTGAAATCGTCCATTATAACATTGTTTAGGTAACTGATATCACCAAGATTGAGCAGACTGAAACGAGTAAGATCGTTATATGAGCAGCTACAGTTGTCAGTATTTTGTCCTGTCCTGTTCTGTTTTCCTAGTGTTTGTCCCCCTCTGTTTCCAGTCCTTTTGGTTTGTCCCATTTGCTCCCCCTTTTGGTTTAGTGTTTTTGGTTCTATCCATGCCCATATTTGTATTTCCCCCTCGTTATCCTGTTATCTCCTTTGTAGCCACGCCTTGTGTTCTGTGTATTTAAGTCAGTGTCTGATCACTCCCAGCTGTCTGTCGTTAATGTTACTTATGTTTCATGTGCTCTTCTTGCTCCCGGGTTTTGTTTGTTTGTATCATTTTCAAGTGTTTTGTTTAATAAACTGTCTTTATTCATTTACTACGGTTCTCCTCCTCCATCTCCACTCCTCAACCCAGCCAGACTGTGACAACAGTAGCCTACTTCAGACTGCGTTGTTGTGCTCCACCATCTCACAATATAAATAAATTAGGGCTGTCAAATGATTAAAATTTTTAATCAGATTAATCAGACTTTTCAGTGGATTAATCATGATTAATCACTATTTGCAACGCACCTGAATCCTAACCATTTTTTTTGTCTGAAATGCATACCAAAATATAAATAACAGGACACAGATACATAATTTTCATATTTTCATTGTGACGAGTGTCTCTGGGCTCATCAGCGTCGCCCTGGCAACCAACACGCAACACCTGCACCTCCTCGTCAGCGGCCGATCGGTCCCAGCTGCCGCTCATCAGCCTGCAGCATAAGACGCCGCTGCTGCGTTCACTCAGACAGACTCACGTCTCACGCTGATCACACTGATGCTAACGTTCTCTCTTTTGTCACACAGAGGGCAGCGAGTGACCGACGGCCGCAGCACGCACGCCTGGACACCCCCTTCACGGACACGAGAACTTCACTAGAGCACCAGTTTGGATCGCACTGAGCACCGTTCATCACGTTTCATTTGCACAAGTATTCAATAAAATCCACCCTCCGGGGCTTTTGCACTGAGCTGCCTTGTTGTGTGATCTCTCAACCGTGACACCTGGTGGAGAATGCGGGCAACTGCATGAGAGATCACACACAAGTGTTTGCATTCACCCGCACTGAAAGACGTCTTTTTTTTCTGTTCACTCTTCTTTTAGAATCGGTCAGCGCGCTCTCTCTCCATGGAGACGACTGAATTATTACAACGCCTCACCGAAGTCACCGTCCGCCAGCAGCAGATCATGGAACATCTGGCTACTCGGCAGGGCAGGACCGAAGAGGAACTCGCCGCCCTCCGAGCCCAAGCTGCCTCACGCGTTCCATTACCTGATCCTCGGATGCAAGCAGCACGGCTGCTGCCGAAGATGACCGCGCAGGATGATGTGGAGGCTTATCTACAAATGTTTGAGTCCACCGCTCACCGCGAAGGCTGGGAACCGGACGACTGGGCTTCAGCGCTGGCGCCCCTCCTCACAGGCGAAGCTCAACGGGCGTTCTTCTCGCTGTCCCCAACAGCAGCCGGTGATTATAGAGAGGTGAAGAGAGAAATTCTCGCCAGATTGGGTCTGTCTCCTATTTGTGCGGCCCAACAGTTCTTCGAGTGGGAGTATAAAGCCCGGGTGCCAGCGCGAGCCCAGGCTGCCGAACTCGTCCGCTTGGCACAGCACTGGCTGCTTGAAGGAGAGCCCACCGCAGCCCAGGTAATGGAACGCGTGGTGGTCGATCGCCTCCAGCGAGCCCTGCCCCGAGTCCTTCGCCAAGCTGTCGGGATGAAAAACCCCACCACGGTCATGTCCCTTGTGGAGGCGATCGAGCTGGCGGACGCCATCCACCACCGGGAGGTCGGAGAGAGAGCGCCGCCGTTTCCCCGGAGGGTGGTCCAGGAGCGACGCACGCCGGAGGGCACCCCGCGCGCAGTTAGCAGGCCGACGGTTCCCTCGCCGATGGACGAGCCGATGCCCACCGCCGAGCCGACAACACCTCCGCGGACCTGGCTGGCGGGTTGCATCCTACATCAGCGCGTCCCGCCGGCGGCACCAGAAGCGGACGTCACCGTGAATGGAAAACCCGTGCGAGCGCTTCTGGATTCGGGCAGTGCGGTCACCCTCATACAAGCTCGGCTGTGCCCTCCCCGTCCCAACCAAAAGAGCCTGCTACCCATTACGTGTGTGCACGGAGATACCCAACAGGTCCCAGCTCGTCGTATCAACGTCGCTGCAGCTCATGGCAATTGGCCTGTGGAGGCTGGAATCATGGAGAATCTGCCGGTCTCACTGCTCCTCGGACGGGACTGGCCGGGGTTTGACCGCCTGCTCGCCGCTGCCGCCCAACCCGCCGGCCAGGAAGGGAACCGTCGTCGCCGCAGGCGGCCCCGAAGACCCCGCCGCCAACCGGCCCTGCTTGCCTCGGACAGCGGGAGAGATGGTGAGTCCCCCTCTCAAAATACTAACCTTTTCTATGATGTGTTTCGTCAGGCCAGTGAGGGGGGCTCATTCGCCAAGGAACAACGGGAGGACGACCGACTGAAACATTGCTGGGGACAAGTCCGCGCGGTGGATGACAAAGACGTCCTCCCACGGCCCCATCCTCTCCCGCATTTCATTGTCCGAAAGGGCCTGCTATACTGCGTCGCCCAGCGAAGGGGGGAGGAGAAGGAGTTACTGGTCGTCCCACGGACCAAAACGGAGGCCGTGTTAGAGCTCGCCCACTCCCACCCCATGGCCGGTCACCTGGGGGCTGCTAACACCGCACAACGGGTTCGAGACCGTTTTCACTGGCCCGGATTGGACGCGGAAGTGAAACGGTTTTGCCAGGCCTGTCCCACATGCCAGCGGACCGCGCCTAGAACTCCTCCCCCCAGTCCGCTCATCCCATTACCCATCATTGAGGTGCCCTTCGAGCGGATCGGACTGGATCTTGTGGGGCCGTTGCCTAAGTCTGCCCGTGGTCATGAGCACATCCTCGTCATCGTCGACTACGCCACCCGGTATCCGGAAGCAGTCCCCCTGCGGAAAGCAACAGCGAAGGCCATCGCCCAGGAGCTGTTTCTGTTGGCCAGCCGGGTGGGTATCCCATCAGAGATACTGACTGACCAGGGTACACCGTTCATGTCCCGGCTAATGGCAGACCTCTGCAGGCTGCTGCGGGTGAAACAGTTGAGGACAACAGTCTATCATCCGCAGACCGACGGGCTCGTGGAACGTTTTAATCAAACCCTCAAGCAGATGCTTCGGAGGGTAGCTGCCGAGGACAGACGCGACTGGGACCTGATGCTCCCGTATGTCCTGTTCGGGATCCGCGAAGTACCTCAGGCCTCAACTGGTTTCACCCCCTTCGAGCTCCTGTTCGGCCGCCAGCCACGGGGGCTGCTGGATGTCGCTCGGGAAGCCTGGGAGCAGCAGCAGCCTGCACCCCACCGCACGGTCATCGAGCACGTGAAGCAGATGAGGGAAAGGATCGACCGGGTCATGCCATTAGTCCGGGAACACCTCAGCAAGGCGCAGCAGGCCCAACAACGCCACTACAACCGGGCAGCCCAACCACGGGAATTCCAACCGGGAGACAGGGTGATGGTATTGGTCCCCACCTCCGCCTGCAAGTTCCTGGCGTCCTGGCAGGGCCCCTATACTGTGATGGAAAAGGTCGGACCAGTAACTTACCGACTACGGCAGCCTGGACGACGACGGACCGAACAGCTCTATCACATTAATCTCCTTAAGAGATGGCAAGGGACCAACGAGCAGATAGCCGCCCTCAGTCTCACCGATCCCGTGGTTGTCGACATGAATCCCCATCTGTCGGCTGCCCAGAAGACCGAGCTGCAACACCTGGTCAGTCAGTTCGAGGATGTGTTCTCCTCCCAGCCCGGGCAGACCAACGTCATCCAACATGACATCAAAACGCCCCCTGGAGTGATCGTCAGGCAACGGCCCTACAGAGTCCCAGAGGCTCGTCGGCAGGCTATCGAAGAGGAAATTCAACAGATGCTGAAGTTGGGGGTAATAGAACCATCTCGCAGCCCGTGGTCCAGCCCCATCGTGATGGTACCTAAGCCGGATGGCACCCTCCGCTTCTGCAACGACTTCCGCCGGCTGAACGAAGTCTCCGAATTCGACAGCTACCCCATGCCTCGGGTGGATGAGCTGTTGGACCGGCTGGGGAGGGCCCGGTACATCTCAACCCTCGACCTTACCAAAGGATATTGGCAAGTTCCGCTTACCCCCTCGGCAAAACCGAAGACGGCGTTCTCCACTCCCAGTGGACACTGGCAGTACCGGACCCTCCCCTTCGGCTTGCACGGAGCACCCGCCACCTTCCAGCGTATGATGGATATCCTCCTGAGGCCCCACCAAGCCTACGCGGCTGCATACCTGGACGACGTCGTCGTGCACTCCGAGGCATGGGATGAACACCTGGAACGTCTGCGGAGGGTGCTCTCGGAGCTCCGGCGGGCTGGACTAACCGCCAACCCCCGCAAATGCCACCTAGCGCTCTCCGAAGCGAAGTACCTGGGCTTCCAAGTCGGCCGCGGCCTCATCCGGCCCCAGGACAGGAAGGTAGAAGCGATACTCACCGCTCCCCAGCCTCAGACGAAGACCCAGGTACGAGCCTTTTTGGGGTTGGCGGGATACTATCGCTGTTTTATCCCCAACTTCTCCTCTCTAGCCGCCCCCCTGACAGACCTGACCAGGAAGGGGCAGCCCGAGAAGATTCGCTGGACGCCCGCCACAGAAGAGGCGTTCGCCGGACTCAAGACTGCCCTCACCTCAGCGCCGGTACTCCGTGCCCCGGACTTCCGCTGCCCCTTCCTGCTGCAGACGGATGCCTCCGATACCGGACTCGGGGCCGTACTATCGCAGATCCAGGAAGGTGAGGAGCATCCTATTATTTATATCAGCAGGAAGCTGTCCTCGGCTGAGAAGAACTACGCCGCCGTAGAGAAGGAGGCCCTGGCCATCAAGTGGGCAGTCCTGGAGCTGCGATATTACCTCCTCGGCCGCAAGTTCACCCTGGTGACCGACCACGCCCCCCTACAGTGGATGGCCCGCGCCAAGGACACCAACGCCAGGGTGACTCGCTGGTTCCTCGCGCTCCAGGACTTCCACTTCGAAGTCCGCCACCGCGCCGGGGCCGCCAACGCCAATGCAGATGGGCTCTCACGGATATGGACAGCTTTTGCAGGTCTGTCAGGGGTCATTCCCCACCCACCCCTTAATTCACCCCTACTGTCTCCATTCGTTCCCAGGACCAGAACGACGCTTAGGGGGGGGGGATGTGACGAGTGTCTCTGGGCTCATCAGCGTCGCCCTGGCAACCAACACGCAACACCTGCACCTCCTCGTCAGCGGCCGATCGGTCCCAGCTGCCGCTCATCAGCCTGCAGCATAAGACGCCGCTGCTGCGTTCACTCAGACAGACTCACGTCTCACGCTGATCACACTGATGCTAACGTTCTCTCTTTTGTCACACAGAGGGCAGCGAGTGACCGACGGCCGCAGCACGCACGCCTGGACACCCCCTTCACGGACACGAGAACTTCACTAGAGCACCAGTTTGGATCGCACTGAGCACCGTTCATCACGTTTCATTTGCACAAGTATTCAATAAAATCCACCCTCCGGGGCTTTTGCACTGAGCTGCCTTGTTGTGTGATCTCTCAACCGTGACATCATATTATGTCAGGGCCCGCATCGAGCCTGTTTTAGGCTACTACTAATTTTTTATATTTTAGACATCCATCAATTATGTCGCGCTGGTGGAAACAGCACAAGACTTTCGCTTTTACTTTCGATAACGGCTCAGATGGCGCAACTGGAAGAGATCCACGTTCAATCGCACGCACTAGGCTGAAACTTGCCACAAAATACCGGCAAAAATAAATAATAAATGTGTCGGGGAAAGAGTAAGGACATATCTGAATTATTTATTAATAAAGTGTATTCAATGTGAGTCAATGTCGCAAAGATCCTGCAATCTAATTTTTGGACGCGCCTTGAGAGAGAAATGTATCGTTAAGGATTACATATTAAACAAGTTTTTGTTTTCGATTTGTTTTATTTCGTTAAGTAATAATTTAAAGCTTTCTATAGATATGTTTATCATGTCTGTGAGGCATGCATTTAGCTTTATTTTTGTTAAGCACTCCTGTTCAAGAACGAGACGACAGAAAGCGCATCATTTTTGTTTTCTTTATTTTATAAAAACACTGCAACGTTTTTTGGTGTATTACTTTTTCCTTTGTGAGCAAAAATGACGGATAATTTGAAATTGCTTCCACTGAAAAAATGCAAATGATTGAGCTGGTGCCTCGATGACCTGCAAAGCGGCTTTATGTATCTTCCACTCTCCACTCTGTCACTGTGTCAGTCACCGCTCTTTCGAGAATGAACGTAATTGTACGATGTACAGATGTAATTCCCAAAACATAAGAAAAACGAAAGTTTCATACAAATTCTGAATGGATTATGGCATGGAAAGTGCAAAGCGCGCTCCCTTTATTATCACTAAAAGCGTCACAAATCTAGTTCATAGAGATCTCACAACGTTCCGTTATAATCAATAAAGCTTTCTAAACTACACAATGAATATTTTATTTACATCGCGTCTACACTTAGTCAGGAGATGAACAACTTTGGATTGTTTGTCAGATCTTCAATTGATTTGCTTTCGTTTGAGGGTAGGCTATATAGCACCGTCTACCCCAGTAGAACCGGGCCTAAGCTTGGCTATAACCACTCCAGTTGCAGAGGGGCTGTCGCCCAGGCTTGTACTTGTTAACTGTACCATCATCATTCTTTTTATATTTGAATCCGTCCATAGGCTCACCTTGCTCCATCTTGCCTCTAGCTCCCCAATCCTGACAAATAACTCGTCACACTGCGCATGCGTTAAATGCGTTAAAAAAATTGACATAATTAACAACAACAAAATAATTAACGCCGTTAACGCGTTATTTTTGACAGCCCTAAAATAAATACATAAATACTTTGCATGCCGTAGTTTACACAGGACTGGCAGTGAATGTGCATTGATATACCTTTATTAAATATGTTCCATGGTTTATTTTAATAGTTTAGCTTTTTTTTTTTTTTTTTTTTGTGGTGGTCAGAGAAAGCACCTCTGCAGCTCGTTTTTAACATAAGAGAAAGACGTCTTTTCTGCTTGCTGTTCTAACCTTTTTTTGCCAAGATATTTTCAGAGATGACAGATAAGATGTTATAGAATAATAATTCAATTAAAACATAATTTTTAACAAAAAATTGACATTCAACCTATTTTTAGAATTTTCTGAAAATGTCCCAGCGTGACATACTAAAGATCCAGGACTTTATAAAAATCGCATCTTTAAAACATGACTGGCATATTAAAGGAAATAAATGTCAATACATAATGTGCTATTTTTGGGTTCTTGGATTTGTTTAATAACACAACTTTTATTATTCATCCCCTATTTAACATTGTTGTTTTTTAGTCACTGATTTGTATGGTGGGAACAAATGTGTCTTAAAACACAGTTTAAATCTTTAGAAACTCAGTTTAGAGTTTAAAAAAAACTCTTCAGAAACCTTTAGAAAAACAGAATTCCCTTGAGCTTCTTCAGTTACAGTTAGCCCATGCATGTGCTGAAGTTTGAGTCACTAATTTGACAAAGTCAACAGAGCTCTTACAAAAGCTACAGTGAAGCTATAGAGAATAAATAATTTTATTATTTTAGAAAGTCTAAGGCTAAATGTGTCAGGATTTAGTCTTGTCTGTTCTGTTTTCCCAGTGTTTTTCCCCCATATTTCACATGTAAATGGTTTAGTCCTTGTTCTCCCCCTTTTGGTTTAATCTTAGTTGGTTCAGTCTATGCCCATAATTGTACTTCCCCCTCGTTATCCTTGTTCCCTTTTGAAAGCTACAGTCGATGCTGCGCTGCTAAGCGCATTGGGAACGTCTTTAGAAGTGACCAGCTGTGAATATTGTATGTAAAACGTCAATATAATTGACTAAACGGCATTATAGCCTCGATTGGTGACGTCACCGGAGCGCACACGCACGAGGCTATAAATAGATGAGCCACAGGTGCATCGTCAGGTCTTTTGTCTTCAGAGATCACTCTGTGTGTTGTGTGCGTCGGAAAACTCTCTCTCTTACTCATCCTTGATTTTGTTAGGAGTTAGTTTTACTAAGCAGAACGCAGAAACGTCACTCTTTTTCTCACTTTTCTCTCTTCTTATTTTAAGAGTTTAAAAAGAAGGAAAAGAGCATCATGAGTCAACAAGCAGGTAAGCGTTGTGTTCCTCCATGCTCGCGTCCCATGACCGAGATGGATACACACGATTATTGCTTTGTTTGTTTGGGGGAACAGCACGCGGTCATGGCGATAGAGAAGGGCGGGTGTGAGCATTGCGACCTGTTAACTGTCAAGATGCTTCGCACTCGTCTTAATTATTTCCACTCCGCACCTGCATTGCAATCGTGGGGCTCTCGCATGGATTTGCTTGACGAGCAAGAGACGGGTTCGTCCTTTTCGCTTGCTGCGTCACCAAATCCTGACATTCCTTCTCGTGATCTCGAATCGCGCTTCGGTGCTTCTTCGGTTCACGGAGGGGATGACATATCTCTTGGTTCATCAGATCGCGAGCCGCCAGCCTCTGAGCGTTCTTCTCGCGATAGAAAATCTGTTGAGGAATTGCTGGAGGTGATCACTCGCGCTGTGGACAGGTTGCAGCTTGACTGGCCAGATGAACAAGAGACCCCCAAACGTAGCAAGCTTGAGGATAGGTTTCTGTCCGGTGGCAGAGGGGAGAAGAAACAAAAACCTCTCCCCTTTTTCGAGGACCTCCATGACGAGCTGTCCAAGTCATGGAGTAAACCATATACCTCTCGTGTCTTTGTGCCATCGACGTCGACATTCTCGGCTATCGTGGGTGCGAAGTCACGAGGATATATGGAGATGCCTCGGGTCGAAGAGACGCTCGCGAGCTATCTCTCACCCGAATCAGCATCGTCTTTAAAGAAACCTACCCTCCCCACTAAACCGTGTAGAACAACTTCGGCTTCGGTGGGAAAAGCTTATCAGGCTGCAGGTCAGGCTGGTGCTGCGCTGCACACAATGGCTGTGTTACAGGCATACCAGGCTGATCTGTTGAAGGATTTGAGTGCGGGCAGTACAATCGACGATGAAGCTTTCACTGAGCTTCGTCGAGCCACAGATTTGTCTCTCCGTGCGACCAAGCAAACGGCTCGTGCCATCGGCCGATCTATGAGCGCTTTAGTCAGCACGGAGAGACATCTATGGTTGAATCTGACAGGAATAAAAGAAAAGGATCGCGTGTTCCTGTTAGATGCCCCCGTTTCTCCCTCTGGACTATTTGGAGACTCGGTTAACACCGTTGTCGAAAGATATAAAGAGGTAAAGAAACACGAGGAAGCGTTTGTTCAGTTTCTTCCTCGCCGCACTCAAGGGGAGGGGCCGTCTGCCACCCAGCCCCGTCCCGGTCCTTCAACATCCAGGGAGGTCAAAAAGCAGAGCGTGGCTCAGCGTGCTCCCCCTCGTAAAGATTGGGGACAGGCTCGCCGCGCTCAACAACCTCCTAAGCCAGATCTCAGGACTATTATCAACAAAAAGAGAAAGTCCTGATGGTCTGGCGCCCAATCTAGTGGGGGTAGCCCCCCGCGGGATGGGGCGCGTTCAACATTTAAAACTCGCCTCTCCCCGATACCCTCACGAAACCTCTCCATCCCCGCCACTTCTCGTGCCTCGGGGGGCAGCGGTTTCCAGAGAAATGTTAGATGTTCCGTCGTTTTCGGCTGTCATTCCGGACGCGGGACATCTAACATCCCCTCAAAAGGAAGTAGTAAAATTAATACCACTCTCAGAGAGTCTGGCAGCGTGGAAACTTCTGCCAGGCATCTCAGAGTGGGTATTAAGCACAGTACAGATAGGATACAGAATCCAGTTCAGTCGTCGTCCTCCGCGTTTCAACGGCGTGGTTTACACTTCCGTGAAACCGGAGCTGATGCACGTACTGTCACAAGAGCTGAAAACTCTTCTGAGCAAGGAGGCCATAGAACATGTTCCTCTTCCAGAAAGAGAGTCAGGCTATTACAGCAGATACTTCCTGGTTCCCAAGAAGGATGGGGGGTTGCGTCCAATCTTAGATCTTCGAGGCTTAAACCGTTCAGTCAAAGCACTCAAGTTCAAGATGTTAACTGTCAAGATGGTCGTGACGCAGATTCAACATTACGATTGGTTCGTCACGATCGATCTAAAAGACGCATATTTTCACATACAAATATTGCCACAACACAGGAAATTCCTGAGGTTCGCTTTAGGGGGCGAAGCGTACCAGTTTCGGGTTCTTCCATTCGGCCTAGCTTTGTCACCCCGCACATACACAAAATGCATGGATGCAGCACTGGCTCCATTACGACTCCAGGGCATTCGCATTTTGAACTACATCGACGACTGGTTAATACTGGCACAATCGCGAGAGTTGGCGCTTCAACACAGAAACATCGTGTTGGCTCATTTAGTTTCTCTAGGGTTGAGACTCAACACCAACAAAAGTGTTCTTTCTCCTGCCCAGAGAACGACTTATCTCGGTATCGTTTGGGATTCGATCACGATGCGGGCACAGCTGTCTCCCGCTCGAATCGAGACCATTCGGCAGACAATGAGCAAAGTCAAGCTAGGTCAAAACCGTACTGTTCTTCAGTACCAAAAAATGTTAGGCTTCATGGCTTCAGCATCCACGGTGATTCCTTTGGGGCTGTTGCACATGAGACCGTTTCAGTTGTGGCTAAAAGCCAGAGGATTTCATCCAAGAGCCAATCCTCAAAGGCAAATAAAAGTGACGCGCCGCGGGCTTCGTACACTAACTCTGTGGTTCAGACCCCGGTTCCTTACCTTGGGTCCCACTCTAGGGGCGCCCTGTCGTCGCAAACTGCTAACGACGGACGCCTCCCTGACGGGCTGGGGAGCGGTCTTACATGGTCGTCCAGCTCAAGGGGAATGGGAGGGTCATCAGCTCGATTGGCACATCAATTGCCTCGAGTTGATGGCTGTATTTCTGGCTCTGAAATACTTTCTCCATCAGTTGAGGGGCTGTCATGTCTTAGTGCGGGTGGACAATACAGCAGCAGTCTCTTATATAAATCACCAGGGAGGTCTGCGCTCACGCAATCTGAACAGATTAGCGAGGCAGATTTTTCTCTGGGCCCAAGGAAAGTTCCTGTCACTCAAGGCAGTTTACATTCCAGGGCACTTGAATGTGGGAGCAGACTTACTGTCCAGACAGACATTACCGATGGGCGAGTGGAAACTCCACCCGGAAGTAGTGAATCTGATATGGACCAGATTTTATCAGGCGGAAGTGGACCTCTTCGCCTCTATACAGACAGCGCAATGTCCCCTTTACTTCTCTCTGAGTCACCCAGCTCCGTTGGGTCTGGATGCGATGGCGCACTCATGGCCCAATATGCGCCTGTATGCGTTTCCTCCAGTCTCTCTGCTCCCGGGGGTTCTAGCCAGAGTTCGCCAGCAAGGTTCTTGCCTCTTATTGATAGCGCCGCGTTGGCCGAACAGAGTATGGTTCTCGGAGATAATATCTCTCCTCGACGGCTCGCCTTGGGCGATTCCGGAGAGGAGGGACCTTCTATCGCAGGCGGGGGGAACGATATTCCATCCCAGGCCCAACCTGTGGAATCTTCATGTTTGGCCCCTGAGGGGAACCAACTGAGGGACACGGGGCTTTCACCTGCCGTTATTGAGACCATCCTAAGTGCTAGGGCTCCCTCCACTAGGAGGATTTATGCCGTTAAATGGGGTATTTTTGAAAGGTGGTGTGCTGCACACAATGTAGATCCAGTTAACTGCCAGATTGCTTCAGTGTTGGACTTCATGCAAGAGAAATTATCATCAGGCATTTGCCCCGCTACTCTTAGGGTATATGTGGCCGCTCTTTCGGCTTGCCACGCCCTAATTGATGGGGAACCGCTTGGGAGGCACCCTCTGCTCTCCCGCTTCCTTCGTGGGGCCAGGAGACTGAGGCCTCCAGTCAAAACCAAGATCCCTTCTTGGGACTTAGCAATAGTCCTTGAGGGTCTGGTTGAAACCCCGTTTGAACCTTTAGAATCAGCGTCTGACAAACTTCTGACTCTTAAAATGGTTTTTCTTATGGCAATAACTTCCTTAAAAAGAATTGGGGATATGCAGGCTCTGTCTATCGCGCCATCCTGCTTAGACTTTGCCCCAGGATTGGTGAAAGTGATTTTGCATCCTCATCCTGATTATCTGCCCAAGGTGCCATTCTCGGCTGTACATCCGGTCATTTTAGAAGCCTTCTGTCCTCCACCGTTCACAACGCCGGAGCAGGAGAATTCTCATAGACTGTGTCCAGTCCGCGCTCTTCAGGCTTACATCCACCGCACTAGCCAGTGGCGTAAGTCGGAGCAACTCTTCGTCTGTTATGGCCCCCATAACAGAGGAGCAGCTGCCACCAAGCAGACCATCTCTCATTGGGTCAGGGATGCTATAGCTCTTGCCTATGAGGCGCGCGGTCAAGCTTCGCCTATAGGCCTTAGGGCTCACTCCACCAGGGGGGTCGCCTCGTCCAATGCGTTGGCAAGGGGTGCTCCCCTACAACAAGTTTGTGATGCGGCAGGCTGGTCCTCTCCGCACACATTCATAAGATTTTATAGCTTGGATGTTCATGCCACTCCGGGCTCTCGCGTCCTTGAGTCGACATCACAAGCTAATGTCTAGGTCTTCCTGCGTTCTTGTGAAACACACCTGCACAACCGTAGGAGTCCAGACATATTCAAGCACGGCGGCGTGGGTATTCTCGTTCCCAATGCGCTTAGCAGCGCAGCATCGACTGTAGCTTTCAAAAGGGAACAATCTCAGGTTACTTGACTGTAACCTTGTTCCCTGAGAAAGCGGAACGAGATGCTGCGCTACTTTGCCGTGCTGAAGATGTCCCAGGACTGCTCTTCAGACAAAATATCCTGACGATGCACCTGTGGCTCATCTATTTATAGCCTCGTGCGCGTGCGCTCCGGTGACGTCACCAATCGAGGCTATAATGCCGTTTAGTCAATTATATTGACGTTTTACATACAATATTCACAGCTGGTCACTTCTAAAGACGTTCCCAATGCGCTTAGCAGCGCAGCATCTCGTTCCGCTTTCTCAGGGAACAAGGTTACAGTCAAGTAACCTGAGATTGTTATCTTGTTTATAGCCACACCCCTGTTTCGTGTATTTAAAGTCTGTGTTTGCACTCTCCCTTTGTCCGTCGATATAAGTTGCTTCTGCCTGTTTTGCTCCATGTTCTTCGGTTTGTTTTCAATAAATAATAGTGTTTTCTTTATTCCGGTTCTGGCTACTTCATCTACTCTCCTCATCCTGCTTAAAGTGTGACAAAATGAAGATTTCCAGGACATTAAAAGAGACATTAAAAACATTAAATAGCCACAGCTGGCAGCCTTATTCTTTAAAATGTGTTGTACCAGAAAACCTTTGAGGGTGTTGAAAAAAAGTAAGCACAATATCATAAAATGTGACCCTGGACCACAAAACCAGTCTTAAGTCGCTGGAGTATATTTGTAGCAATAGCCAAAAATACATTGCATGGGTCAAATTTTTTGATTTGTCTTTTATGCCAAAAATCATTAAGAAATTAAGTAAAGATCATGTTCCATGAATATTTTTTGTAAAATTCCTACTGTAAACATATCAAAATGTAATTTTTGATTTGTAATATGCATTGTTAAGAACCTAATTTGGACAACTTTAAAGGAGATTTTCTCAGTCTTTTGATTTTTTTGCATCCTCAGATTTCTGATTTCAAATAGATGTATCTCGGCCAAATATTGTCCTATCCTAACAAACCATACATCAATAGAAAGCTTATTTATTGAGCTTTCATATGATGTATAAATCTCAGTTTTGTCAAATTTAACCTTATGACTGGTTTTGTGGTCCAGGGTCACAAATGTTTAATCAGAACAACTGAAGAAAAACCTGCAATGTACAAGCAAAGACTTTCAAGATGACCAAATTAAAATTGGAAAAACATTTCAATGCAGAGTATAAGATGAACACAAGACAAGCTGTAAATTTAACTCCTTGTTACAAATATGGTACCATCACTTCTGCCACAAAAGCCTGCTTTGTAAATAATCTTTGTGACTTATCTCAATTCATCAGCATATCCAATAGCTCAGAACAACTTAAAGATGTAACAGAAACTATGGACTCTCTCTTTTCTAGCACTTTAGATATGATTCCAGGAGCGCAGCTGCAAGAAAACAAAACTAGAGGTATTCTGTGTTGCATGGCGGAAAAGTACTTTCTCTTACAAAAAAGCCTTAAAAACCACTAGATCTAATTACATCTCGTCTCTTTTAGAAGAAAACAAACACAACCCCAAATATTTATTCAATACAGTGGCTCAATTAAAAGAAAAGAAAAAAACAACATTAGCAGGTGCAGATATTTCCCAACAGCACAGTAGTAATGATTTTATGAACTACTTTACTTCCAACATTGATACTATTAGAGATAACATTGTAACCATGCAGCTGTCAGACACAGTATCACATCAGTGCACTATAGATTCCCTGAGGAACAATTTAACTTACTTTCTTCTATAGGAAAGAAATAATTGTATAAACTTGTTAAATAATCTAAACCAACAACATGTGTGTTAGACCCTATTCCATTTAAGATACTAAAAGAGGTACTTTCAGACGTCATAGATTCTCAAAAAAGCATAGTTTTCATGTTAGGGCATCTTGCAGAATGCCACTCTTGACCAAGAAGAACATAAAACACTGACTTGAACATACTAAAATTTATTTAGACAGACCTGTGAAGTTCTGGAAGGAAGTTTTATGTAGTGATGTGACCAACTGTAACTTTTTGGACTCATGGATCAGCGGTATGATCTTGATCTTGCAAAACTTGTGAGCAGAAGAACACCATCTCTATAGTCAAACATGAAGGTGGACTAGTCCTGTTATGGGGGTGTTCTACTGTTGCAAGAAGTAGAAATCATGACTTCTCCATCAATTGCTCAGTTTGGCTGGGCGTTCAGCTCTTGGACGACACTACAGAGATCACATCCTAACCGGAGGAGAGGTAACATGTGAATGACCACCTAAGGACTCACAGAGGGAGTGCTACATAGGGAGGATTTTGAGGTGGGCTCCACACATAAGCAGAGACTACCAGAACTCAAAATCTAGAGACAGACCCTGTCTCAGGGGAAACATCACATCTTAGAGAATGTAGGGTGGAAAATACACGTGTTAGGTGTAACCCAACCTTGCCAGGCTGCTGGTTGAGTGGGCTCTCACTCCCAGTGGGCAGAGTATACCTATGGCCTGGTAAGCTGTCTGGATCGCATCCACAATCCAGTGGGAGATCCTTGGCTTGGAGACAGCGTTCCACTTCTGCTGTCTTCCAAAACAGACAAAGAGCTGTTCAGAACATCTAAATTCTGAGAATGCTCGAATAAGCATAGGGTATGGTCTTAGGCATAACAAGAAAGGTTGGGGTCCCCTTCCTGGGAACAGATAGCTTGGAAGGTCACCACGTGATCTCTGAAGGGAGTGGTGGAAACCTTGGGCACGTATCCAGGCCAGGTTCTCAGGATGACATGAGGAGGGTCATCTAACAGAGAGGGTACTGCCATCGACTGACTGTTGCTCCGTTGCTCCAATGGATCCGATCTGGGATCCATCAAATCATGGTTCATGGAATCACAGCCACATAGCCTTAAATGTTGAAGCAGAAAGGTGATTATCCAGGCCTCCTTGGAAGAAGAATAGCACTGATTTAATGCCACATCTCCGTGGGTCCTTCCCTTAAATGGATAGTTCACCCAAAAATGAAAATTTGATGTTTATCTGCTTACCCCAGGCAACTCAAACTCAAACTGTTGCAGTCTGTCATTTATTAAATAGCAGTCAATGGGCACCATATCTTTGAGAGTAAAAAAAAAAAAAAAAAAACATGGTCAGGCCATACCAAAAACTTTCGGTGAGTGGATTCCAGTGAGGCAACCAGAACTGCTTGTGCCTGGCCGAATCAACTCTAATCAGCTGGACAATCTGGGGATAGAGCTTTCACTAGCCCTGGATCGAGACCTGTTGTTAGAGAGAATCTGCTACATGACAGAGTTGGTCCGAAGTGTGAGCAGCACGCAGAGACTTGAGTCTGTGCTGGCTGCAAGTGAAAGGAAAGTTGTGACATGCAAATGGAGCGAACATACCGCCAATGCAACCGAGGGCCTGTCCACCTACAGCACCCCAGCTGTACTGGAAGCATCTGACGTGACCACGATGCATCTGGACATTTGTTCTAAGGGGACTCTTGCCTGTTGAACCAAATCACTGCACGAAAAGGGGGATTGTTGTCAGTTAACGCATAAGTTGATAAATAACTTGGCCTAGGTGAAGCTTTCATATGTAAATGACCATACTGTTATCTATACAAATGTAAATGAGGATGGTGGGGGGACCAACTCACTGAACAAGAAGAGGTATTTCTGTAAATAGTGGGCTAAAAGAAAAAGTTTTGAATTGAGATTTGACTATTAACTTTGTGAGCCACTAAACTGCCACTGTACAGGGGTCAGGCGTTCACCACAGCCACCTACACCAGCCACAGCACCTGAAACAAGCCACGCCCGTTCCCAATCACCTGAGTTCTGAGCAACTAATCGGCCATTTCCTATAAAAGACTCAGTTCACACTCGTCTGGTCTACCGTTCACATCCATATGTTCGCTCCAGATCTCTCTGTGTTTTCCCGGCTGGACTCCCCGTTTGGTTCCCCGGATTACTCTGTGCTTTCAACCTACGGATTGTTATCTACTCAACAAACTTACAAGGACTCACAGAAAAGCATACTCATTGCTCTACCATTATCTGCACGCCATATTATTCAACTTGTCAATAAAATACCATTCTGGTTTGCACGTCATCTCTGTTTCTGGTCTCATTCTTGTGGTATCGTGACAACAGGTATATACACTGTGGTCCTTTTTTTCAGGATTCTGTGATGAATAAGAATATAAAGAACATAATTTATTTGAAAATTAAAAAAAAAATGTTATGAAACAATATACAATACCTGTCACGATATACACTAAACACACGAACAACGACGGAGTAAAAGTGAAGGTATTTAATAATCCAAGGGAAGCAGGGAGAAACAGGAACACAGCGTGGTAACATTTAACGATCGACAAGACATAATGGAAAGCACACACATTATATAGACATAGTGATTACAAACACAGGTGTTGGCAATGATGGGAACAAACCAAGTAACAGAAAACAGCGGGGGGAAATGGATGGGAGAAACCAACTCAAAGTCCAGGGGTGTGACAATACCGTTCAAAAGTTTGGGGTCAATATTTTTATTTTTTGAAAGAAATTAATACTTTTATTTAGCAAGGATGTGTTAAATTGATTAAAAACATAAACAAATAAATTATAGTGAAGCCCATTTAAAAATGCTGTTCTTTTCAATCATCAATGAATCCTGAAAAAAAAAATGAATCCTGAAAAAAGTATAACACGTTCCAAAAAATATTAAGCAGCAGAACTGTGTTCAACAATGATAATGAATCAGCATATTAGAATGAGAATGGTGTAATAGCCCATTAAAATTAAGCTTTGATCACATAAATAAAATTACACCTTAAAGTATATCAAAATAGAAAACCATTATTTTAAATTGAAATAATATTTTACAATATTAATGTTTGTTTTTGTATTTTTGATAAAATAAGTAAGGCTAGATGAGCATAAGGATGAGAGTTCGGTAACACTTTAAAATACGGTTCCATCATTAATGAATAACTACACAGGAACAAATGACTAATGCACTACTAACATTATAGTAAGTACTATTAACTAACAAGGAATTCTGATTAACAAATCAGTAAGTAATAGTGCTCAGTTGAAAAGGGTAGTTCACTATTAGCTAATCAGTAGGTACTATATTTTTCATATCTCCCAGAGAACTACTAAGAATTATTATATAAAGGTTCATAATTAATGTGAATGATGCAAAATGTATAATTAATTCCAAAGTAAAGATCATGGTAACCCACTAATAATGACTTTACCAAATAATTCAGAAGGGATTGCTAATTATTTGGATCCATATTCTAAAGTGAAGATCATGATAACTCCCTAGTAATGACTGAAATCATTGTAAGCTTTTGAGGTATATGTAAGGATTTGGATAGTAATGACTCAAGTGTTACTACATCCTTCTAAAACAATTACTAATTATTTGGATCCATATTCTAAAGTAAAGATCATGGTAACCCACTAGTAACGACTTAAGTATTACTAAAGCCATCAGAAGTATTACTATCCAGAACCTTACAAAAACCTCAGTAGTTTTTAATGACTTTAGTCATTACTAGGGAGTTATCATGATCTTCACTTTAGAATACGGATCCAAATAATAAGTAACTTCTTCTGACAGATTTGGTAATACCTGAATCATTACCAGTGTGTTACCATGATCTTTACTTTAGGACTACTTATACATTTTGCATTATTTACATTAATTATGAACATGTATAAAGTAATTCTTAGTAGTTCTCTGGGAGATATGAAAAAAATAATAGTTACTGACTAGCTATTAGTGAACCACCACTTTCAGCTGAGCACTATTACCTACTGATTCGTTAATCAGAATTTATTGTTAGTTAATAGTAGTTACTATAATGTTAGTAGTGCATTAGTCATTTGTTCCTGTGTAGTTAATTATTAATGATGGAACCATATTCTAAAATGTTAACAGGAGTTCTTTTA
This sequence comes from Garra rufa, assembly GCF_049309525.1. Classification (NCBI taxonomy): domain Eukaryota; kingdom Metazoa; phylum Chordata; class Actinopteri; order Cypriniformes; family Cyprinidae; genus Garra; species Garra rufa. The sequence continues at coordinate 3,142,245 of NC_133365.1, read as the reverse complement.
AAAGACGAGTACAGTAGATACGAGGTGAATGATGGTGCTTCTCACAAAAAGACACTGTATTCGGCTCTGAAAAACAGAACAAGTATGCAGATGTCACGCTGGCTATTTATACCCGGATGTCAAAAGCGACCACACAATGTCGAAGTGAACAACAGAAAAGGGAACTAAAATTTTAAAGCCACTGAAATAAGGCCATAACAATTTGAAAATTACTCTGTTCACTTGTTCACAGAAAACTATATTGTTATTTAAATTTTCTAATTCACTTTTGGTTTAAAAAGGGCAAATGCGAGGAGTCATGAATGATAATGAATGATGTTGTAATTCACACCTGAGAAAACAAAGGCCCATATAATGAGCCTTTCAGTCAGGTGTGTGACTACAAGCAGTGCTACAAAAAAACAGTAAAATTTTGAAATATTTTTTACAATTTAAAAAAACTGGTTCTATTTGAATACATTTTAAAATGTAATTCATTCCTGTGATTTCAAAGCCACATTATCAAAGGCAGTCACATTATCCTTCAGAAATCATTCTAATATTTTGATATGCTGCTCAAAAACATTTATCATTATTGTTGTTATTATCATTAGAAAAATAATTGAAACAGCTGAGTAGATTTTTTCAGGTTTCTCTGATGAATAGAAAGTTCAGAAAACCAGCATTTAGATTAAACAGAAATCTTTTGTAACATTATAAATAATTTTTATTTTATCATCACTTGATCAATTTAAAGCATCTTTGCTAAATAAATGTATTTTTCTATAGTTTATTTCCCCCCAAAAATCTAAGTTATTATTAACCACATTATAAACATTTTTGAGCAGATATTTGCAGACAGAGTATTTCACAGTAAAGATTGGTCTAAGCATTCTTAGACATTACTTTTATATCATCTAAACATTATTTTATATTGTTTATGAAACAAAAAATATCACGTCTTAGACCGCTCGGACAGCATGACGGTAGTGTCCTATATAAACTGCCAGGGCGGTCTCTCCTCAAAGTGACTCTTCGTTCTGGTAAAGCACCTCTTGGAATGGGCTCAGCTCAACCCATGTCTCGGGCAGGCTGAACCAAGGAGCAGATATGCTGTCTCGGAGCAATGTTTCGAAGAGTGGATGCTCCACCCTCAGGCGATTCAGAGAATCTGGGAGATCTTCGGCAAGGCAGAAATCAACCTTTTCGCCACAGAAGACAACTCTCACTGCCCAATTTTTTTTTTTTTTTTGTAGGACCGGAATGAGTTTGCCTACGACTGGCCCGACCTCCTCCTTTACATTTTCCCCTGGATTGCCCTGATCCCACAGGTTATCAGGCGAATCAGGGATCAGAGACATAAGGTTCTGTTAGTGGCCCCGTACTGGCCCTGCACTGGTTTGCAGATCTGTCTTGGCAGCCCCATGGCTTATTCCCCTGAGACGGGACCTCCCTAAATGGTCTGTCGTCTACGTCTGGTGTACAGCCCACGGCACAGGCCCAATCTCCTGTGACATATCTCTGATATTGTCCTTCCTACAAGAGCTACTGGAGAAGGGTCGCTTCCCCTCAATGCTCAAGGTCAAGGTCAAGTTGCCCCTTCCTGTATGCTCTTGGCCCTCAGCATAAGTTCCGAAGCTGTACGAATTTCTTTGGGATGGTCATTTAGGTTGAGCTGACCTCAGTGAGTTTGGCCCTATTATTCTGCAGGGTTTCCTGCGATTAGTCATCCCATATTAGACGCCCTGGTGCTAGGGCCAGATCAAGTATTAGTCATCTCTCTAGCATAGTACGGCGGGATTGTACTGGTTCCCCATAGCGTCTTAAGCAGATGCAGTACCGGTGAATTATCGATAGGGAGCGTACTCGGGAATGGTGGGGATCTGTGAGGATTTCCAGTCAGGATTTGGACCGTATCATAGTACTGAGACTGCACTCATTAGAGTTACAAATTAACTGCTCTTATCATCCGATCGTGGTTGTATCTCTTCATTAGTGCTACTGAATCTTAGCACTGCATTTGACACTATTGTCTACAACATTCTTTTGAAAAGAATGACATTACTTTTTTTATGCTTTACATGTTACCCTTGGGAGATAGCTTTCACTGTTATGCTGATGATACTCAGCTCTATATTTCTTTGCGGCCCAGCGAAACATACCAATTTGAAAAACTGAATGCATAGTTGATATAAAAAAATAAAAAAATACTTGATGACAAGTAACTTCTTACTGCTAAATTCTGAAAAAACAACAGAGGTGTTAATTATTGGACCTAAAAACTCTGCATGTAATAACCTAAAACACTGTCTAATACTTGATGGCTTCGCTGTCAATTCTTCTTCATCAGCTAGAAACCTAGATGTGCTATCTGATTGTGCTAACATTTGCAGAACCACATTTTTTCCATCTCAAAAATATATCAAAATTACAACCTATGTTCTCGATGTCAAATGCAGAAATGTTAATTCAATAGCTGACTCCAGGACGTTAAAAGGCCTGGTCCGTATTATCAATGAGAAGATACTCACTCACTTCACTGTGCTGTATTCTGCATGAGATTGCAGACACTGGAAAATTTAAATGTTGCAAAAATGGTTTCAGGTATGTTCATTAATTTCTATTGTCTGTTTGATCTCGGTGCTGTATCTATCAGAGAGATATAGAGAGTTTGTTGTTTTCTTTCCTTTGTATGCATTTGGCTACCTACCAATAAGGAAATGGTCTGTAAAAAGTATTTCACATGTAAGGGGTGAGCAGGGCACAAACACTACATGATTTAAACATTTCCACATGCTAACATAACAAATTTGACAAAATGTCCTATTATCACTATATAGAGAAAAAAGTGCCAAAATTGAAAAAATCTTTTGAAGGTACTGCTGAACATTTATTTAACCATTGCAAAAGTACATGTTTGGCTAAAGTAAATTTGTCTTTTTGGTTTTTAGTGTTTATTTAAAATGAAACACATCTGTTTATTATTTTTTACAATTATTTGAACCTTCAGGGGTCTGAGGGTGTTTTGGGGCCCTGGCGAAGTTTTGACATGCCCTGACATTTTTTTTTTTTTTTTGTCTCAGTATATTAAAAACATTAATGTCTAAATTGTCATCACACTGTATTAAACACAAACTGGGCTACAATAAAATGTGAGCAGCATGAATGTACATGTTTGTGTTTTTGAGAAAACAATGTGTATGCGTGGTTAGTAAAAAACTAAAATTTTAAGTCACTGAAATAAGGCCATAAAACATACAGAACATTTTTTTCACAAGATTTTTGAGAACTGTGATAGATGTGATAGACTAGAATTTTTCCTACGAAATGATGTGAAAATCATCCTGTTCACTTATTCAATGAAAACAATATATTGATTTAAATTTTGTAAGACATGTTTTGATAGAAAGGACATATGCAAGGGGGTGACAAGAGCAATAAATATTTAGTCATTCACACCTGAGAGACAAATCCCCTAATGGCCCATCAGTGTGGGACCAGAGGAAATAATATGGATTTTCTTGCACTAAATAAATTCAAGCACTTTCAAGGACCTGTATCTATGCATGTTTATTTACAAAAACTTTCTAGAGCCCTGATTTTTTTTTCCAGATTCACAAACTTTCAATGATTTCAAGGCTCCATGAGAACCCTGATTAGTGTATTTAAAATTTTCTAGACTTGAAGAGGAAGATCAACTAATTCTTTGCCAACTGTCAGGATTATGTCAGTATTTTGTCCTGTCCTGTTCTGTTTTCCTAGTGTTTTTCCCCCTCTGTTTCCAGTACTTTTGGTTTGTCCCATTTGCTCCCCCTTTTGGTTTAGTGTTTTTGGTTCCATCCATGCCCATATTTGTATTTCCCCCTCGTCATCTTGTTAGCTTGTTTGTGACCACGCCTTGTTTTCAGTGTATTTAAGAGTCTGTGTTTGCACACCCTGTTTGTCGGTCAATGATTATGTTACTTCCGTTTGTTTTGTCATGAGCTCATTTCTTGCTCCCGGTTTTGTTTATTTGTTATCATTTGCAGTGTTTTATTTAATAAACTTTATTCATTCAGTTACTCCGGTTCTCCTCCTCCATCTCCACTCCTCAACCCGCCCAGACTGTGACAGATTGACTGACCCAACAAACAGAAGATGAGTCGGGCTGAGGAAAAGCTAAGGAGACTGCGGCAGGGCGGTCGAGAGTTGGAGCGATATGTGGGGGATTTCCTCGAGCTATCACATCAGGTGGGCTGGCCCGATGCTTCTCTCGGTGCTGTGTTTATTATGGGGCTGGATGATGAGACTATTCGCTGTGACCTTCCAGCCTGTTATTTTCCCTTGATTGAGCTAGTCAATCTAATTCTCTATTTAAATGGATCCAATTTCGAAGTCAAAGAAATTCCGAGTATCAGCATGTCTCATCTTCCAGCCCCCTCTGAGGCACGGCGCATCGGGCCAGCCTGCCATATGCCGGGAACCCCCACATACCATGCCAACGGCTCGAACCGCCAGCCCAGTCTCCTTTCCCCAGTCATCCTCAAGAGTTCCGCTGCAGTCCTCAGCCCGATGCGGCCGGCCTCCTCCCCGCGCTCTAGTCTACCGGCCTCCGCCCAGTGCTCAAGCCTGCCGGCTTCCTCTCCACGCTCAAGCCCGTCAGCCGCCAGGTCAGCATCAGCTCGCAAAATGGCCGCCATGCCAGTTCACAAGATGGCTGCCACGCCAGATTCTGCAAGCAAGATGGCTGCCACGCCAGAGTCTGCAAGCAAGATGGCTGCCACCCCAGAGACTGTTCACAAGATGGCCACCATGTTACTATCTGCCCTCAAGATGGCTGCCACGCCAGAGTCTGCACGCAAGATGGCCGCCAAGCCTGAGTCCCCGGCCAAGATGGCCGCCAAGCCCGAGTATGCACCTAAGATGGCTACCGTCAAATCAGAGTCTCCGCTGGTTCCGCCCAGCCTCCCTGAGTCTCCGCTGGTTCCGCCCAGCCCTCCAGTGACTGCACCGCCAGAGCGCCCTCCAGTGACCGCTCGCCCAGAGCTTGCTCCTTCAGAGTCTCCGCTGGAGACGCCCAGCCCTCCTGAATCTCCGCTGGGGTCGTCCAGCCGTCCAGAGCCCGCTCCTCAAGAGCCAGCGCGCCCTCCAGAGCCGGAGCTCTCTCCTGCGCGCCCTCCAGAGCCGGAGCTCTCTCCTGCGCGCCCTTCTGGGCTCTCCTGGGTGGACTATGCCCTTGATTCCCCCAAGAAATTTTTTTTTTGGGGGGGCTACTCCCCTGTCCAGCCATGGCCACCTGGACTGTTTACTCGGCCATGGCCACCTGGACTGTTTACTCGGCCATGGCCACCTGGACTGTTTACTCGGCCATGGCCACCTGGACTGTTTACTCGGCCATGGTTACCTGGACTGTTTACACGGCCATGGCCTCCTGAACTATTGACCCGGCCATGGCTCCCTGAGCCCCCAGATCCGCCATGGCCACCTGGACTGTTTACACGGCCATGGCCTCCTGAATTATTGGCTTCCTGAGCCCCCAGATCCGCCATGGCCTCCTGGACTGATTATCCGGCCATGGCCCCCTGAACCCCCAGATCCGCCATGGCCTCCTGGACTGTTTATCCGGCCATGGCCCCCTGAGCTTCCTGACCCGCCATGGCCACCTGAGCTCCCTGATCCACCCTGGAGACCACCCCTGTATCCTGTTTTCCGCTATATAAAAGTTAAGAATGTCATTGATGACATCGCACCTGTGAAGGTCAGACAGATGACTGGCAAAAAATCACCGTGGAGAAAGTCAACAGCAGTACAGAGTATGAAAAGACAATGCAGGAAAGCTGAGCGGATGTGGCGGAAGACAAAACTTGAAATTCACTATAGCATCTATAAAGACAGCCTTCATGCTTTCAATGTTGAACTAGGTAAAGCTAGACAAACATTCTTCTCGAACCTTATAAACAGCAACTTAAACAACACTCGCACTCTTTTTGCTACCGTTGAGAGACTAACAAACCCCCCTAGTCAGATCCCTAGTGAACTGCTCTCCGACAGAAAGTGCGATGAGTTTGCTTCCTTCTTTTCTGAGAAGATCAATAATATCAGAAAGACAATTAGCACGCCCTCAAGTTATGCAGAGATCAGACAGTTTCGACCGCAATTTCAAAAAGAAGTCATTATGTCTACTTTTGAAGAAATCGATAGCAACATTTTGGAAGAAACAGTAAAGCACCTCAAATCGTCAACCTGCCCCCTTGACACACTTCCCACATCTTTTTTCAAAAGTGTGCTTAGCTGTTTAGAAGCAGATCTTTTAGAAGTGGTGAACACCTCACTTCTTTCTGGGACTTTTCCAAACTCCCTGAAAACTGCAGCTGTTAAGCCCCTTCTGAAAAAGAAAAATCTTGATAACACCATACTGAGCAACTATAGACCAATTTCAAATCTTCCGTTCATAAGCAAGATTATTGAAAAGGTTGTTTTTAATCAGCTGAATCACTACATAAACTCAAATGGATACCTGGACCATTTCCAATCTGGCTTCAGACAACATCATAGCACAGAGACAGCGCTCATAAAGATAATAAATGATATTCGCCTAAATTCAGATTCTGGCAAAATATCAGTGCTGGTATTACTAGATCTCAGTGCTGCGTTCGACACTGTCGATCATAACATTCTTTTAGATAGATTGGAAAACTGGGTCGGGCTTTCTGGGATGGTTCTAAATTGGTTCAGGTCATACTTAGAAGGGAGAGGCTATTATGTGAGTATAGGAGAACATAAGTCTAAGTGGACGTCCATGACATGCGGAGTCCCACAAGGCTCAATTCTAGGGCCGCTGTTGTTTAGCCTGTATATGCTCCCACTAAGTCAAATAATGAGAAAGAACCAAATAGCATATCACAGCTATGCAGATGATACCCAGATTTACCTAGCCTTATCGCCAAATGAGTACAGCCCCATTGACTCCCTCTGCCAATGCATTGATGAAATTAACAGTTGGATGTGCCAAAACTTTTTACAGTTAAACAGGGAGAAAACGGAAGTCATAGCATTTGGAAACAAAGATGAAGTTCATAAGGTAAATGCGTATCTTGACACTAGGGGTCAAAAAACAAAAAATCAAGTCAAGAATCTGGGTGTGATTCTGGAGTCAGACCTCAGTTTCAGTAGCCATGTCAAAGCAGTAACTAAATCAGCATACTACCATCTCAAAAACATTGCAAGAATTAGATGTTTTGTTTCCCGTCAAGATTTGGAGAAACTTGTTCATGCCTTTATCACCAGCAGGGTAGACTATTGTAATGGTCTCCTCACTGGCCTTCCCAAGAAGACCATTAGACAGCTGCAGCTCATACAGAACGCTGCTGCCAGGATTCTGACTAGAACCAAAAAATCAGAGCATATTACACCAGTCCTCAGGTCCTTACACTGGCTACCAGTTATGTTTAGGATAGATTTTAAAGTACTTCTACTCGTTTATAAAGCACTCAATAGCCTAGGACCTACATACATTGCAAATATGCTCACTTTATACAAACCTAACAGACAACTCAGATCACTAGGATCGAGTCAGTTAGTAATATCAAGAGTTCACACAAAACAAGGGGAATCCGCTTTTAGCTATTATGCCGCCCACAGTTGGAATCAGCTTCCAGAAGAGATCAGATGTGCTAATACATTAGCCACATTTAAATGCAGACTCAAAACTCACCTGTTTAGTTGTGCATTTATTGAATGAGCACTGTGCTACGTCCGAACAGATTGCATTATTTTATGTATAATCATTTTACTGTGCAAATTAATTTTAAAATCAATTTTTCTGTTTTTTATTGTTGTTATTGTTAACCATTCCTACTGTTTTTAATTAATTTAAATCAATTTTAAAATCATTTAAAATGTTCTTCTGTTTGTGTGATTATTATTTTAAATTTTTATGACTATGATTTCATGCTATTCCTCTTATGTACAGCACTTTGAATTACCATTGTGTATGAAATGTGCTATATAAATAAACTTGCCTTGCCTTGCCTTGCCTATATCCCTACCTAACGGTCTCCAGGGCGCCCACCATGTCAGGATTATGTCAGTATTTTGTCCTGTCCTGTTCTGTTTTCCTAGTGTTTTTTCCCCTGTTTCCAGTACTTTTGGTTTGTCCCATTTGCTCCCCTTTTTGGTTTAGTGTTTTTGGTTCCATCCATGCCCATATTTGTATTTCCCGCTCATCATCTTGTTTGTGACCACGCCTTGTTTTTCAGTGTATTTAAGAGTCTGTGTTTGCACACCCCGTTTGTCGGTCAATGATTATGTTACTTCCGTTTGTTTTGTCATGTGCTCATTTCTTGCTTCTGGTTTTGTTTATTTGTTATCATTTGCAGTGTTTTATTTAATAAACTTTATTCATTCAGTTACTCCGGTTCTCCTCCTCCATCGCCACTCCTCAACCCGCCCAGACTGTGACACCAACCAGTAATATTTATGACAAAGCTGAAAATCTCAAATTATGATAGTATTAAATAATTGTAATTTTTTTCAAAGACAGAGTATTTATTCCTTCTTAAAGAGGCTGTTTTATTTAGTTTACCTATAATTGTTAACTGATGCATTAACTATTAAACATGTACTAACATGTAGTTAAAGCTGCCATTATTTAAGCATGAATCCATATGACTTCAGTCATAGATAAGGATAGCTCTTCATTAGTTCATGATTAGTTAAAGCCTTCAATAATCATTAGTATATGATGAATTAAATATTAATTTAGACATTAGTAAATGATTATTACCAAATATTCTATACAATTATCAAAGCATTTGTCTGATGCTTTACTAGTTATTTATCATAAAAAGGCTAATTAGCTTTAGTTTGTTTCAGGAATTACTGTGTTTAGGGTTGTTTTGCAATTTAAAAGCTCCACAAGGTCTTACCCTGAGTGGGTTCTCATTCAAGTATGGTGGCTCTCCCTCCACCATTTCAATTGCCATGATGCCCAGGGACCAGATGTCTACTTTAGGACCATAGGCTTTCCGGGTTACGACCTCTGGGGCCATCCAGTAGGGTGTGCCCACCATGGTGCTACGCTTGTTCTGCTCAGGTGTGATCTGAGCACAGAACCCAAAATCCGCTTTAGAAAGAAAGAGAGGATTAAGATCTTGGACTTTGATGCATAACAGGACATTCCTAAAGAAAATGTAAGCTGTGTTTGTAACACCAGTGATAAAAAATAAAAGGCAGTTTAATAGGTTTGGATTGTGTGTAACTTACTCAGTTTCACTGAACCGTCCATGCCCAGCAGAATGTTATCACTCTTGATATCTCTATGAATCACCTGATTAGAATGGAGGAAATCCAAAGCCTGTAGACACTATGAAGACACATCCAAAAAGAGTCAAGTCAGATCAGATTTTTATAGTAATTTAAAGTCTGTGTGTATATATTAAAGATATAACAATATACCACGGCATTTTAAATTATGATACAAAAACTATGTCAATATGCATTTTAGGAACTTAAGATTAGGGATTTCCTAATCAAGTTTTTTTGTGACCCCGATCCAAGTCATTGAATATGAAGTATCTGCCGATATAGAGTCCCGATCCAATACTTGTATTGGAACATGTAACTGACAGGCGTGTTTTGTTGCCCTGGTGTGTTCTAATACATTGATTATTCAAACAATAAAAAGCACTGAATGTCTGTGCTAAGTTTTAGATTTTGCCTGCATTTGTAGACATGTAACCAACATGAAAACCATAGAGCTGTCTATGGGTGAAAAACCAACAATTGTGAAGCTGAGAGAAGATGAAAAATCAATCAGAGCCAGTACAACCATTTGGAATACCCTGAGGAAACCACTAGTCTACTAAGTAACAGATCCCAAATGAGTAGACCAAGGAAAACACTAACAGTTAAAACATAACCATTGTGACAGCTGTAAAGAAAGACCCTAAAACAACTGTTAGTGACATCAGTAACAACCTCCAGAGGGCAGGAGTAAAGGTATCACAGTCTACTCTTCACAGAAGACTTTGTGAACAAAAGTGTTACACCAGAAGATGGGTTCAAACAAAACTTATCTTCTAAGTTGTGTATCAGCTTACTGTTCCAATACTTTTGGACAATTGGACAACATGAAAGAAGTTTGTTTGAAATCTTTGCAAATTGATTAAAAATAAAACAGGAAAACATAAATAAAATAATAAACCGCACAGCCTTTGCTCAATACTTTGCTGAAGCACCTTTGGCAACAATTACAGCCATAAGTCTTTTTGAGTATGATGCTACAAGCTTGGCACACCTATTTTTGGGCAGTTTTCTTCTTAATAATAATACATTTTATTTAAAAAGCAATTTACATTTTAAAGAAAATCTCAAAGTGCTACAGAAAAAGTAATAATAGTAAACAGCAATAAAATAAATAAATATAAAAAAAATGTAATAAGAAAATAAATAAATAAAATTAAATCCATTTGCCAACTAAAATTAAACAAAGAAATTTAAACATTAAACATTTTAAAACTTTTTAAAAAGGTATGTTTTTAGACCACTTTTAAAAGCATCAGTCGTTTGCGAAGCCCTCAAATATTCAGGGAGGGCATTCCACACTCTCATCAATCTCATCATCTCTTACACACTCATCAAGATCCAAGCAGCACTATTCTGTATATGCTGGAGTTTCAGAATGCTCGGTTTCACAAAGTTCTAATAAATGCCCAAAAAAATGGTTATCATCATCGGTGCCTGGTTTCCTCCAGACATGACTATTGGCTTTCAGGCCAAAGACTGGAGAATTTTGTTTTTCATGGTCTGAGAGTTCTTCAGGTGCCTTTTGGCAAACTCCAGGTGGGCTGTCGTGTGCCTTTTACTGGGGAGTGGCTTCTGTCTGGCCACTATACCATATAGGCCTGATTGGTGGAGTGCTGCAGAGATGGTTGTTCTTCTGGAAGGTTCTCCTGGAGCTCTTTCAGAGTGATCAGCGACTTCTTGGTCACCTCTCTGACTAAGGCCCTTCTCCCCTAATTGCTTAGTTTGGCTGGGCGGCCTGGTCTAGGAAGAATCCTGGTGGTTCCAAACTTCTTCCATTTCCGGTTGATGGTGGCCACTAGGGGTGCAACGGTTCTCTGTAAAAATCCGAACCGTACCGCTCTCCTCCCACGGTTCGGCAAGCACCAGGACCGCGGTTCAACTTGAATCTGACAACGCATCTGTAATATGTTTTAAATAACAACACGTAAAACAAACAGGGTTCGGCTAATGTGTGTTTCTGTTGATGGATGTGCATCCTGGCTTACCAATATATTACAACAACAGCGATTAAATAAAAAACGTGGACAAACCATTCTTGTTCAATGCGAGTGCCGTATGCTGGAATATGAACAGTCATTTATTCCGTCGTCTCCCGGGTGCTGATAGCGCTTGTGTGCAGGTGAGACCTGAACAGCACACATTGCCATCTGGATTTAAATTAAACTCGTTTAAGCTTTGCCAGTTTCAACATTTAAGAGCCATAAGACGCAAACTCGCGCACAGTGAGAAGATCTGTGTGTGCGCTCATCTGTACTCTTCCCCAGATCTTTGGTCATCTAGGTTAAAGATCATCTTTAACCTAGTATTAGTTACTAAAGTATTAAAATTAGGGCTGTCAGTTTACCATGTTAACTTAATAATTAGTTATGAAAAATAGCGTGATTAAAATATTTTAGGCCCCATCCCCAGACCTGTACACCATATTTTATACAGTTGACTGTTGAAAAATATAATGCAGGGCAACAACTCCATAAATTATGTTATGTCCTAAAATTCAAGATAGTGTTGCAAAAAATGCCCTGTACATGCTTTGTCTCATATTTATATTTATCATATTTATATCACATATCACACAATATCACATGGGCAGCAAGAGCAATATGACTGATTTTGCTGAGTGCTGATTTTGTCCCGATCTATCACAAACTTAAATGTGATTTAATTCAATAGATCAGTAAACAAGAAGTTGATATTGTGTTAAACTTTAAACACAGTATTATGTTTTTGCTCAATTTTTGCTGATAACATATTACCTTTGAAGCCATAACAGAATTGTTGTGAGTGTCAGAGCAACACAGCAGTGTGTAGTTTCTGAATAAATCAGCCGTTTAAACGAATCGAGTGAATGACTCAAAGGCAATTACTGTCACCTGCTGGCAGATTTAGTTTATTATTTAGAGTATAATTTCATTAAAAAAATAAAAATAATATACAGTCAGGTCCATATATATTTGGACACTGACACACTGACACACCATAGACTGAGTTTCCTCCTTTGTGGTGCTTTGCCAGGCCTTTACTGCAGCTGACTTCAGTTGTTGTTGGTTTGTGGGTCTTTCTGCCTTTAGTTTTGTCTTCAGCAAGTGAAATGCATGCTCAATCCATTTGAAATCAAAAGATTGACTTGGCTATTGCAGAATATTCCACGTTTTTACCTTTAAAAAATCCTGGGTTGCTTTTGCTGTATGTTTTAGGTCATCGTCCATTTGTACTATGAAGAGCCACCCAAACAACTTTGCTTCATTTAACTGAATCTGGGCAGACAGTATATCCCTATACACTTCAGAATTCTTCCGGCTGCTTCTGTCTTCTGTCACATCATCACTAAACACCGGGAAACTTGTGCCACTGGAAGCCATGCATGCTCATGCCATTACACTGCTCCACCATGTTTCACAGATGATGATGTTGTAGGCTTTGGATCATAAGCTGTTCCAAGCCTTCTCCATACATTTTCTTCCCGTCATTGTGGTACACGTTGATTTTAATTTCAGCAGTCCAAAAAATGCTTTTCCAGAAGTGGTCTGGCTTTTTTAAATGTTTTTCGACAAAGTCTAATCTGGCCTTGTTCGCACCTTGTGGTAAACCCTCTCTATTTTGCTCTCGTGAAGTCTTCTCTTGATTGAAGACTTTGACATTGACATGCCTACCTCCTGGAGAGTATTCTTCACTTGGCTGTATGTTGTAAAATGTTTTATTACCGTGAAGAGGATCATCCAATCATCCACCATACTGTCATCTTTTGTGAACATCCAGTCCTTTTTACGTTGCTGAGCTCACCAGTGGGTTCTTTTTGTTCTCAGAATTCACCAAACTGTTGATTTGGCTTATCTAATTAATTACATGATGTGTTGATTAATTAATCTAGTTAATACCAACAAAAGATTATTTAAAAAAACAGAAGGGGGAGACAAGGACTAAAGCATATGAATAGGAAATATGGGGGGGGGGGGGACACTAGGAAAACGGAACAGAAAGGCACGTCTCGCGGCCTGCTATCTCTCTGATGCATTTCTTTTGTTTTTGAAGCTTAAGAATAGTCTGTTTTACTTGCATGCAGAGCTCCTTTGACCACATGATGGGTTCAGAGTGTAAGGATTAATTAGCTCAAATTTATAATGATTCAAATAAGGAATCGAATCGAAAGATTCGAAACTTGATTAAATTGATTCAGAATTAATAGATTACACTTCTTAACCATTCGTCCAGCAAAGTGGTCAATTCAGCATAATGTATTAACTCAAAAGGTTTATATTATGTTCCTGGCCAAGATCACAAATAAACCAAAATATTACGTTAGGAAATTTTAAAGCTGAGGTAGCTTGATCTAAACACAGATAGAACTTTTGTGAACATAAAATTCAAGACACTTCTTTTAATGAAACAAAGATTTATTGACTACTCTAAGACACAAAACTAATCTCTACTAAACACAAATGAACACACACACACACACACACACATTCACACTCACACTCATACAGTTCCGGGGATGAGAAATTACTGAGTTGAGGAGAACCCCAAATGTTCTAGTATCTTAACTAGTTCTTAGATCGCAACCTTAGAAAATCACAAAAGCAGAGACTTAGCTTTTAACTACTTAGGGAGTATTTTGCACCAGTTTCAGCGAAGTAAACAGAGATCTTGTTACTTGCGTTTGTGCTGGAAACGGGGGTTCCGGGGGCTCGTCTGAGCGAAAGTTCTGGTTGGTTGCTGGTCGATGACGTAGTTTGGGAAATCCCTCGACGTGGAGGAGTGGTTTTCTGGAGCCGATCTTTCGGTTGCCTGGTTACGCAGGTTGATGCGCTGGAAGTTCTTTTGAGTCGGCGTTGCGAGACTTGGAAAAGTTCGGCAGTCACGAAACTTCAGTTCTGTAGAGTTTTGATGGCACCGTTGCGTGCTTGGTCGAGTGGTCGAGCGGTCGAGCGCAGATGGAAAAGCACTCAAACCACAAGAGGCGAAAGGCGTGAGGCGAGAGCTGGGAGCTCTGAGTTCTTGCTGAGTTCGCTTCGTTCTGTTAGGAACATGAAGTTTTAAACGGGCCGCTAGGGCACGTCCCAAGATGCTGGGATCCAATGGCATTGCTAAAGAGGCGGGTCTCGCCAACCCCTTTCTGTCCTGTAATTCCTTCTGGTTCGTGACTTATTAGGATATGGATTTCTCTGCAATTTCTGTCATTAACTTCAATAAACTATTTATGCACAAAGTATACAAAATATCATTTTCTCATTCACTCAGACAAACTGCAACCGCCAAGATCATTCATCCCGTATCAAACAATAGTATATCGCTTGCATGCTAATACATTTGACAACTTCCTTTCCTAAAGGCATATAATGCATAGATTAAACTCCAATCATCACATAAAACACAGCAGGCATATAAAAGAGAACATACTGTTGCTCTAATAGCAATACTAATAAGTTGATCGTCTCTTAAAGTTTGTCTTTGCAGTGTACGTATCTCTATTGAGAGACGGGGTGTTTTGGAATGTCAGAGGAGAGGGGGACAGGAAGTCCGAAAAACCATGTGAGTCACGCTGGACGCATCATGTGCCATGCCAGCTTAATTTCAGAAGACTGGAGGTTTGTTTCTTAGGTGCTCTGAGACAGAGAGCATTTTCTTCTCTCTGGATGCGTAAGTCGCAGATCTCGACAAAAGCGGTCCATACAATTAGCGTCTGGTGATTATCATGTGATGGTCATGTCTCAGCATTTTGACTGAGAAAGAGGGTCCTTTTGTTTCTTTGGAATATGGCCATTTCTGTTTTGTACGTTGTTCGCCCAAGATTCCTACAAGAGCAACAGCTTCCAAATACAAATGGCACACTTAGAATCAACTCCAAACCTTTTACCTGGTTAACTGATGTAGAAAAAAATGAAGGAATAGCCCACAACTGTCCATGAAACAGCTTTTGAGTCAACTGTCCAATTACTTATGGTCCCTTGAAAAAGGGGGGAGGTACATATTAAAGAGCTGTAATTCCTTAACCTTTCTACCAATTTGATGAGACTGCCCTAAAAATTAAAGCTCAGAGTGTGCACTTTAAGCCCATATTCATTCTATAACTGTAACTTTAATATGTTTTGGTCAACAGCTAAAATAATAAAAATTGTGTCAGTGTCCAAATATATATGGACCTGACTGTATATATATATATATATATTGATACAAATAAAAACATTAAATGGATAGTTCACCCAAAAAAAGGTTCATTCTATCATCATTAATCACCCTCATGTCGTTTCAAAACTTTTTTTTTTTTTTTTTTTTGTGGAACATAAAATAATGTATTTAAGACTGTTGTTGTTTTGGTTACCATAAATTTCATTGTATGAACAAAAATAGATGTTTCTCAATTATTTTATTTTATGTTCCATAGATTACTGTCAGGATTTGAGTCTGTTTCTGTTCCGTTTTCCTAGTGTCTCCCCCCCATGTTTCCTATTCATATGGTTTAGTCCTTGTCTCCCCCTTCTGGTTTTGTCTGTATTGGTTTAGTCATGCCCATATTTGTATTTCCCCCTCGTCATCCTGTTATCTCGTTTGTAGCCACGCCCCGTTTGTAGTGTTTAAAGAGTCTGTGTCTGCTCACTCCCTTTGTCCATCGATTTATTGTTACTTCTGTCTGTTTCGCTCCATGTTCTTTGTTTTTTGTTTACTTTCAATAAATATCAGTGTTTATTTAACTCCGGTTCCTGCCTGTCCATCCTCCACTCATCAACCAGCTATAATCTATGACAGATCGATGGGCCCACACAAAAGATGAATCGGGCTGACGAAAAATTGTGGAGACTGCGGCAGGGCGGCCGAACGTTGGAGCGATATGTGGAGGAGTTCCTCGGGCTTTCACATCAGGTGGGCTGGCCCGATGCTTCACTCGGCACTGTGTTTATTTTGGGACTGGATGATGAGATTATTCGCTGCGATCTTCCCGCCTGTAAATTCCCCTTGATCGAGCTAGTCAATCTCATTCTGTTTTTAAATGGGTCTGATTTCGAGGTCGAAGAAATTTGTCCGATCAGTCCGACTAAGTCTCATCATCCAGCCCCTTCTGCAGCACAGCACATCGCGCCAGTCCTCCATAAGCCAGGACCCCTCACATACCGTGCCAACTGTTCGCACCGCCGTTCCTGAGTTTCCGGCCAAGATGGCCGCCGTTCCTGAGTTCCTGGCTAAGATGGCCGCCCAGCCTGAATCCCTGGCCAAAATGGCTGTTGTTCCTGAGTCCTCGGCCAAGATGGCCGCCAAGCCTGAGTCCTCGGCCAAGATGGCCGCCAAGCCTGAGTCCTCGACCAAGATGGCCGCCAAGCCTGAGTACCCGGCCAAGATGGCCGCCAAGCCTGAACCCCCGGACAAGATGGCGGTCTCTCCCGAGCCCCTGGACAAAATGGCCTCCCAGAGTCTCCGCTGATTCCACCCTGTCCTCCAGTGACTGCGCCGCCAGAGCGTCCTCTAGTCACCGCACCGCCAGAGCGCCCTCTAGTTGCTGGTTTCGTCTGGCCAGAGGAGAACTGGTCCCCCGACTGAGCCTGGTTTCTCCCAAGGTTTTTTTTCTCCATTTCTGTCACCTGTGGAGTTTTGGTTCCTTGCCGCTGTCGCCTCTGGCTTGCTTAGTTGGGGACATTTTCCAGCGATATCGTATACTATTTGAACTGAACTGACGATGATATCACTGAATTCATTGATGAACTGCCTTTAACTGAAAATTGATTATCTACAATAATGCGTTACTTACACACTATTGTTCTGTTTAAATACTGTGCAGTTGCTTTGACACAATCTGTATTGTTACAAGCGCTATATAAATAAAGGTGACTTGACTTGACTTGACTTGACTAGTGACCGCTCGCCCAGAGCCTGCTCTTCCAGAGTCTGCTCTTCCAGAGTCTCCGCTGGGGTCATCCAGTCCTCCTGAGCCCGCTCCTCAAGAGCTCCGTCCAGAGCTCGCTCCTCAAGAGCGCCGTCCAGAGCTCGCTCCTCAAGAGCGCCGTCCAGAGCCTGCTCCTCAAGAGTGCCGTCCAGAGCCGGCGCCTCCTCCAGCGCGCCCTCCTGCGTGTCCTCCAGAGCCGGTGCCTCCCCCTGCGCGCCATCCAGAACCGACACCTTCTCCAGCGCCTCCTCCTGTGCGTCTTCCGGAGCCAGCGTCTCATCCTGCGCGCCCTCCAGAGTCAGCGCGCCCTCTAACGCACCCTCCAGAGACGGTGTCACCTCCAGCACACCCTCCAGCTCGCCCTCCAGAGCCGGCGCTTTCTCTAGCACGGGGGGGGGGGGGCCATGGCTTCCTGAACCCCCTGATCTGCCGTGGCCTTATGGACTGTTTACCCGGCCATGGCTTCCTGAACCCCCTGATCCGCCATGGCCTCATGGACTGTTTGCTCGGCCATGGCCTCCTGATCCGCCTTGGCCTTATGGACTGTTTGCTTGGCCATGGCCTCCTGAACCCCCTGATCCGCCATGGCCTCTTGGACTGTTTACCTGACCATGGCTTCCTGAGCCCCCAGATCTGCCATGGCCTCCTGAGCTCCCTGATGCGTCCTGGAGACCCTTCCCTATGGATGTTACGCCCACCCTCCCTCCCCTATGGATGTTATTAGGCGCGAGACGCGCCTTTCTGTTCCGTTTTCCTAGTGTTTTCCCCTCCCATATTTCCTATTCATATGCTTTAGTCCTTGTCTCCCCCTTCTGTTTTTTTAAATAATCTTTTGTTGGTATTAACTAGATTAATTAATCAACACATCATGTAATTAATTAGATACGAAAGTTTAATCGACTGACAGCCCTAATTAAAATACATTTTTAAATGTATGTCCATGATATAGCATATAATATAATATAAATAGATAATATGTTATATAACACAGTTCTGTATTTTTAGCTATGTAGAAATAATATAATAATAATAATATTTATATTCTGCCATCACCATTGCCGTATGCATGGAGGAGAAGGACCAAGTCCAGACAAGTTTTGAATGTAAAAATTGTATTTTAGCTTTATTTTTGATGTTTTGTTAGAGTACTATACCAAACCAAATCTTAACATGACAGTATTGTAACACCCCTATATATACACTATATAAGTTACACCTGCATATACTAAATGTTGTGTAATTTGTGTGTATATGTTACCTCTCTGCACACTGCAGCAATCTGTCCCTCATCCATGCATGTCTCGGTTACCACATCAGTAAGTGAACCACCTGCCAAATATTCCATGATCACCCACAACTCATCTCCTACTAGATAACTAAGACAGAAAGACGAAAACAATTTATATTACAGGCATCAACCTGACCACTAAATGCAACGTAAGATGGTAGTAATATATGGTACCTATATGGTATCTATATAGGTAGTTTTTAGATCAAAAAAGTTTGCTAAATATTTGAAATGTTACTTACAATTATTTAAATGACAGATTTATTTTTTTTTTATTAAGATTTTTAATTAGTTTAATTTTATTCCAAAATAAGAATACTACAAGCAGAAACATTTACCCCAAGTGAGAAAACAACACAAATGTTGTACAAATATTAACAAAACGTGTTAAAAATATTTATGTATATGCTATTAAATTAACATTATGGCTATCAACAGAAATAAAACAACTGCTATTAATCAAGTTTGGCATTATCATGATTAATCTCACATTTTGAATTGACTGCTTTTTGCTTCTAAATATAGATTTTTGTCTGTAGACAATTACCTTGTTAATCAGTCATTATATATTAAAATTGAAGGTTGTACCTGTCCAGGTAGTTGACTATATTGTTGTTTTTGTTTTCCCTCATCACAAGGATCTCATTAATAATGAGCTCTTTCTTTGGCTGCTGCTGCAGATTCATCTGCTTGATTGCCACCTGAACAAAGCAAAAGGAACAGAGGTCAGCAATGAGGAGGTGGCTAATATTAGAAATTTGGATGTTTTCTTAAAATTGAAACATAATCTGGTTTACCTCCTGTCCTGTGGCAATGTCGATAGCTGTGTATACTGTACCAGATGCTCTGAAATCAAAGAATCAGGGGAAAACTTGTCAATTGTAGTATTACAGATTTTTTATTTGCTTTGGTACTATTTGCATAAGCAACTGTTACATTTTTAAAACTAATAGTACTAACATAACAATGGATCATCAAAACTGCACTTTCTTCCAAACATTTCAGTGTATTTTCAATTGTCTTGGTGTAATACACACAATCACATAATATCCTTTTCACTATACAAAAACATTGTTTCATCTATATAAACATTTTATTCACAAGTAACCACCTTTACCCCTTCAGTCGAATCACTTCGACGTTACATTGGGATCTCGCTTGAGAGACCGATCACCTCTGAGCCTTATTAAAAAGGCCAATTGAAAATTGGCGAGTGGACGTGCGCGCCGGCCACGCCCCCGTACATACGGGTATATAAGATGGCTGCGCGCACCACTCAGTCAGACTTTTGCTTTCAGAGCCGATGTGTCGAGCCTCTAAACAGCCGAGAAGAGTTCTTCAGAGTTCATGCTCCCTCCTGCTGCTGCGCTGCCATAACTAAAAGAGTGTTTCACAGAAAGAGCATTGTTTGGCAGCCGTCAGCGCGGTCCCACGGGCGGCCGTTTTCACGGCCATATAAAGCCTTTTTGCATTCCAGCGAGCAGCCCCGGCGAGTGCATTGCCCCGCGGCCCCTCCCTGGGCAAACCGGGATCACAAAAGAGCAATTTCTAGCGGCCGTTTTAGACGTCCTTTTCAGGATGTCTTTTTGGCCGTGCGTTTCTGGATGTGGTAGTTTCCTCTCCTCAGCGAACGGACATGAGCGCTGCCTCACGTGTTTAGGCTTTGAGCACGCTGGGGTGGTGCTCATGAATGGTCCATGCGGTGAAAGCATGACCATGACCACGCTGAAGTCCTGCCGCTCGTTCGCGAGCTGGCTCCCCCCGCCTCCCTCCCGTGGTCAGCCGTTGAGCCGCCTGTGCGCTTCGGCCACCGCGGTAGGGCGCGGGGGGGGGACATTCAAATTATGATAGACAGCGTTCCGCCGGCTCAAAAAGCCCTGCGGACCTCTCTATCTCAGCGCGGTCCCGTTGAGTTTCCGCAGCAGACGCTTCCCCGCCCGCCAGGCTGAGCGTCTCCTTCGGTGCTCCTGCAGAGGATGAGATGTCTGTCACAGCATCAGAGGGAGAGTCAGACGGTGACACATCTCTTCCCGCGGCGCGGCGCCCACCCGTGGTCGCTGCCCCCCCGGAGGTTGATGTCGAACTGTCGGCTATGCTTCTCCGGGCAGCCGGGGGGGATCGGTTTGAAGGTTCCTCAGGGGCCTCCGGCCGATCCTTCTAGGCTGGACAACTGGTTCCTGGGGGGGGCCCGGCGGCAGCGCCGCGCTCCCCCCCGGTCCCGTTCTGACCGGATGTGCATGAGGAGCTGGCAAAATTTATGGCGCCCTATTCATTTGAAGCGCTCTCCAGCTCCTCTCCCCCTCGCCACTCTCCATGGCGGGGCAGCGAAGGGGTACGTGGCGGTCCCCCAGGTCGGGCGCGCCATCGCGGAGAATCTTTGCCCGCGGGCGCGGCCGCCTGGTGGGGCCCTCCGCGTCTCCCTTTTAGGGCATGTGAAATTTCTTCCGCCCTCATCGGCTGGGCCTTTTCTGCGCCCCCCGTCAAGCTGCCCCACCCTGCAGGCCATGGCAACACTGCAAAAGTGCCAGGTGCAGGCACCTTAAGGCCTGCACGAGAGTGGTCCTGACCAGGGGGTACTTGAAGAACTCCGCGCCGCCACTGACTTCGTCCTTCGGGCCACTAGGTCGCGGCGTGTCCCCTTGGTCAGGTGATGTCCACCTGCGTGGTCCAGGAACGCCACCTATGGCTGACTCTGGCCGGATGGCAGAGGCCGACAAAGTTCGCCTTCTCGACTCTCCCATCCCCCAGAGCGGCCTTTTCGGCGACACCGTGAAGGGTTTTTGCTCAGCGGCGTCGAACGTATCGCCGGCCCCCAAAAGCCTGCGATCTTCCGCCCATCAGCATACCCCGTCGAGATGCCAGAGCAGTACGCCTCCCCGTCATTCGGGCTGGGCGTCTCCTCTGGCACTCCAACGGTCCAGAGGCAGACGGAGGCCGTCCAACATATCCTGCCCCGCCGCGAAGTTACCATTCCGCCGCCTGGGCCCCCGCCTCCGCCTGCCCGTCGCCGAGGGCGTCCCCCCGCAGCTCCGTCCCCTGCTGAGCCACACGATCCAGGCTTGCAGCCGACGTCGAGCCACCCGTGGGAGAGGGACGCCGCTCGCCTCTCAGGGTCCTGCGAGGGAAGACCCTCGCAGGCGAGCTTCGAAGCGTCCCTGATGCGAGCA
>NC_133365.1:3060901-3120153 GCF_049309525.1 Garra rufa | reverse complement strand
CGCTTTCTCGACTCTCCCATTCCCCAGAGCGGCCTATTCGGCGACACCGTGAAGGGTTTTTGCTCAGCGGCGTCGAACATATCGCCGGCCCCCAAAAGCCTGCGATCCTCCGCCCATCAGCATACCCCGTCGAGTTGCCAGAGCAGTACGCCTCCCCGTCGTTCGGGCTGGGCGTCTCCTCTGGCGCTCCAACGGTCCAGAGGCAGACGGAGGCCGTCCAACATATCCTGCCCCGCCGCGAAGTTACCATTCCGCCGCCTGGGCCCCCGCCTCCGCCTGCCCGTCGCCGAGGGCGTCCCCCCGCAGCTCCGTCCCCTGCTGAGCCACACGATCCAGGCTCGCAGCCGACGTCGAGCCGCCCGTGGGAGAGGGACGCCGCTCGCCTCTCAGGGTCCTGCGACGGAAGACCCTCGCAGGCGAGCTTCGAAGCGTCCCTGATGCGAGCACCCCCGGAGGTGGAGAGAGCTACTCTGTCGGCA
Organism: Garra rufa; assembly: GCF_049309525.1. NCBI lineage: Eukaryota > Metazoa > Chordata > Actinopteri > Cypriniformes > Cyprinidae > Garra > Garra rufa. Next base: position 3,119,674 of record NC_133365.1, on the reverse strand, counting down.
CTCCCGCTGGAAGCGGGACTTAGCCGGTCATTTGAAATCACAGAAAGACCCAGCTTTCTCACCTCTGGGGCCCCGGCCCCGAGTTTCCTTCCTGAGCAGCACTTCCACTCCTCGGAACCAGACTCGGGACCGGATGTCGCCAGCGCGGGAACCAGGGAAGTAGGTAAGCACTGCTTAGCGCAGTTAGACACTTCTCCAGGACGTTTATCCTTCTGGGTTTTGTCTCCTTCCCTGTCTTTCCCCAGGCTGCCCCACCACGGTCACGCCGGTCAACGTTCCCTTGATACCACTACACTGGTTGATACGGACGGTACGGCCCGGCTCCAGGCGTCCGCCCAGACTCACAGGTACCCCTTACATTCTTTATTCGGAAACAGGCGTGCCTCTGTTCTGCCTGCGGAGGTCGCGTTCCTACTGGCGAAGGACGCGATCCAGCCTGTCTCTCCGGCCGGGACGAGGTCGGGGTTTGATAAGAGTCCTGACTTCACGTGTCCAGTTAGAGTGGTGGGTTAACATCCGCCCTGGATGGAGCTCTGTTCCGATCCCTTCTTAGGCTGTCGGCACACATGCTCACGACGACGCACATACAAGTATGTTTCCGTCTCCAGGGCTGGGTTGCAGCCATCTGCCTGAAGGGCACCCGCTGTCGCGTCTCGATCTTTCCCCGGTGCACACCCCTCCGGCGGTCTGCCCCGGGGGTCGAGCGCCCAGCGTGAGGTGCTTCCACTTGGCTAGTCCCTCTCCTTCCTGCCTTCTTTAGGCCATAGGAGCTCCCCTGTCCCCTCTTCGGCAGACAGGTACTCGCGTCTTCAACCGTCTCTTCGACTGGTGCTTACCAGCCCACTCGTGAGTTCCGTTGTGCGAATACAGGGACCTGGTGCCTCGGCACCCCCGCCATCTGGTCCTTCAGGCCAACCGAGGGAATCCCTTTCCTCGGTCGGGAGCCCGACTCGGTCCACAAGACGGCCCGCCTTGCTACCAAGAGCACGCAGTTGGTGCTGTAGTCTCTGAGCTAATCAGGAACTATTCAGCGGTCCCCTCAAATCAGAGGCTCCTGGGGCACATGTCAGCTCTAGCCGCTTGCCGTTAAGCTGTTTCATGTGAGACCGCTGCAGCACGATCGAGTCCTATGATGGGCATGGCATCTCGGCTCTCTCCGGACTGGCGTTTTCCCGCAGTATTGCCGACAAGTCAGCCAGTGGCTTACCACGGGTTGGGTTGCCATGTACAACAGAGGCTTACAGCTCCTCCCATCTGCTCCCATGGAGTCCAACGTGGCAGATTTTGCTACTTGCCATTCATTTAAAGCAGGGAAACTCAACCGTGCAGCCCCCCGTTTCCCACGGCAGTCCACCCACCTGCAGAATGGCGACTCCACCCCGTGACGCAGCTAGTTGGAGTTATATCGGCAGGCCCAGCCACATCCGCTCGCCCTCCCGATTCCTTCCATTGCCAGAGTAACTCTGGCACATAGCTGACCTCCGGGGCCCAAGTACGCCCTTCCCCAGTGAGCCTCCTTGCGCAGACTCTGTGCGAGTCCAGGGAGGACGAGGAGTAAGTCTGGAGGTTGCGCTGCAAGGACGGCCCACCCGGACTTAGGTCTTAGTAACCTTCCCCTCGCGGCAGTCCCTCCCTGTCAGGGCACGGCTTGACACCATAGATCTCTCCGGCCTTCCACAGGCCGTGATACAAACTATCACTCGGTACTGGGCTCCCTTGGCAAAGGCTGGCTCAAGCACTGAGATGAGGTCTATCGCTGGCATTCCTCTCGCTGAGAGGCACAGAGATACACGATTGCAGTAGTGCTTCCTTTCCTGCAGGAGAGTTGGAGCGCAGGCTGTCCCCTCGACTCTCGGAATATATGCCGCCGCTTAGCCGCATATCACATGCAGTAGATGAAGCAAAATAGGTAAGCACCCACTGGTCGTGAGGTCCCTCAGAGGTGCCAGACCGCGCCTCATACCCTCTTGGGACCCCCCCCGTCGCCCTTCGGGCCCGCGGGGCGCTTCATTTGAGCCCCTGGCCTCAGTCGAGCTAGAATTCCTGTCATTTAGACAGCGCTCCTGATTGCCCTGGCCTCCATCAAGAGGGTAAGGAGACCTACAAACTTCTCTGTAGGGAAGCTTCCCCGTCGCCTTCTCAGGCCGCGGGGCGCTCCCTTGGAGCCTCGGGCCTCAGTCGAGCGAGAAAAACGCTCCTGACTGCCCTGGCTCCCATTGAACGAGCAAAGGTTCCCCAGAGGTGCTCAGTGGGCCTCAGTCGAGTCCTGTCATTAAGACAGCGCTCCTGACTGCCCCGGCTCCTATTAAGAGGGTTGGAGACCTACAAGCTTTCCTTGCCAGCAAAGTGTGTCAAGAAGTTCGGGCCCGGCGACTCTCACGTTACTACCTGAGACCCCGGCCCGGCTATTGTGCCCAAGGTTCCCCACCACGCTTTCCGCGGTCAGGTGGTGAACCTGCAAGCTCTGCCCTGGAGGAGGCAGACCCAGCCTTGCGATGTTGTGTCTATGTGAAAATGAATTCGCTCGGCACTTCAGACGCACCTAGCAGCTTATCTGCTTGGGGTTCAGCAGAAAGGGAATGCTGTCCCCAAACTGAGGTGGCTCATTGGGTGGTAGATGCCTCTCCCTCTCTTATCTATATCTGGGAGAGCCATGCCCCTTAGGTGTTCATGCCCACTCCATTAAGAGTGCTGCTTCATCCTATGCGTTGGCTCATGGCGCCTCACTAGCAGATATCTATAGAGCTGCGGGCTGGGCGACACCTAATACCTTCGCTAGGTTCTTCAACCTCCGCGCAGAGGCCGTTCCTCCCGTGTCTTAACATAAGACTTCAGGCGAGCGGGGGGACGGCTGGTGTCGGCTTGCTGCGCCATTCCCACGTGGATCCGTGCGCTATCTCCCAGAATGTTCCCTCCGGTGAACCTGGGTCCTCCATGCCCCGCAGTCAGGGCTAGATGCGGAGTAGTCCTTGGCTGTGATCCTGCCTGGGTCTCCTTCGCCCCACAGGTTGTGGCTATACTTTTCAATATTTTCCAGCGGAGGAGACCGCTGTTTCCCTCGTGTATCCCTAAGAAATCTTATGGATATATTGAATTATTCTCATTTCCACATGCACAAATTGCATGTGCTCCGCCCCCCCAACCCATGCTTCAGTACATCTGGCATCCCTGCAGGCCCCCTTATAAAAAGGGGGCCTCGGGGCGTTGGGAAGGTTACGTTCAATGACCGCCTGCGGACACGTCTGGGAAGACCTGCCGGCACGTGGCGTTGTGCGTAACGCGGCGTCAGGGTCGTGGCCTTTTCCATGGGTCTAGTTCCCAATGTAACGTCGAAGTGATTCGACTGAAGGGGTAACGTCTAGGTTACGAAGGTAACCCTCGTTCCCCGAAGGAGGGAACGGAGACGTTACATTCCCCTGCCACGCCCCTGGCGTCGCGCTGACGCTGGGCTCTCCCGGCTCTTCAGCAAAAGCCTGACTGAGTGGTGCGCGCAGCCATCTTATATACCCGTATGTACGGGGGCGTGGCCGGCGCGCACGTCCACTCGCCAATTTTCAATTGGCCTTTTTAATAAGGCTCAGAGGTGATCGGTCTCTCAAGCGAGATCCCAATGTAACGTCTCCGTTCCCTCCTTCGGGGAACGAGGGTTACCTTCGTAACCTAGACGTTTTTAAAGCTCTGTCAAACTTCTCATTTGCATGACTTCTCATTCAGTTTAATACATTTGTCTGTTATTTAATCTAACTAATCCTAATGGTTAATCAGAGAATCATTTGGTGCATCTATAGATTTTTATAGTAGTTTCTAAAGAACTGTTTACAATTCAGGGATAAAAAAAGAAAAGATATATATAATTTTTTTTTTTTTTTTTTTTTTTTTTTTTTTTGATTGATCTTAGATGACATACATTTTTTTTTATGTGTGTCTGTCTGAGGTTCAGGTAAACCCTATGTTATGGGGACAGAATTTCCCCCAGAGATGGCAATATATGAAATCCTTGTTCTTGTTTTTCTATGAGAGAAACATGGGGGGATAGACTATTCCATTTGTACAATATAAAACCCATTGCTCTGGAATGTCAACATAATGATAGGAATACCTGTGTTGTGTTTGTGTACCTACTTACATTTATTTTATTTATTTATTATTATTATTATTATTATTTTGCTTTGGTATTATTTTCAAAAGTAAGGTGTATATTTTCTAAATTCTTAGTACAAAAATCCAAACTGATCACACTTGTAATACCACTAGTCATTTATCAAAGTCTGATCCCATGCTTTCATTATAATTACACATATTTTCATCCACTCAATAATTGTTTCAAAACATTAGATTATTGTAAAATATATTGAGTACATTTGATTTAATCACTGAAACACAACAGTATGATCTTCGTTCAGTTTAGTACTTTTAACAGTCAGTTAATTCAAGAGCAAACAATGCAAGATATGTTTTAAATCACCTTTGTTGCTGAAATAATTACAGTAATACAGGCAATAAATGTCATATAAGAGAATACACTTAAATTACCTACAATGCATATCTCACATAAAATCTATAAAGAATTTATCCGGTGTTTTATCAAAAGGTGTGATGAAGGTATGACATGGCCATACGTTTTCTGCTAGAACAGAGTTTACTGTCAATGGAGTAATTGTCCTTACTGTGCCATGTGACTGAATGTATACTCTAACTGAACTTTTCAGATGAAGTAGGAATTATAGTAATGTGCAGTCTTTAACATGGTAATGCTACTATATACAGTATTACATGGCATTACGTAAAATGGTGTATTTACAGTTTTTTACAGACGCTAGGACACATTTCTCAATACTTAGGTCACTTTTGCAAAACTCTTCACACAGTGAGCACAACAGAAGTCTATGTGGGCTAAACTGAGGATCAATTATCATTGTTTTGGCACAAAATGCATTCAATGACTACATCTCTCAAATTTCATGAATTCTTTTCTCACTCAGACACAACAACTGCCAAAAATCTTTGTACGTACAGGACATTTTGCAGATGCTTACATACTGTTTTCAAAACTGTTAAACTTATGTTCAAAACAACAACATAATGCAAAACTGAATAAGACAGCAAAATTCAACGGCAATATTTTATTGAAACATATTTCAAACCTAAAAATGCAGTTTAACCAGCCACAGCTGATTCTCATTGTAGATGAACATCTACACAGGTGTTACTCTTTCAATTTCATTACATAAGGAGACAACTGCTGAATTGGTTTGTATTGTGATGTAAACATGGACCCAAATAAAAATAAATAAACGACATAAAATATTGACAAATTCTGCATCATGTCTGATTCATTCCAGTAACATGTATTGCAGTTATAAACAAAATATATTGCTGTTATAAACAGAGATGTGTCCTTGTTTTACACAAAAAAACACTGTGTAATGCTGAATGTTGTTAGTGTTTTTAGGTCATTGTTTTGTGGGTGACAAAGTGTGTTTGTCGGCTGTCAACCTTTGCTAGTGTTCTGGAAGAATGAGTTTATTTGAGACCTGAATAAAGTGTTTTGGTAGTTGTAGTGCATTTTGAATGTGAAATGAACTGCTTTGCCAAGCTGAAAGTCGGTTAGGAGAATTGTGTGAAGAGTTTTGCAAAAGTGACCTAAGTATTGAGAAATGTGTCCTAGCGTCTGTAAAAAACTGTAATGCCATCTGTCTCCCTTCTTCTAATACATCTCAATCAATCTCTGATCAGTTCCTTTTGTCCTGCTGTATATTCAAAACGCAAGGTTTTACAAATGTGGATGATCTTAAAGGCAGGTTTTGGGTGATTTTGTGAAGCGTTGCTGGGCACCAATTTGTCCCCAAAATATGGTTACAGTAAAGTAAGTACACACACATACAAACACACTTACAATATTGTGGTTATCATCTTGGATAAATAATTTTTAGTGTAAAAATAATTAATTGCATTTGGTTATCTCTAAATTGCAATCAAGTTGTGCTTACACACTGCTTTCAAAACTGATAAAAGCACATTCAAATCAGAACGATGGTAAACTGTCCATTTCTGCAGAAATTATACTGAAATATAAAATATTAGCAAAGCATTTACTATGAAATTGAATAATGAGTATTCAAAACACAACTAAGTGGAATTTCAGCCAGGCTAGATGTCCTATTTTTGGCCAGCCCAAACATGCACACATTCATATTCACACTCACAGTCTCCAGTTCACCTGTCCTATATGTCTTTGGATTATGTGAGAAACACAGAGAACTCCACAACTCCACACAGAAAGGCCTTCTATGACTCCAGTACTGCACATACAGTATCTTGTTATACTAGATTTTTTTTTTCTTTTCTCGTAATCATTGCTCCAGGAATTTATTAATTTTTTTATTTCATATTTTATATTTTTTATATAACTTTATTTTTTTTTTTTCACAAGTAAATTTTGTCTTTTTTGTATGTAAATAGAGGGGAAATTTTGCTTTTTCATTCATTCTTTGTGCTGTAATACAGTCAGTAAAATGAAAATATGTCATTCTTATCCTATAATGAAATACTTATGTGACAAATCATTCAAACTTCAAAGATAAAAGTTCATAGTTTATGTAATGCTCCACATTGTTAGTGTTTTTAGGTCAGTGTGTTGGTGAAATGGTATGTTTTCTGAATCAAAATTGTTGCCAATCTTATGGTGAAACAAGCTTATTTTGAAACTTATATCAAGTGTTTTGTTGGTCTGAGTGAGTTTTGGAGGTGAGATACATTTTTTGGCCAAGATTCATGTTGGTAATGCAGACTGTATGAACAGTTTTGAAAATGTGGCTTCAGTATCGAACACTTGTTAGCAATTGAAAAAACAAAACAAAACTGTAAAACAATAGTGACACTAAATTACATATATTACATAATTACTGTAAAAATTTAACAAAATATATCAAAAGTAATATTTATAGTAATACTTCTTGTGAAAAAATATGAATGTTGATCAGAGAGATTACACATCAGTTATATTAAGCTCAAAGCCACGGAATCGGGATTGGTATCGGCCGATCACCATGACATGAAATCGGTACTCGGTATCAGCTGCAAAAATCCTGATCAGAGCATCCCTAATAAATATTTATAAAATAATTTCTAATTTTGCAAATGTGAAGATTTAAACACAGATCGTTATTGAAATACACTCGATTGAAAATCTTGCTGAGTGACACACACACACACACACACACACACACACACACACAGACACAGACACAGACACAAAAAAGGAAATCCATGTCCATGAACACAAATCAATAGATTTTTTTTTTTTACTATGTCACTAACTTCTGTGAGGCTGGGTTGCACAATGTGAGGTCAAAGTAAGTTAAAAGTGTAACCTCACAGCGTGTGCTCATAATATGGTCACAATAGGCATGTTACGATTGACAGGGTCCTTACGCAGTGTTCACTACTCCCTACTCCCTAAGCATGGTATATCCATTGAAGTGGACTTTGCTGACAATAATTGCTCATTTGGAATCCCCTGGAACATCATCAAAAAAAAAGAAAAAAAAAAAAGAAAGAAAAGGCAATGACAGGGTCATGCAGATTATGATATAACATTATAAACACAAAATAAATATTGTAATTTATTTTACTTTACAGTTTTTTTGGATTGCTTACACACTAAAATTAAAAGTAGTACACTATTAGCAAAACCTTACACTCAAAAAGCAAAACATCAGCCCATATTTGCACAACTATAAGCACATTGTCAACCTCACACTTGTTGCAAAACTCTACACACAGTGATTTGCAAAACACTAAACACACTTAACATACATTACACACAAAAATCTATCATGAAGTCACTTCCTTGCAATACCAAAGCACTGACTGTCAAATTACCGCACCGTCCAACCAATTGGTTCAACACAGTCATCAGGTGTGCAAACACTTGTTTGCTTAATTGTAGACACACCAATCAGGTGTTTAAGCACTATAAAAAGCAGCAGGTGAGTTCATCGGTCTTCAAGCACAATGGAAAGAGTCAGAGAAAGAGTAAGACGACGAGGAGGACAACGAGGAGGAAGACGAGAAGGAGGAGGAGGAAGGGGAGGAAGAGGAATCAACAGAGAAAGAGATGGAGGCCATGCTGGAGGTAGAAGGAGAGGAAGACGAAGACGAAGACAAGAAGGTGCTCAAAAAGGACCGAATCTGACAAATGAGATCCGCGCAACACTGGTTGACCACGTTGTCAACCACGGCCTGACGCTGAGGGAGGCTGGACTGCGAGTACAGCCAAATCTAAGCCGATACACAGTGGCAAGTGTGATAAGAACATTTCGACTGGAAAATAGGTATTGTACAAATATTACCATATCAAAAACATCTGCACGGTTTCAGTAGCTGCTTACAGTACTGTATTCTATGCAGTATCAGCACTTCTGTTACCTTGTCCTGTGAAATTACTGTACTATTGTTTACTGTTTTTTTCAACGTAGGATTGAGGGTCAGGAACGACAAGGGGGAAGGCCTCCTATGTTCACAGAACAGCAAGAGAGGGAGATAGTAAACATGGTTTTGGCCAACAATGCTATAACACTCAAACAGCTCCAAGCTAACATTGTCAATAACCATGCCAGTTTCAACGATATCCATCAGGTCTCAATATCAACACTGGCACGCATCCTAAAAAAAAATCATATTCAAATGAAACAAATTTATCGAGTGCCTTTCGAGCGCAATTCCGAAAGGGTGAAATGACTGCGGCATGATTATGCAGAGGTATGTATTCACTTTAGCAGTGTGATCTTGCATACTGTCTCATAATCTTTTACTGTACTGTAATATGTATACTAGATCTACACTGAACTACACACTTTTGCCTGACACTGTTCTTCAGGTAGTTTTACGAATGGATGGAGAGGAGATCCAGCATGAGTTCATTTACGTAGATGAGGCTGGGTTCAACCTGACGAAAACACGAAGGAGGGGAAGAAACGTCATTGGCCACAGGGCTATAGTCAATGTCCCAGGGCAACGTGGGGGAAATATAACACTCTGTGCAGCCATTACACAGAATGGGGTCCTCCACCGCCATGCCCGTATGGGCCCTTACAACACAGCACTCATACTTACATTCTTGGACCAATTGCACAACATAACAGCAGCAAATCAAATCGATCATATGCAATACATTGTTGTCTGGGACAATGTGTCTTTCCACCGCTCTGCTCTGGTTCAGAACTGGTTTCAGCAACATCCACATTTCACCGTCCTATATCTTCCACCATACTCTCCATTCCTCAACCCTATAGAAGAGTTTTTCTCTGCATGGCGGTGGAAGGTATATGATCTCCATCTCCAGGCTGAGGTACCCCTCATACAAGCCATGGAGGAGGCCTGTGACCAGATGGAGGTAGCAGGAATACAAGGATGGATTCGTCATTCAAGACGTTTCTTTCCAAGGTGTCTTGCTAATGACAACATTGCCTGCGATGTTGATGAAATTCTCTGGCCAGATCCAGCTAGGCGAAGAGACGATGTCTAGTGTTTTTTTTTTTTTTTTTTTTTTTTTTTGTAACAGTAAACTTACAGTACAATACGTAAAGTGACATGTTACAGTACTATGAATCTCCATGTCAACATTTTGGGCATGTTGAGAAATAAATGAGTTTCTTCAGTGTGCAACATTGGTCTTGTGTAGTTTTTTGATGGATTTACTTTATATTTGTACTTTGTTGATGGTAGCCTACTCTAATCATAGGGAAGTAGAAGTGCAAATAGTGTTTTAGGTTTATCACAGCAGAGTGTAACTCGTGCAAACAGAGTATAGTAAATGTGAAACGTGTGTTTCTTATGGTAAAAAAGTGTGGTTTTTTAAACATAAGTGTATAGTTTTTACAAGACTGTTTAATTATGCAAAGAATCTGTAGTATTTTGTTAATTGGGTGTGTGGTTGTGCTAATTGTGTGTACTGTTTTGAAAACACTGGCCCAGCTTTTAAAATTGTGCTTAAGCAATCCAAAAAAACTGTAAAATTAAAGACATACAATACGTTATCAAATAAATATAATATAAATATAAACATAAACAAATGTATATGTTTAGAAGGTTAACAGATTGTAGTGGTCTCATCTCGTGTGCTTATTTTGCCACATGATTTCAATTGATTCGAAGCTTTGAAAAGGTCTTCTCCCATCACTAATTTCCAATGTCATTCTCAGTGCTCTTTGAACTGAACATGGAATCTCATTTAAGATGGCGGAATACCCTGTGAAGTTCACTTCGCAGTCCACTTGCGGTCGAATAGAATGCACCTAATGTGAGGTCAAAGTGCACTCACTGCACAAAGACTAGGTACCCAGCATGCATTGCAGCATGAACCTTATGATTGTCACTATTCTTAAGATTTATTCACTGATTCTTGATGTCTCTCTTTTATGACACAGTAGTTCAAAATGTTTGTGACTTTTGCTTTTGTGAATTTTGCTTTTAAAATCCTTCATAAATGATTATGACATTGCATTATGTAAAATGTTATAAAGTCAAGGGTCAAACTAAAGCTAACACTAATCATCATGATGGTAACATCAAACAAAATAACATGATCATCTAAATCTTTGTTAATCCTCAATAAGCGCTTTTGTAGATGTCTGACAGAAATTAAGTCAGTCTGGTTAATGAGTGAGATTCTTTTATTTCAGTTGATTTCATCTAAGGCTGTGGCTGGAAGTAGTTGTATGTCTGGAGAATGTTCTTATAACAAATAATCTATTAGCTGGGCGTGCACTGACAATACGACCTCACCATGTGAGACCATTGTGATAGTGTTGAGAAACAGGATATAGTATGCCCCTTAGTGACCAATACTTGAACTGCCTCCTCTCAACCTGCTCAACATTTATTTTATTGTTTGGGTTATATTAACAACATAGACCCAAACAGCAGTATACAACCCCTGGAAAAAAAAAAATGGAATCACTACACTTAGAAGGTGTCCACCCAATTATTTTACTTTATAACAAATAAACCAATCACAGATATGACAAAACAATTTTTGTTTAATTATTTAACTCACTTGTTATGTGAAACATACCTCAAACAAATTAAATTAAAATCGTTGAATTAATGGAAAATTACTTTCCATATCAAGTAGAGGAAAAAATTATGGAATCATTCAATGTTGAGGAAAAATTATGGAATCAGCTTGTAATTTGTATTTCTGAAACAATTATCTAAACATATCTAAAATGCTAATTAGTCAGCAGTTAAAAGAGAGTACTTACAGACGAACTTGGCTAATTTTAAGGAAACATGTCCCCAACAAGAAAGCTGTCAGTTGATGTGTGTGACATAACTGTAACTGCAACCGGCTGATTGAAATGAGATTTACATATAGAAAGGCCAAATGAAAACCAGCATTAACACATAAACAAAAGAAAACAAAATTAGAGTGGACTAAATAGAAGAAGTCAGGGAGTGTGGATGATTGGATGAAAGTTACATTCAGTGATGAATCACAAATCTGCAATAGACAAGGAGATGATGCTGGAACTTTTGTCTTGTGCCATTCTAATGAAATGTATAAAGATGACTGCCTGAAGAAAACAATCAAATTTATCAACTCATTTATAATATGGAGCTGCATGTCAGGTAAAAGACCAGGGGAAATGGAAATCCTTACTGCAAAAGTCAATTCACAGGTTTACACTGAAACTTTGGACACTTTTCTCATTCCATCAATAGAAAAGAAGTTTGATGATGTTAGTATGATAATGCACCTTGCCACAGAGAAAAGCGTGTTAAAGCTTTTCTTCAGGAAAGACACATCAACTCAATGACAAGGTCAGCAAACAGTCCGGAATCTCAATCCAATTTAAAATTTATGGTGAAAAAAAAAAAAAAAAAACTGGTCTATGAAAAGGCTCCATCTTGCAAAGCTGATCTGTCAGCCGCTATTCATTGATGGTTCCATCATTTTTTCCTCAACATCGAATGATTCTATATTTGTTTCCTGTACTTGATATGGAAAATATTTTTTCATTAATTAAAAGAGTTTAATCTAATTTGTTTGAGGCATGTTTCACATAACCAGAATGTTGAATTAATTAAAAAAAAAAAATGTTTTTTGTGTAAGTGTAAGTGTAGTGATTCCATAATTTTTGCCAGGGGATGTAGGTACTGTATATTATGCTGCTGTCACTTAATACACCAATCTAATATAAACATGCAATTTCTTTCCCAGCTGTTTAACTTCACAGACATAACCCACTGTGTTTTTGTAACTCATGCGTGTTTTTAGCATAAACTTGTGTGCGAAAGAGAACCTAGTGTAGTACTCACATGCCATGTATGGATCACCTGCTTCGGATGTGTGTGTCCAGAACACATTTAAATCAAAAATTTAAACTGATATGGCCATAAACCGCATGATTTCAGCGCGACAGACAAACGCTTAACGAAAGACTTTGTGGACTGCTTTCATATTCTGCTTTTCTGTGGATACGGATTTGCGGGTCTTTTTCTCCTACTTCTACTTGCAGGACCCTGTATGTTAAGGTACTAAATTTGTTTTAATTGTTTAACCACCACAGCGTCTTGTCTGCATTGGAAACAAGCACGATTTGTGTCAGTTGCAAGTGACGTCACAGGTAGCAGAGAGTGCAAGTGACGATTACAAGTGACATTGTAATTGAAAGTCTGAGAGTATGCAAGTCCAAGCCAAGAGTGCAAGTGCAAATCTGCAGCCAGACCCTTCTCTCTTCGGCAGTAGCCATGTATGAATAAAATTTTCATTTGCTGTTTTGACATTACTTTCTTTATTCTTGATTTTTTTCACCCTGGCACCCTGCCTACTCTCAGCCTTTTTTTTTTTTTTTTTTTTTTGCTTCTCTGTTCAATCGATCCTAATCTTCTCATATCTATATGTCTTTAAAATGTGAAATGAGAGATAGTGTGTAATTTTGGGTGATGCATAGATGATGACTGTGGATAAACATACCCTTGTCCTATTTTCTCAAAACGTGTGTATTTCTTCTTAGGATCACCAACGCTGACAATGCTTCCTGAAAGTTAGAGGAGAGCTCAGTAAGGCTATATATAAGTACACAGAAGCAAACACATACACATAGCGCTTTTGGAAAGGTAACTGCTGCAGAGGGATGGTTGATGAGTATTGTTGGTAGACTAAGAACAGTGATCTCTTTCTGTTATATGAACTATAATGTCTGTTTTAGTGCACAGTGCTGTTGATAATCTGGATTGCATGTGTCAAATGGAAAAAAAGGACAATGATTCACAGAGTGCATACAAGCCCAGACCTGCATTCCTAGTCAAAAATACTAATTCTAGTTATGTGGGTTAGATTCTTGTTGAAATTTTATCCGATTTTGAAACCAACACCAAAGATTATTAATGGGATCAAATAAGAATAATTTAAAAATCAAATACGATCCTTTTGGATAAACAGACACTCCTACAGGAGTTTTTCGCATTTACTGGACCATGAAAGTCCTTGAAATTATTTTTGAGGTCATACAGGTACATTTTATCCCACTGGGAATCATAATAGTCATTTAGGGACATTTAGATTTTAGATTTAATCAGTTGGCAAAGACTTTTATCTGAAGTGGCTTGCAGCATATTCTAGCTATTTTATCAAGTGAACTTGCTATTTATTTATGTATTTTTAGCACAACATTCCACTAGTTGAGCTACACGAATACACTGGGAACTGGGAATGTTAGAATATTATACAATTCTAAATAGGATCCAACAAGACTGATTCCAAATTATGAATTTCCATAAGAATCCTGCACACATTCCTTTGCAATTAGGGTGTAATTTCAAAATTCCGTATCTGCTGTTTGAAAAGAACCTTTAAGAATGCATTTTATATGTACTGTGATTTAAAATACTGCAACACTATTCTGTCATTCATGAATAATTCATTGAAATATTACTATACTTTTTTTTTTTTTTTTTTTTTGCATTTATGACCAGATGTATAACCTTTCAAATATTACTGGGGCCCTTTAACCAAATATTGCTATAGTATCTCTTAACAGTTAAAAATATTCTACCATCATACATACAGCAGCACTCTTGCCTACATACTGAGTTTTTCCAGTATTTCCTCATCTGTCATCTTGGATTTCTTCCTCTGTCTGTCAGTGTGACGGTACAGCGTACTGGGCGTGTTCTCCGGCTGTACTTGAGACTCTGGAGGGGTCGTGACCTCTTTGACAGAAGCAGGAAGTGCAGCTGGCTCAATAACAGAGCGAGTGAATATCTACAGTGATAAAGCAGAGGTGTACATAAAGTGAAAAAAGAAAAGAAAAAAATGAGAACTGATAAATGTCTTCATTGTTTCTCCTAGACAACAAGAGCAAATAGAGACTCTCAATTCTCAATTTTTTCTGAGAAATACCCTAGTAGTATGATGCATCCACCTTCGAGTTTTTTTTTTTTTTGTACATTATATTTTTGTTCATAATGTATTATTATGTATATAATATCTACACAATTAGCATGCTATACTAACAGATTTGGTGTGCTCAGGTCGTGGAGCGATGATGGGTGGAACCTCATCATCATCGTCATCTTCATCTTCTTCCTCTTCATCATCCTCTTCCTCATCTTCTTCTTCAGACACCGGAGGTGCAATTGGAGGTTCCAAAGTTGTCTTAGCCCCTTGCTGTGCTCCCAAATACACGCACACAAACAAACATATGCACACAGTGCAAACAGGGTTGAGTGCTTGATCTACAATCAATACATATCACAAATGTATCTCTGCACAGCTTATTTGTAGCCTTCATATCTAGCAATTTTAAACAAGACCACTTTTTGTTTAACAGTAGAGATCAAGTGAAACAGCAGAGATTACTCCGTAGTAAATGTTTTGGTTTCACTTTATTTTGATGGTCCCTTTAACACATTCTGCTGACTATAAGTATCATTGCACCCACAGAATTAATAGATTATTAGGGTTAGAATAAGTTGACATGTACCTAAAGTTACTTATAGACAGTAGACGGTGGAATGTCTGTTGGGAGACCATAAAAATAAAGACTTGTAAAATATTAAGCAGACATTCTACTAATACTCAAATGTAGGGATACTATTAGGCAACTATTATCGGTTTGATGGTTAGTATTACTGTTTCATATTTTACTTATCATTATAACCGGTATTCAATTACCACAATTTGAACAACTGAGGAAAAAATGTACAGCAAAAAACAGTTTTAAGCAACAGTCTCACTTGCGCACAGCACCCAAAGTAGTTTCGTTTTGTTTAAAACATTGCAAAAAGCTGGAAGGTTTTAAAAGAGTGCTAAGGGAATTATACAAATTCATATATGAATTAATTAATTATATGAATGTACCTCTGAAGTTTCTGTCTTCAGAAAAGATTCAGTGGCATTTTGTTTTCAATTTCGCTCCATGTAATACCTAAAGTAGTGTTCTTAATCGCAATACTGCTTTGTCCACAGAGTTTATGGAAAACTTCAGCTTTTCCATAAGCGCCACCTACTGTCATAGAGTGGATTTGCATAGATTACATTTACCTTCAGCTTGTATGCAGTTTTTGGTCTGGCCAAACAATGGTATGTGTGGATATGGAACAAAGGTATGCGTGGAACAATATTCTACAAATTTAAACAATTCAGATAAGTTATCTAGAATTATTCATGGACCAGGTTAAATACATAGATACATAGTGATAACCAGCAGGTTATCTGTGTTTTCAATGCACTAAAATGTATTTACTAATGTATTTACTATGCACAGTATTCATACTATACGTTGCAGCGAAAGAAAGTATGCTAGTATATGCTATTCCTTATGCAGGTATGACTTCCACCGTAGACCCTTTACAAAATCAAATGGACTGACTGCACTGATAATGTTATGAGCATAAGCATAATACGATGGATGCTAGCAGGATCAGCGAAAAAGTCGGTTCTCTGAGATGAGAGAACAAAACATTGGATCAGTGCTGACATTAATAGAAACGCTTTTCTCAAAAATACTACTAGAGCCTTATTGAATCACGCCAGTGAAGACTGGCCAATGGCGCTGAAGAGCACACAATATTGGCGGGCTTCCCCACCAAATAAGACGGCACTGAATGTCATTCTCTTAGAATTTTGAATGAAGCAACCTGAGATTTCAATATCCTGATATAGGTTTTGAGGTTTGTGCTGTTAAAACAAGCTTTGGCTCCAGAAACTTAAACTACATTCTGAACCTTCAATTCAGACCGCTTGTTTGGTCAAAATGCATGGTAATTAAAATATCAAGACATTTGAAAACAAAGCATACTACTTCCCAAAAGGTAAGCATTAAAGTAACCTGTATGCTTTATGAGTTGAAAATAAACTAAAACGTCTCAAGGTTACGTATGTAACCTCAGTTCCCTGAGAATAGGGAACGAGACACTGCGTCCTCTAGAGGGTGCTTTGGGGAACGCTGCAGCGTGACTCGTGTCTGAAGAATACATAAAAAAAACTACATGAAATGGCCGGCGACAGCGTATGGCGTCACCGCGGCGCGCACGTCGCTGCCGCTGCGTCACTACCGGGCGACCACAACATAAAGAGGCGCCCGTGCAACACAATACATCTTCAATGTCTGAAGCTTATCGTCCGAAGCATGGTGAAAAGTCTAGAGGACGCAGTGTCTCGTTCCCTATTCTCAGGGAACTGAGGTTACATACGTAACCTTGAGACGTTCCCTTTCGAAGGGAACTCTCACTGCGTCCTCTAGAGGGCGCTTTGGGGAACGGATATACCCACGCTGCCATGCTGAGGGGAGTGCATGCTATGCCAGCGAGTGCTAAGCAACAATTCTGAGAGGAATTGCCCCTACTAGGACGTGGTGACGGCTGTCAAAACGTTATCCCCCACGGCCAGAGGCCTGAACTGTTACCCACTTACCTGGACTGGGTTAGAACCCAGGGCACAGCTCTAGGCTTGGAATTAGAGTAATTCCTTCTGAGGGAAACGGCTAAGTTTTAATGGAAACTTAGACTTGTCAGAACAAGGAACTACTGCAACATAGGGCCTAGTTCCTTCAGGAACTGGCTCCCATGTGAGGGCAGCAAACCTGTCCTGGGTCCGTTCAAAGGGCCACTAGTAGTGGCACGCCCTGATAGTGGATGGTCGGTAGACATCAACAGTGATATCTAAAGAGTTGAACCCAGGGGACCGGGGTTGTAGGCCAACTCCAATAAATGGGAACGAGGCGAGACGCGTGACCCATACCATAAAGGGTTTAAGGAAGAACCCAAGACTTGGTGGGAACTTACCACACATGTGGATTTTATAGAAGTGCCCCAGGTGTATGTGCACTTACCACTCTTGTGGATTTTATGAAAGATGCCCAGGTGTAGCGTGGGACACCTACCGAAATAATCGGATTTAAGGAGAGTGTTTTCCCAGGGGGTTTCACTACCAGCTCCATGCCGTCTAAAGAGACGGAAGGAGGGGATAACCCTCACGATGAGGGGATTGCCATGGTGCACCCTACTCCGGACAGAAGCTCGCAAGCTATCTGTCAGAGAAAAACATGGAGCTGAGACCATCCTGTAATAGTGGACGATAGTAGAGGACAAATTCCTAACCCTGATCCACAGGGAGGATCGCTCTCCAGAAGGGGGCACTGCTCTCAGGGAACCCTTAATGAGAAGGGGGAGCGTGCACAGCCCGGTCCACACGACCTGTATAAAGGTCCGGCAATCTCACAAAGGTGGGTTGGCGCTCATAGAGGACCCTTCCAAAGAAGGGGAGCTGCGTAACCCAACAGGAGCGAATGCTCTCACTGTTACCCTTCATAGAGGGGAGCATACATCCAGAATACAAGGCTGGAGAGTAAAAACCTGAAGTATGAAGGTCAAGCTCCTTACCCTGAAGCACAGGGAGGATAACTTGGCCACCAAGGAGTGGTGCTCTTATTTAGTGAACCCTTGAGAAAGGGGGCACGCCAATGTCCTTGCAGAAGGTCAGTAACTCTCAATAGTCTACCCGGGGTAGACTCCCACCCTAAGAAGGGAGGAAGACTTTCCGTCCTGGGATGGTGCTCTGAAGGGAACCCTAGACAGCAGGGGAGCTATAAGGTCGGCTCCGAGCATTAAGATGCTACGTTGACCGGATGCAAAGCTTCAGGACCTCAGATCAGCTCTTCATTTGTCACGGCGGACGGCAGAAGGGGAATGCCTTCTCCAAGCAGAGGATGGCCCACTGGATAGTGGATGCCATCGCCCTGGCTTACCAAGCCCAGGGCGTGCCTTGCCCCCTCAGGCTGAGAGCTCACTCAACTAGAAGTGTTGAATCCTCCTGGGCGCTCGCTCGCGGCGCCTCGCTATCTGACATCTGTAGAGCTGCGGGCTGGGCGACCCCTAACACGTTCGCTAGATTTTATAGCCTTCGTGTAGAGCCAGTCTCCTCCAGTGTTCTCACCTCAAACGGGTAGAAACACAGAGTGGCACTGGCTCAGGTTGGCTTGCTACCTTCTCCAGAGTGTCCATACAGTTGACCCTGTCGAGTCCTCCTTCCCCGGCTCCTGACGCCGCGGAACGTCTAGGCGCCAGGCCCTCTCTCGATGAATCCTTCAGAACCGATAGAAGGCTCGGGATGATATGAGAGATTTAAGAATCCCATATTTCCTCCACGGTACCCATCGAGGCCGTGTTTCCCCAGTAGACCATCTACCTTCATTACGAGGGTTCAATCACCTCCTATCTTCCATATGTCCTAGCTTGAGCCATATGAGTATTGCTCCGAACCTCCTGCGGGAAGGGTGGGGGCTCCGCACATTCCCAGTGCTCCAGCCTCACTAAACGGGGTAGTGCTATGTTATGCAGTGACTGGTCTCTCCTGATCAGCCCTTGGCCTAAGCAAAAATTCGAGGCCAGGTAGCTTGCTCAGGACACTGGAGGGGGGCAGCAGCTGCGGCACTTTGCTAGGGATCCCAATTCGTCGGCCTCCGACGTGACGTCGAGAGACCGACTGAGAGGGAACGTCTCGGTTACGTATGTAACACTCGTTCCCTGAAGGAGGGAACGGAGATGTCACGTACCGTTGCCTCAGCTGCTGTACCACCGCTGTGCGGCCGGCCCGGCCCGGCTCCTCAGCGAAATCCTGTCTATGCATTGCACCAGCTGTCTATTTATGCTCACGCTGTGATCAGCGACAGCTGAATGCAATCATGCATGCCAATTTGCATTGGCTCGTTTAGTTTACACACGAAGAGGATTGGTCTCTCTAGGCGATATCCCAATTCGTCGGCCTCCGACGTGACGTCTCCGTTCCCTCCTTCAGGGAACGAGGGTTACATACGTAACCGAGACGTTCATTTAAAATGATTTTAAAGGGTTTTTTTTAAACATTTGTTTCTTATTTATTTTGTTCCACTGCGTTTGCTGATTTTCAGTGTTTTATATTATATTATAATATAATATAAATATAATATTATAAATTAAGCATTCTAGGTTAAATATGAATTTGTCTTACTGTTTTGTTGTTGTCAAGTCAATCAATTGATGCTGAATTGCCGCTAATTCCAAAGTAAAAGTAAAATGCACACAGACATTTACAAGCTATTTAAAATAAAATAAACATGAGGAAAAGAGGGAAAACTCTAACTACCTACCATCACAAACTCACAACCCTACTGTTTTTCTTTGGGGGTAGAAGGGGCAGACATCACGTTGCCCGTTACATCATTTGGGCTGCCTTATAGAGCACAGTGGCACTGAGAACATTATATTGCACACACTTTAAGCTCTTTTGATTTTCCAAATGTAATAGGATTGGTCAAATCGTTCGGTTTGTAATTGGTACCGACAGCCTCGTACCAAACTGTTCAATATGAATACATGTATCGTTACACCCCTAATATATATCTATATAATTTGTTATTATTATTATTATTATTATTATTATTATTATTATTGTCCAATAGGGTGTTCCCTAAATCAATAATCAATAATGTCCTGGACTAGCAATAGCAAGTAGCAGTCATGCCTATAGTAACCATATTGCCTAGAAATAAACTCTTTTGAGATTCAGGAGTGCAGAACATATGAATTAACAAATTTGGTTTGTTGGGTATTGAGGCATCATACACCAAATAATGTGTCTTTTCTTCTGTGAAGTTCTAAGCTCAAGACTTATTACTGCACAGTAGAATAATTGGCTTTGACAAATTATGCTTGCTCCATACAATATAAAGGGTGAAGTTTTACCTTGTCAAATAATGCGCTGCAGGTTCTAAGGCTGACAGGTGGCCCGGAAGACAGGAGGCGATTCTGAATGATGATAAGGTTGAGAACGGGAGGATATTTTACTTGACACAAAAAACCCACAAAGTATTCAAACACTATAAATGGACTGCAAGAAACAGAGAATAGGAAGGAAAGTGTGACGGGGGAGGTAGACAGAAAAGAATGGTGGTCTGGTGGTGAGATTCTTATAAAAGGAATAGGTAAAGGGGAAAATACAACTTGCTTTTTTTACAAGTAAAATTGCTACCTTTACAACTCAACATTTTCATCATCAAACTAAAATAAGGTCAACCAAACATAAATCTACTCTGCAGTAGACAATTTAAAGGGGTCATGAATTTAAAATAAAATTTTCCTTAATATTTTAACAAATAAGTGGTCATTGTACTAAAAAGATATCCTGTTTTTATAAAGTTACAGAACACAAAATGTTCTTTTTAGTAAAAAAAAAGCAGCTTTTACTGATACCAAGGCGCTGAAATGGCTCATTTCATATCATAGTATGACATCATAGTGAGACGAAAGATCATCAACAACTATTTCTACATGACTGCCTCTTTAGCCCCGTCCACAGATTTGTGCAAGCAGTAGGAGGTGATGCAAACACTGGATGACCATAAGCAACAACACCGTACAGATTTCTCTGAGGATTATAAAACTTTTTGCAGTGGCAAGTCATGGAAAAGATACATCACTTCATGTTGCTTCCTGCCACAACAGCTAGATGCTGTCTACACTGGATGCAACAAAGTGACTGTTGCAAATCCATTTCTCCTTCATGTTATTGTAGTAGCGCAGAAGCTTGGATAAAGTCAGAAATAGACCCATAGTGTTTCTAAAGTACATCACAGCAGTGTCTAATATTTTAATATGTAAAACTGCTACCCAATAATAGCAGTGGGCATTTACAAAGTCTTGAATGTTACAGGTCTATCAAAATTATGTCTTACAAAGAAGGGGTCAAAACTTATAAACTATAATGTGTTTGATGTACAAATCTGGCTAACATTATAAGTGAACCTCATCGACTTTAAAAAATGCAGCTAATAAACACTTTAAATTAAGATATTAAGATGAATTAAGTAACTCTGTATCAAATTAGAGGCACATGATAATCCATTAAATTGGATTGAGCCATATGCTGGCTTTATATTCTTTTGTGTGAGCTGCTCACCTGATTTTTCATGAATTTAATTGAGAAATCAAATTTTCATTGATCTTTTGATCAATAAGAGGTCATTGTACTAAAAAAACAGCCTGTATTTTTCAGAGCACAAAACTTCCTTGGTAGTTAAAAAACAGCTTTTATTGAAACCAAGAGGCTGAAACGGCTCATTTGTCATAGTATGACATCATAGTGAAATGAAAGATCATCAACAACTAATTCTACATGACTGCCTCTTTAGCCTTGCCTATTTGTGCAAGAAGTAGGATTAAATTGAATGACATTGTGTAATTCCTTGAGATTTCCACTGAACAGGCACAGATGACACAGTTTTACTCAGTTATTGAGTCGGTTCAGCAAAAAGGATTATTGGTGTGCACCTGCCCAACCTTCAGGACTTGTACAACTTTAGAGTGAAGAAGCGGGCAGGAAACATCATCACAAAATCCTCTCATCCCGGACACAACCTTTTTCTCCCCTCAGGCAGACGCTTCAGATCTCTGTGCACTAGAACATCTAGGCATAAAAAACATTTCCCCCCCCCCCCATGCCATCTCCAGCTTAAACAGCTAACACAGGAATCATTACCTGTGTTCTGTAATTAATTTCTGTAATTAATTCTCCATCTTTAATTATTGCCTCTTTCTCAAGTATTTGTACAAGTATATGTAAATACATATGCATATCTCTTTATTTGCTGTATATATAGTAAATAATGCACAAATCTGTATATAAATATTCTGTTCCAGATTCATATACATCATTATTTATTGTTACAGTTTTTTTTTCAATTTCTAACAAGCATTGATCAATACTGAAGCTACATTTTTTAAACTGTTCATACATTCAGTACTTCAGAAGTTTATGCTAAACAATGTGAATAATTTTCCATTGCTTTTAAACAAAATTCATTCAATGACTACATTTCTCAAAATCCATGAACACTTTTGTCATTTATACTCCACAACCAGCAAAACACTACACTGTTAGCAGAATATTTACTATTAAATTAAATAATAATTCCAAACACAGCTAACTGCAATTTCAGCTGAACAGCCAGACCAGTCCTATTTTTGGCCAGTCCATCACAGGGATGACAAACACACATTCATATTCACACTCACAGTCTCCTCACCTAGCATAAGGAGATGAGGCCTAAGTTACTTGAAAAACTCTCAAGGAACTCTCAAGGAACTGGAAAAGGACTTTCTGAACTGAACACATACGGAACCAATGCACAACACCAGGAGCTTGCAAGTATCCGTTCTTTCTACAAACGTAGATAGCTGCGTTTAAGGCGTTTTATGAAAAACGATTTCAGGTTGTTCAGAACCGTTTCATTCCTGTACCATGCTCTCTCTCTCTCTCTCTCTCTCTCTCTCTCTCTCTCTCTCTCTCTTATACTCTCTCTCTCTCACGCGTCCTCTGTCTATTTGTGTTTTATGTACGTTTGTCTATGTGCGATCATTTGTAAGTAGAATAGTTTAATAAACAACCATATATTCACATATAATGATTCTCTGTGCTGAATGCTTACATTGCCATAGTCACTTAAACTGTTTCGATCTCATATTGCTACCTTTAGCCCTATTCTGTTCAATTGTTTTAACTCCGTTCTGATTAGTAAAATACGTTGCCGTGACGACGAGCCAACGTCAGAGTAATGGGTATCACTGAACAATTTGCTGGACAAAGAAA
This sequence comes from Garra rufa, assembly GCF_049309525.1. Classification (NCBI taxonomy): domain Eukaryota; kingdom Metazoa; phylum Chordata; class Actinopteri; order Cypriniformes; family Cyprinidae; genus Garra; species Garra rufa. Next base: position 3,096,540 of record NC_133365.1, on the reverse strand, counting down.
CCAGTCGATATCATTATTACTGTTACTGATCAGAAACTGGACATTGCGTATATTTAATAACGATTATTATACACAATTTCCTGTGAGTTAAACTACTTTCCCTGACTGAAATGTATGTTTTAAATAACTCATTTCATCCTATTCATTGGTCAAAATGACCTGGTGGAGATTTGCAGTGCACAGGTGATGAGATAAACAGTCTCATACTTGTACACACATATTGATCAATTTGAAATTCTTTGAGCTAACCAAAATTCTCTACAACGCAATCACTCTCTCACTAACGCTTTTATATAAATGTAATTTTTACTGTGCTACTTTATCTGTATCTGAATTATAACAGGCAGAAATCGATGAAAAATATAGTGACCCGAAGACAAATAACTGGTATAGGATCAATAGTCATGTGGCCAGCGCTGTGTCATATGCTGTACACAAGGTGTTTGAGTCTTCAGCTCAAGGCTAGTTCATTAATGACACCATCAGCGACTAGTCGACGCCGACTCAAATTTCATCACATATAAGTCGACTTTAAAGAATCTGAAGTAGTTCAACTTCTATGAGGAATACCCTTTTAGCATCCAACATATGCTCCACATGCTAGCCAACAGTACTGCTGTTAATCCTCAGAGCCATTGTCAGACTTTACAATGGGGCAGTGGGCCCTGGGTTCTCAAAGGGTGTAAAAAAGGCTGCAAACTCCGCGAGAAAAGAGGTTGGTGGTCAGGGCTGAGATTGGCAGAGGAAGCGGCCAAATGCTCGCTTGGGCTGCGGGCCCAGGCATTGCTTGAGGAGGAGCTGCGATGGAGGGCTGGGCTGCGGCCATTGTTCTGTGTAGGGTTGTTTGATTCCGAAATTTTTGGAATCAATTCCAATTCCTGGTTCTGAATCGATTCATCTCTGTTGTTTTCAGTGTTTGCCATTTAAATTGGAGGAAGCTAATTTTGCAATGACTGCAGGATATTGAAGTCGAAGAAAGTAGCCTTCTCATAATATGAAGCTTCATTATAAAAATATGAAAATGTACAATATTTCTGTAGCTCTGACAGATTTTAAATTGTAATTTGTTTGCATTGCCCATGAAATTAGTCATAACCCAGGGCTCAGCAGTGAACATTCATTTATTGCAATACTAAACCAAGTCATGAAGTGTCTAATGTCCACGGTTCAGCTGAATGATGTTTACTTTAACAGTATGCATAGCACAAAATTAGCAAAAATTATGCACTGAAACGAAATAAACAGAACTTTAACAACAACACTAATATAAGAGCTTGTGGATTAGCGGTCAATCAGGTGCGCTCTAGACCACTGATTTGTGCTCTCTGCATTTTCTTTCAGAATTATCATTGGCTGATAAAGGTTAAAGATAGTAGAGCCCTGCACGGGCCTTAAATCTAAGCCCTAGCCCGGCCCTGGCCCGAGAGGCACAGGCTGTAGCCCGGCCCGTGTCCGACAGCTTATCAAAATTTTTGGCCCGAGTCCGACCCGAAGCCCGTCTTTTTTTCCGCCAAACAGCTTATACTGTTACAGCCATTAAAATAGACCAGATTCGTATTTAATAGAAAGTTTATATTTTTTTCGTTTAGTTTTTTTTTTATCAGAACAATTTAGAGAAATGTTTGGAGTTTTTTGTGTGTTTGTTTGTTTGTTTTTTAAATGTAAGTTTTAGTTTTTTAAGTGACATCGATATCCAAGTGGTATGTGGTCCACAGTGAGTTTACTCAATTTAACCTATATATCAAATCAACACTTGACTAGTCTACAATGCAATCCACAAATATAAAACAAACATCAATATATCACAATGTTAGATTTAAAGTTTATTATCACCATCTCAGAACAAAGGCATTTCGAACAGGGCAGGCAGCTCTGCTGCGCAAAACCGGAACATACAAAGTCGCAGTGGTAAAGTAAACGAATAATGAACAAATATATAAAGAATAAATAATAATATAGAAAACTTCAAAAACACAACTTTACCACGTGGCTGAAAATCTCTGTGCTGCACAGAGTATGTAAGCGGAGTGGAACGGCAACAGTTTCCCCTGCGCGCTCCTTGCATTTAATAATCGCTCCGCTCCAGCTCCACTCCTCGCTCACTGATATCAGAAACACCGCTCCGCGTCAAAAAATAATTAAGTATGTTTGAAATGTAACAGTCCTGTTCATAAAATATAATAAAATAAAATAACAGGAGAGTTTCAAACATAGTGTGCAATATTTGTTCCGACCACAGCTAATAATTGTCAGCATTAAAAGAGTATTGCTGCTTTATCCAGTGCAAAGTTTGTAATGAAAATAATACGTTTTCGTCAGTTATTTTACCTACAGATCACATTATTTCTGATTTGAGTGATCCATCTCTATCAAGCTAAACATGTTTAACATATGATTTCCTGCTTAATGTGCAGTTATATTACGGACCATTGGCATGAATTGTACTCATGATGGAGCGGTGTGGTGGAGCGCTCTTGAAGAGAGTGAAAACCATGACGCTCCGACTTTAAAAAAAAAAAACGCTCCTTCCTCCATTCAAAATCACACTGCTCCACTCCGCGATCCGCTCATGCTATGCGCGAGTTAGGCATCAGTGGCGCTTCCGGGGACCGCACGCATTAAATCTCATTAAAGTTTTTTTCTAAAGCAGGCCCGAAGCCCGATATGCGTGCAAGTTATGACGTGAAAACTGGCCCGAAGCCCGGCCCTAGGGGCAAAAAAAAGTCGGGCCCCGACGGGCTCGGGCTCAAATGCAGGGCTCTAAAAGATAGCAGTTATCAGATTCTAATAATTATTAGCGAGCAAGAGCCGAACTAATGGGTGCTTCAGATGATCATGATGATCAATGATCGTTTCATTCAGTTTATTTTCATGAATTGATGAAAACTTTCGGCAACATTTGTTTGACAGGCATCTATATATATATATATATATATATATATATATATATTAGGGCCGGGACTCGATTAAAAAATTTAATCTAATTAATTAGAGGCTTTGTAATTAATTAATCGAAATTAATCGCATTTTAATCGCATGTAAATATTTGACCTGAGAACAGTGAGAATTAAGAATTTTACATGGATTTTTAGTATACCATTGAATAATGACTGAATACATAAGCTTAAGCAACAAAATATTGCTTATTTTTGTTCAACCAAGTCCAACAGACCAGTGCAATATTGCCATTAAATGTAGCAAGAGGCACGTTCTTTAACGAGTCTTTCATTCCGAGAACTCTGCTCTTGTGTTTGCTTAATTATGCATTTAAACGTTAATGACCAAACCTATCATTATAAATGTTGCTGCACATGGAATATAACGCGGATAACATTTGAAAAATAGTTTTTATCAGGTTACACACTGATTATTTATCACTCAAACCCCTTTCTCTACCTGTCCGTTGGTCGCGTATATCCTCCATGTTTGTAGTTTTTTAACACTTTTTATGCGTGTTTGTAGTTCTAATCGAATCCTCGTTCACGGCGCAGTGTGTTGCGGGCAATATTAGCAGTTAAAAGTGTGCATTGATCGTTAAGTAGTAGACCATCCGGGAATCTTTGGAATACTTTTTAAACATACTACGATTTGGGACATACAATACTATTTAGGACGGACGTCTTTGGCTTGTCTGAACGCTAGTTTGTGCTCCAGTATAATCAGTCCGCCTAATCTCATCCAGTGAGAAACGTTCCGCGGTGCAAAACTTAGTGCGATTAAAATGCGTTAAAAAAATTTAACGCGTTATTTTTGTGTAATTAATTAATCTAAATTAACGCGTTAAAGTCCCGGCCCTAATATATATATAAGTTGTTGAACCAAACACGGCTCTGAATAAGGAGTCAATTCCCCTTGATGGGATTGATTCCAAACTTTGGGATCCACTCTCGATTCCCAATGCTTCAGAATCGATTATTTAGGAATCGATTCCCAGCCCTGTGAGAGGCCTCGCACGGGAGGAAGACGTTGGCGTCGGCGCGGATGGAGGTTTGTGTTTCCTTTTGGTCGGCTTTGGGGTTAGAGGGGGAGAGGTTAGTTAGTTGCATATTTTTGTACGAGTTAAATAATTCTGCTTTGTTTAACTTGCGTGAAGGCTGGACATCGGATTTTGCCAGCGCTAGTTTCATACTCGCCATAGTCCGTTTCTCTATGGGCGGAATTGATTGCCTGACCGAGCGGATGATGCTGGGGAGTCAGCTGGTGTTCTCGCCTGAGGAGGCGAGGGCAGGCCGAGGCGTCGTGGGCGATTCGAGGTGGATGATACCTGGGGCTCAAATGGGAGCGAAATGCGTGGAAGGCACGGTCCTGGGGCCGGCCGCAGGAGAGTCGGAATCGTCTTCTGACGTGGAAGTTTGTCTTTGCGACATGTTAGCAGACGGGCGAACCAGTCACTGATAAACCTTCAAGTGAATGGAGGTGAGTCAGCTGTATTTAAACCTATGACGCTGATTGACTTGAGTGGGCTCCTCTTGTGATGTTTACGCTAAGTATCTGACGCGCTTCTCCCGAACTTTGTTAATGAAACATCATAATTTTAATGGTTTTTTTTTTGTTTTTTTTTACAGTAAGAGACAGAATAACAACAGAAAATCCAGAAAAACATTTTTAAAAAGTTATAAATTGATTTGCATTTTAATGAGTGAAATAAGTATTTTATCCTTTATCAATCAACAAGATTTCTGGCTCCCTGTTGTTTTTTATACAGGTAACGAGCAGATTCCAAACTCTCCACCATGGCCAAGACCAAAGAGCTGTCCAAGGAGGTCAGGGGCAAGGTTGTAGACTTACACAAGGCTGGAAAGGGCTACAAGACCATCGCCAAGCAGCTTGGTAAGAAGGTGACAACAGTTGGTGTAATTATTCACAAATGGAAGAAACAAAATAACTGTCAATCTCCCTCGGTCTAGGGCTCCATGCAAGATCTCATCTCCTGGAGTTTCAATGATCATAGGAAAGGTCCCCCTGCTCAAAAAAGCACATGTACATGCTTGTCTGAAGTTTGCCAATAAACATCTGAATGATTCAGAGGAGAACTGGGGGAAAGTGTTGTGGTCAGATGAGACCAAAATCCAGCTTTTTTGGCATTATCTCAACTCGCCTTGTTTGGAGGAGGAATGCTGCCTATGACCCCAAGAACATCCACACCGTCAAACATGGAGGTGGAAACATTATGCTTTGAGGGTGTTTTTCTGCTGAGGGGACAGTATAGCTGCACCACATTAAAGGGACGACGGACAGGCCGTGTACCATCAAATCTTGGGTGAGAACCTCCTTCCCTCAACCAGGGCATTGAAAATGACCCAAAACACACAGCCAAGGTATCAAAGGAGTGGCTCAAGAAAAAGCACATTAAGGTCCTGGAGTGGCCTAGCCAGTCTCCAGACCTTAATCCCATAGAAAATCTGTGAAAGGAGCTGAAGGTTTGAGTTGGCAAACATCAGCCTCAAATCCTTAATGACTTGGAGAGGATCTGCAAAGAGGATTGAGACAAAATCCCTCCTGAGATGTGTGCAAACCTGGTGGCCAACTACAAGAAATGTCTCTTGTATAATCTAAACGTCTCTTGTATAATCTTGTATAAACTAGTCTTGTGTATAATCCAGATACAGATCTGGCCATTTAAAATGCGCGCGGGAAGTAAAGTACTGAAGCGGCAGCAAACATCGCTGCAAGCTAATCGTTTGTATGGTGACCTGGAGAGGACACCTTCGGTTCACTTATGTTTTTCGTGGTCATATTATGTCGTTGCCACGAGATATTAATTCGTGGGAACATCATATTAACTCGTCGTGACCACGAGATCATTTTGTTGAGGTAAGGGCATCCTTTAGCCTGGAAAAATCCAGACACTAATCTATTAAGATTAAGGGTCTGGGATCGAGCAATGAAAACTGCCTAACTCGAGGGGCGGCACCAAGCATGCATTTGAAACTCTAACTGCACGCAATTGGATAACGCCACGACCAATCACAACAATACACGCTTAGCTACCAGCAGAGCTAAATAATGTTTCATTAACAAAGTTCGGGAGAAGCGCGTCAGATGCTTAGCGTAAACATCACAAGTCAATCAGCGCCATAGGTTTAAATACAGCTGACTCACCTCAATTCACTCAATGGTTTATCAGTAAACCTCCACCACCCCATCTCATCACTCCGAGTTCTCGCTACTCCTACTGGGGGGTAACGTACTCTGGGTTCGGGCCACTCCCGAGCTCGGAGCCCTTCACCGGACAGCACGCCAAACATGCACTACTATTCTCCGGCTAATTATATGTAAGCGTGAACTCGTGAACTGATAGATTAAACTCTTGCCGTATTCAGTCGGCAAAACAGCAAAAACGTCCTTCTTGAAAAGGAATGATTTGAGTTTTCGGTTTTCTGTTCCTCTTTTATATGGAAAGCCAAGTCTAACTCGTTCATTGTAGCGGCCGTTTCAAACAACTTGTTGTTCATCTGTAGCGACAGCGATCTTTCAAAGTTTACTATATGATTCGGACGTCGCAGTGCTGTCATCATCAGCTTAGCTCGCCTCTGGCCCGCCTACATCAGATACACCGATTTGATTGGTTCCCACAATTGCTTACGTATTGCAGTAACCTGCATCATTGCTCGATGCCAGAGTGTCTTGCAGAGACAATTCAAATTGTGCTCTCGCCAGACCTCTGGATTTCCAGGGTAGACATCCTTATGTTTAATGCATAAACAAACCTGGGTGACCATAACCCAGGATTATCAGAGATAGGTTTATTAATATTTTATTTTGAGTTAAGAAATGATTATATTAATTGTTATAGAAATTAATGCAATATTAAGTTATTATATTAACAATAGGCAATGCTGTATATGCGAATGCTGTCTGTGCGCGATGTAGACAGCATTCAAAAGTTTATCATGAATAAATATTACCTACTTCTAATTAAATAGCCCTACAAGAAACATTTTATGCATCCCACAGTCCTATCCATTAATTGATCCTCTTTTGTAATAATTGTATTATTCATTTATATTCGTTATTTTACCCTTAATTTCGATCTCTTAACATTTTGAATCTAAATGATAAATGCTGACATGCCATTAAAGCTTTGATTATGCTATATGGCTGGGATTTTTACTGGAATGCAGTTTATATAGGTTGAATTTAACACACATATGTATATATATATATATATATATTCATTTTATTTCGTCTAATCAATAGATAACCTTTATAGTGTTTCATTGACGAGTGAAGCATTCACGTTCCATTTGTAAATCGTTTATGGTCACACACGGGCATAAATACAATCATAAAGTCAAAACTTTATTGGCATAATTGTCGTTTACAATATTTGCAAAATATAAGGCAAGTATATATACAGAAAGTTATTTAGGTTAAGCGATTCACAATAAACAAAAAAAAAAATAGATAGCTCTAAAGAGAGCAAAATTAAGGGGGGAAAACAAATATAAACGAAAATAAAAATATATACAATAATAATAGGCTAATAATAACATTAGTAATAGTAATAATAATGCTAATGACAATAATATTAATACAAATACGGAAAAAAGACTATCAGTTAATAGAAGGAATGTAGGCCTATTTTACTGTGTGACCTCTACTTCACTTCTACTTCACTTCTCTAATTCACTCTTCAATGATTTGTCTATTAATTAGACTAAATAAAATACAATATATGTTAAATTTAACCTTTAAACTGCATTCCAGTAAAAACCCCAGTCATAGAACCTTTACAGTATCATTTACATTCAGAATGTTGTGCAACGAGATCAAAATGAAGGAAAAAATAACGAATATAAACGAATAATACAAATATTACGGAAAAAAAGAAGGTCAGTTAATGGACAAGACTGTGGGATGCATAAAATGTTTCTTGCAGGGCTATTTAATTTGAAGTACATGTAATATTTATTCATGATACACTTGTGAAAGCTGTCTACATTATGCACAGACAGCATTAGCATATACAGCATCGCCTATATAATTATTTAATATTGTATTAATTTCTATAACAATTAATATAATAATTCCTTAACTCAAAATAAAACATTAATAAACCTATCTCTGATAATCCTGGGTTACTATGGTCACGCAGGTTTGTTTATGCACTAAACTCGTGGCCACGAGAAATGCATGTTGAGAAAAAATATATTTCACGAAAAAAATATAAAGATTACAAAACAAAGAAAACAAATGGAATGAGGGATAAGCTTTAAAGTTCACGGAAAGGCAAATATTAAGCGGCATCCTTCATGTTTTCTTTATTCAGCAAATACTTTACAGTTTTGAATTATGTTCAGCTTCTGTTTTTATGACCATAATGACAGTTTTTTTTTTTTAATTTAGAAAATCGTCCGAACACCAGTCTCAAAAGTAGAAGCGAAAGTCTTGTTTCCACCAGCGCGGCATTTTTTTTTTGTACACAACAATACGGCAACGACTTTACAACAGGACACATTATTTTATTTTAACGTAGCGTGTACACCAATGGATTTCAGATGTCGGGATATTTCTTGAGTATAACTTCCAGCAGACCTCATCAACCTGATGTCTTGGGAATGCAGCTTGCTGATTTTGGTCATTGTGAGATGACTTTACACGTGGATGGACTGTATTTATCCGTACAGTGTGTCAGGGCTGTGGTCAGTAATGTTTTGTGAAAAGAGTGGAGCATGTGAGGAAAAGCTTTCCCCTTCTCCCTGGCATGCATTTGAATGCTGAATTCGAAATGAAACTGAATGCTAGACAGTCGGAATCCGCCCCCCGCACCCCCAAAAGAGTCTCCAATAATATGTTGATTACAAGGCAACAGACAGCATTCAGCCCCCCACCCCACCCCCACTCTGCCATTCATAAACATTTCGCTCTTTATACTGCATGCCGCTGATGGCCTCATTAACTACTTTTCAGAAAACTGAAAAAAAAAACACTTCCCTCTGGTTTCCCAGACCAGACTTAAGCCTAGTTCCAGGCTAAAATGATGTAAATCGGAGCTGTTTAAAGAGGAATAAAAAAATAAATAAAAAACTTGTACTGATCGTTGGTCGGAGATTCAACCCCGCAGTTCGTGACTGGAAGCTGATAAGAGACAGACTTAACGAACTTCTCCGAAATAGAAGAACTACTTTTCCACTTAAAAAAGAAAAAAAAAAAGAAGAAAAAAAGGGGAAAAAATTGCATAACTCACTGGAGCACTTTTGATACTTAACAATTGTATTCGTTGTCAGTCATATAATGAAAGCTGTATTGTTTTGAAAAGTGAGCCTTATGTTTATTTGACTAAATTATTTTCTATATTAGGATATAATACTAGGCTATAGTATTTACATGGACATTAGGCCAAATCTACATGGGTTTCTTCCCTTTCCCTTCACCTATTTTTTAAGGAAAAATAAATAATAAATAAATAAAAAATAAACTGCATTGGCAGCGCGCCATCATAATGTACAGCATCAAAAATGTAAGAACAAATCTAAAGAAAATAATAATAATAATAATAATAATACATAAAATAAATTATTAACACTCCTAAAAGTACAGTATAGTTTTTTATTAAGTGTATCTAAAATTGTATATATGGTATGAAAAAGACGAGCTACCTCTCAAACATGCATATCTTCATTTGATGTTGCTTCAAAATGTTGAAATTAAAAAATTATTTTGTAATTTTGTACTGTAATTTTTTTCTCTTTTGTTTTGTCAATTTATTATTCATTAAGAAAATTATATTTTGCATATGGGCATTTTTATTTCTTTTACAATCAGCTTTTTTGGGTTTTTCTCTGCACAAGCTCTGCATGTGATGTGCGTGATGTTCTGATGTTTATGCTGCTTTTTGCTTGTGTACAATTAACCCCTCAAAACGAATTTAGCTGTTTGTAATGTGTCACAGCCACGTATCAATTTAAATTTAAATGTAATTTAACACAATCTTGTCGGTTAATAATAACTAAACGCCGTCGGTTGTCGTTTGGAAAAAAAAAACAAACAAACAGAAATTAACATTTCTATTTCCAATGCAGTCTAATAAAAGTTCATCAGGAAAAAAAGAAAAGAAAAGAAAATAATAATAAAACTGCTCCTGCTTATGAATAAATTTTTGCTTGATGATGAAGTATCTAAATAGTCTATAGGATATAACAAAGTGCTTTTCCAGTCCCGCTCCCACAAGGTTTTATTCCGCATCCACCCGCTCCCGCTATATATTAACTATATTATTCGCCCGCTGCCCGCTTAGAATAAATTTCTAAGCACCAAAATCGCAAAAACAAATCAAAACAATACAAAATAATAATAATAATAATAATAATAATAATAATAATAATAATAATAAATAAATAAATAAATAAAATAATTTTTAACTCTATAAAAACTGTAGTTTATATTTATCCTCTCCATTTCTATTTCTCTCTACTCAAATTAATTGTCAGTGTATCTAAAACTGTGTATCTTAGAAAAAGAAAAAGAAGAACTACCTCTTAAATATGCATATTTTAATTTGATGTTGCTTTAAAACGCTGAATATATATAATGTATTTTATTATGAAGGTGAAAGTTGTCGAGTTATTTAACTGCCCGCGGCGCCGTCAGGATCACTTGATTTTTTCCCCCTTAATAAAGTGGATACAGCTTACAATACTCCTTCAAGAGTACGGCATTGCTCAAAACTAAGCTATTTTACATATTTCTGTTATTTGTGTACAATCACAATAAAAAAAACAGATTTGTATTTGTAAAAAAAAAAAAAAAATGGAAACAAGATGCTGCTTTAAGGGCGCATCACAGAAATTGCCTAAAATTCTGCATATAGGCTTGCTACTTATTAATTTTATTTAATTTCGTTTTGTTAAATTATTATTCATTCAGAAAAAAACATATTTCGCATATGGGCCTATTTTATTTATTATTATATATGTTTATTGGGTTTTTCTCTATATAAACTCTGCCCGTGATGCGCGTGACGTTCTGATGTTTATGCTGCTTCTTGCTTGTGTATAATTAATCCCTGAAAACGAATTTAGCTGTTTTTAATGTGTCACAGCCACGTATCAATTTAAATTTAATTGTAATTTAACATAATCTTGTCGGTCGATAAAAAATTCAACGAAGTCAGTTGTCGGTTGGGAAAAATAAAATAACCGAAATTAACATTTCTATTTCCGATTCAGTCTAATAAATGTTCGTCAGGAAAACAAAGAAAGAAAAGAAAATAACAATACAACTGCACCTGCTTATGAATATCTTTTTGCTATTGGTTTGAACCATAATTTCAGGAAAGAGGAATCATTGAACTATTGTACTGGTATTTGTGACCAACGTCACCAACGTGTTTGGCTACAGAATGTTGTTCCTTGCGCCACCTGGTGGATATTATATGAAGCGCAACAATGTTTTTAAAAATTCTGAAAAAGCCCCTGCAAGAGGATCCGTGACCACGCGTGCCGAATTGCAGGCTGCCGTGTGAAAATAGACGCATTTTTAATGGCCAGATCTGTAGCTAAAACTGTAAATTCAAGCCCTTGTTACAAGTATAGTAGAACCATCACTTCTACTACAAAAGATTGCTTCGTAAATAATATTCCTAATTTATCTGAATTCCTTAGCATATCTAATAGCTCAGAAAAACTTGATGTAATAAAAACTATGGACTTTATCTTTTCTAGCACTTTAGATACGGTTGCTCCTTTACGCTTAAGGAAAATTAAGGAAAACAGTCAGACACTGTGGTTTAACGAGCACACTCACGCCCTAAAGAGAGCAGCCTGGAAAATGGAGCGCAGCTGGAGGAAAACAAAAGTAGAGGTTTTTCGCACCGCCTGGCGTGAACATACGAATCACATAGAAAAGCATTAAAAACTGCTAGATCTGATTACTTTTTATCTTTTTTAGAAGAAAACAAACATAGCCCTAGGTATTTATTCAATACAGTGGCTAAATTAACGAAAAATAAAGCACCAACAGGCTGTGATGTTTCCCAACAGCACAGCAGTAATGAATTTATGAACTACTTTACTTCCAAGATTGATACTATTAGAGATAAAATTGTAACCATGCAGCTGTCAGCTACAGTGTTGCCTCCGATAGTGCACTATAGATCTCCTAAGAAACAAATCCACTCATTCTCTACTATAGGAGAGGAAGAATTGTATAAACTTGTTAAATCATCTAAACCAACAACATGTATGTTAGACCATCCTGCCCATGTTATTCAGTCTGCCCACCACCAGAGGTCGTCTGTGCATTTCACTGACTCTTACATCTCACTGACTGTTATACATCAACCTGGACTACACTTCCCATGTTCCATTGCATGTCTTGCACTTTCACCCGCCACCAATCATGAACCATATCACAGCCTTACAAAGCGTTCCAGTGTTTTCCTAGTCTTGTCTTTCTTGTTCTGATTCTCTGTCTGGTTTTCCGATCTCCTGCCTGCCTTTGGATTACTCTTTTGTCAAGCCCTTTTGGATCACGTTCACCGCTGTTATCGACCTTTGCCTGTCTGGATTACTCTTTGAATTGCCCTTGTTATATCTGTTTGCAGTTGCTTGACCCCCTGCCTGTTTGTGACCATGTCTGTGCTTAAGGTTAATAAAGCTTGCATATGGATCCGACCGTCTCATGTCCCTCTGTTACAATTATTATTCCTCTTCTGAATATTATTAATTCTTCACTGTTATTGGAATATGTCCCCAAAACCTTCAAACTGGCTGTTAATAAGCCTCTCATAAAAAAAAAAAACACAACTTGACCCCAACTAATTAATTAATTACAGATCAATCTCAAATTTCCCTTTTCTGTCAAAGATACTAGAAAAGGTAGTATAATCACAATTATGTTCCTTCTTACAGTTTCCAGTTACGATTTATACCAAATCAAAGTACATAATAATAAGACTGCACTTATTAGAGTTACAAATGACCTTCTCTTATCATTCGAACGGGGTCGTATCTCTCTATTAGTGCTGCGGAATCTTAGCACTGCGTATACACCACAATATACTTTTGAATGGACTTGAAAATTATGTTGGCGTTAGTGGAAGTGCATTGGCATGGTTCAAATCTTACTTATCTGACCACCATCAGTTATTGGCAGTGAATTATGACGTATCATATTAAATTACAAGTGCAGTATGGAGTATCTCAAGGCTCAGTACTAGGGCCATTACTTTTTACGTTTTACACTTGGGAGATATCATCAGGAAACATGGTGTTAGCTTTCACTGTTATGGTGAAACATACCAATTTGAGCAACTAACGGAATGCATAGTTGATATAAAAAAAAAAAAAAAAAACTGGATGACGAGTAACTTCTTACTGCTAAATTCTGGAAAGAAAAACAGATGTTAATAATTGGACCTAAAACCTCTGCATGTAAAAAATCAAAACACTGTCTAATACTCGATGGCTGCTCTGTCAATTCTTTGTCATCAGTTAGGAACCTAGGTGTGCTATTCGATAGTAATTTTTCATTCGAAAGGCACATTTCTAGCATTTGCAAAACCGTATTTTTTCATCTCAAAAATATATCGAAATTACGACCTATGCTCTCGATGTCAAATGCAGAAATGTTAATTCATGCATTCATGATAGATTTTTGTAATGCTTTATTCAGTGGTTGTTCTGCACGTTTAATAAACAAAGTCCAGCTGGTCCAAAATGCAGCAGCTAGAGTTCCCTATTGATACTTCACTCATATTATGTCTTGTCTTAAGACGCTATAGACCCTATAGTCCCGCTATATAAACCCCTTTTTCTCAGAGACTGAAGCATTTTTCAATAACGCAGTGTAACTACATGGCCATTAGTTCATGCAGTGAATAGAAAACGAACCAATGCAGCATGAGCCTATGGCAATGAAGCCCACCATAGCCCGCCAAAATGAGTGTTTATGTCTCGCTGGCAGCTCGTTTTCTCAATGAAGACCAGTGGTGGAGGTAACGAATTACAACTACTCACGTTACTGTAATTAAGTACATTTTTTGGGGTATTTGTACTTTCATGAGTATAATTTTAAGTCTGTAATTTTACTTGTACTTGAGTACAAATTAACCTGAGTAATTTACTTAATTATTTTTAAAATCACAATTTGTTACAGAGTACTGTAATTTGAATTAATATTTCAACCACTGACCGGCATTTCGGTAGCCAATAAAAATATCTCTTCTTAACGGACCAATGAAAAGCCTGGTAAGTTATCCGCTGACGCTCCTCTCTGGGCTCCAGCAGTTCCGTGCATTCACCAGATTAGAAATACACTAATATAATGTATATATTTGTTTTCAGAAAGGCATGGAAAACAAATAATGGGAGCCACTAAAAGGATATGATTAGCTGATTGTTAGCCAGTTAGCCGGACCCGATCAGCATATTTGTGTTTGCGCTCAGGGGAGCTTCATGTTTCTACATGTTTTTGCAACATAGAGTAACACCTTTTAATAATTTTTAAGGGAGTTTGTAAATGAGATGAGATTTAATTAGATTTAATACAACAACTAAATAAACAAGAAGTTATTATTAAGTGACTTACATTGTCTGACTATAACACTATAGCCTAATTTTGATCTATTTCATGGTCAAAAGTAGTCTGAAACAAGTCACATCTGAGCCGCAGAGCATGTATGTATGAATGAATGTGCATTTTTAAACGAATCTAGTGAAATGATTCAATTTCCCATTCATAAAAAAAGCTACTTGCTTTCTGTCAGTATTTTGTCCTGTCTTGTTCTGTTTTCCCAGTGTTTTCCCCCCTATGTTTCTAGTTTATATGGTTTAATCCTTGTCTCCCCTTTTTGGTTTGTTCTTAGTTGGTTCAGTCCATGCCCATATTTGTATTTCCCCCTCGTTATCCTGTTATCTCGTTTGTAGCCACGCCTTGTGTTCTGTGTATTTAAGTCTGTGTCTGATCACTCCCAGCTGTCCGTCGTTGATGTTACATGTTCCCGTTTGATGCTCCCGGTTTTGTTTATTTGTTTGTAATTTCAGTGTTTTATTTAATAAACTTATATATATTAATTTACTCCGGTTCTCCTCATCCATCTCCACTCCTCAACCCGCCTGACTGTGACACTTTCTGAGTGAACCAGCGGTTCGAACGAATCAAATGAATGATATGATTCAGTAATTAAATCAGTGTCTTGCTGCCTCCTGCTGGCAGATCGTTTCGGTTATTTAAATCATTTAAGATTTCTGTATTCAATTTTGTTATATTTATATACGATATAACTGCAAGAGAAAAGCATGGAAATATATATTTTCCTCCCATCTCATATTTATTTGTCTTACAAACATTTACTGTGTCCGGTATAATAAGAATGGGGACTGGTGGAAAGCAATCACTGATGCAGTTGCAATGTATATTGCAAAATATATGGTGTCCATATGTTGTGGAAAAGCTGGGGTTTCTTTACATGCTAAATGTCTTAGGGGGGAACAATCTATTTAAATCATAAATTGTATGTTTTGTGAAAAAATCGGGGATTTTATTTTTAGGACATTTCTCCCAGCTCTAACTAGAACATGCAAATCTATCATCATTGTAATGCAGACTGTATTAATTAATTCCAAATTTGTTTATTTGTTCTTATTGCATTGCTTACTGTGTACTTGTTTTAATATCTTCTTAAATGTATACATATATTAGTAAGGCATTCCACTTATCACTTATATATGTAATGAATGGAAAATATATAGGGTGATTAACCTAGAATTTAATTTGTATAATTCCTCTTTGATTTTTTTTTCCTCCGGAGGAAACAACCATCTAAGATTGATCAGTACCATGACATCATGAAAGCAGCATGTGCTTTATTGTCTGGATCTTGTCTGATTCAGCAATTATGGATAATTCAATAAATACCACCAGCTAAAAAGTAATTAGTACTCTGAGTAGTTTTTATGAAGAGTAATTTGTACTTTTACTTAATTACTTTTTTAACACCAGTACTTTTAGTTGTAATTGAGTACAATTTCAGCAATGTAACGGTACTTGTAATTGAGTATACATTTTCAGTACTCTTTCCACCACTGATGAAGACAGCCTGCACCTCTCTTTGTCCGCTACAAGCGGACATGAGGGAATGCACACAGAACTTTGATAGCCTCCAAGCACCCCGTTCTATTCCGGGTGCCAATGGCTATATGTTTATGAAAAGCATTGTTGTGAACCCTGGGCCTGTTTAATAGTGCCCACACAACCTGTTGCTGTTTTAGCAAGAAAATAAAACACAAACATTCTCAAAAAGTGAGCAGAATTCCTCTTCCACTTATCACGAGCAGCAATCCCACGCCGAGTGGTCAGCTGCTCGAACCATTCCAACCCCTTGTCACAATGGCCAAGGCCTGGCAGGCCATCCCCGGGTGTTAAACTGGGTTTTGGGGATAACAGAATGAGGATATAGACTTCAGTTCGCTCAAAGACCCCCGCTTCAACGGCGTGGGCTCCACCTCAGTTCAGAGCAAGGACGTAGACGTTCTGCGTGCCGAGGTGAGGAAATTGCTGGCAGAAGAAGCCATGGAAACGGTTCCCCCAGCTCAGAGCGAGTCAGGCTTTACAGCTGCTACTTCCTCATCCCCAAGAAGGATGATAGTCTAAGGCCCATCCTCGATCTCAGACGCTTGAACCACACCCTCATGAGATGGCCATTTAGGATGATTACATTGAAGCAGATCATCTCGCAAGTGCGCCCAAGGGACTGGTTCTGTTCACTGGATCTGAAAGACACTTACTTTCACATCCAGATTGCCCCCGACCACAGGCAATTCTTGAGATTCACCCTTTGAGGGAGTATCATATCAGTACACAGTCCATCCTTTTGGACTACCGCTGGCTCTCCGCACTCTTACAAAGTGCATGGATGCAGCTCTTTACGCCCTGGGAAAGATGGGAATCTGCTTCCTGAACACACATCCTTTCTCCTCAGCCACCTGGAATGCCTGAGACTCAGGGTCGATTTTGCCAAGAGCGCACTGTCTTCCAGCCAACGGATATCTTTCCTGGGAACAGTTCTCGACTCCACCCAAATTAGGGCGGTAGTCTACCAGACCGAACACTGGCCATTCAGCAGCTCGCAACCTCATTTAAAGTCAAGAGACTCGCCCTCTCAAGGCTTTCCAAGACATGCTGGGCCTCATGGCCTCCACATCCCCAGTACTTCAGTTGGGCCTGCTGAAGCCTGGCATCAAGAACGCCCTTGTATCAAGGTGAACCAGGCCTGCGTAGCAGCCCTAGCCCCTTGGAAGGACCTTCAGTGGTTGAAACAGGGCGTACCCCTGAACATGGTCTGCAGAAGGAAGGTGGTCTCGACAGATGCTTCCAACTCAGGTTGGGGAGCACTGTGCGATGGCAAACCGGCTTTCAAACCAGCACTGGTTTGCAGATCTGTCACGGCTGCTCTCAGCAGCCCCATGGCCAATCCCACTGAGACAGGATCCCCCTTTCAGGCGAACAGGACGTTACGCCACCCCCAACCCGAGTGATGGGCTCTGCACCTGTGGCCTCTCGATGGGAGCCTGTAAACCTCCCCAAGAAAGTCCTGAATACAATCTCTAAGGCTAAAGCATTGTCCACGAGACGGCTTTATGGACTTAAATGGTCTGTTTTCTCCGCCTGGTGTACTGCCCATGGCACAGACCTGAATTCCTATGACATATCTTTGATATTGTCCTTCTTGCAAGAGCTGTTGAAGAAAGGTTGCTCCACCTCCACGCTCAAGGTCTATGTCGCAGCTATAACAGCCTCTTACGCTCCTATAGATGGCCAGTCGGTGGGTAGGATATCCAAATGGATAGTGGAGGCTATTATGCTGGCATACTCATCCTTGGGCCTACAGTGCCCCATGGGAGTAAGAGCCCACTTGACTAGAGGCATCGCCTCATCCTGAGTGTGGTCCAGCGGTGTGTCCATTGCAAAAATTTGTGCAGCGGCTGGCTGTGCCTCACAGTCCACATTTGCCAGGTTTCATAATCTGGATGTCCTGGCCTTGCAGGCCCGGGTTCTCTCTGCTTAAGTGTACTTAACTTTCAAAACCAGTGCTATGGCAGTATGCCCTCCTTTTCTGTACGCTTTTGGCCCTCAGCATGAGTTCCGAGGCTGTACGAATTTCCTGGGATGGTCATTAGTTGGGCTGAGTCTGGCCCTGTTATTTAATGGCCCCTGTTAGCCCCCATGGTGCTAGGGCTGATTTTCGTCTCTCTAGCATAGCACGGCGGGATTGTACTGGTTCCCCATAGCGTCTTAAGACAAGACGCAGTACGAGTAAGGTATCGATAGGGAACATACTCGGTTACTAACGTAACCTCGGTTCCCTGAGATACAGGAACGAGTACTGCGTTGCTAGCCGTGCTATGTAGCCACATGACTCAGTCGTCGCTTCAGTCGAAGTAACCTGAAATCCTATGGCAAAATGCCCGTTTATATAGCCAGATGGCCCCGCCCATTTTGGCGTGCTTCATCGCCATAGGCTTGTGCAGCTCCGCTGCCAAGCCATTGATTCGTTTTTTATTCACTGCACAAACCAATGGCCGTGCAGTTACACTGCATTATTGAAAAATGCTTCCGTCTCTGAAAAAAAGGAGCTTTTCCCCATAGCGTCTTAAAACGCAGTACTCGTTCCCGTATCTCAGGGAACCGAGGTTACATTAGTAACCGACAGTGTTGGGAGTAATGCATTACAAAAGTAATAATATTACAGTAGTATATTACTTTTTGCTGTAACACGGTAATATAATGCATTACTAATACAATTTGGGTAATAATATTACTCGTTACAATCACAGTAACACAAGTTACAACAACATCCTTGTTTTGCTCTGAAAACCGTTTAAAACAGCCTATAGGCTAGTTCTTGTGTTTAACACTTTGCTTTATTTACCGGTGTTATGAATGTATTGATGCTTACCTGTGTTTAACCTAAACTACAACGTAGCAATAATGTAGACCTACATACCGGTTGTCACGATCAGACAGGAACACACGAACAACGACATAGAAAAAATAAAGTATTTAATAAATCCAACGGGAGACAGGCAGACACAGGAACACGGAGTGGTAACATTAAAGACCGACAGCATTGAGGGGAAAACACACACACACTAAATACACAGACTGATTACACATCCAGGTGGAGACAATGAGGGAGAAGCCAAAACACTCAGATTTGCGGGGGGAATTGATGGGAGAAACCAAACTAAAAGTCCGGGGGTGTGACACCGGTAGGCCTACCTAAATAGGTTTTTATAATTTTATGCTATATAGACCTACCAAATTATCCTCCACTAAATGTATAATGAGCAGCAATAAACATTTTGGCATTTTATAATGCCTAGTCATACTTCTGTGGATATTTTGATGAAAGTAACTCAAAAGTAACTTAAAAGTAGTGTAACGCATTAATGCATAATTTAGAGACAGTAATATTGTAATGTAATTAATTACTTTTAAAAGACAGTAACTAGTAATATATAATGTATTACATTTTGGAGATAACTTGCCCAACACTGGCAACCGAGTAGGTTCTTACTAAAACCAGAAAATATAACCATATTAGCCCGGTTATGTCAACACTGCACTGGCTCCCTGTTAAGCACTGTATAGATTTTAAAATCTTGCTAATTACCTATAAAGCCCTCAATGGTTCAGGTCCTCGGTACCTGAGTGAGCTCTTGTCACATTATAGTCCTTCATGTCTGCTGCATTCTCAAAACTCTGGCAATTTGATAATACCTAGAATATCAAAATCAACTGCGGGTGGCAGATTATTTTCTTATTTAGAGCCTAAACTCTGGAACAATCTACCTAACACTGTTCGGGAGGCAGACACACTCTGTCAGTTTATATCTAGATTAAAGACACATCTCTTTAACCTGGCTTACACTTAACACATTTCTATAATCCAAATCCGTTAAAGGATTGTTAGGCTGCATTAATCAGTAAAGAACTAGACCGCAAGACCATGGGAACCAGATGAGTCCTTTGCAAATCTGACTTTGCTGCAACATTGAACTTTTGCACTATTAGCACTATTGTCCTATTTAATACTGTAAAGTTGCTTTGATATATAATATAAATAAATGTGAATGATTAGTTGATTGATGTCATCTCTGCTCCCGCAGAAATACATGTTATCTTGTCCCACTCCTGCCCGCAACATTCATGTTTTGTCCCGCTCCCACTTATGTGCAATATTTACAATATTTCTGTTTTAAACCATGAAAGTGAGCTAATGGATATCACACAAGAAATGCAACAAAGCAAATGGTCTTAAACTATTCCCTTCATATTTCTCTTGTGGTCTGTCTAGTGAAAACCATGACGTATTTCGGAACTTTGTTCCGTGTTTTTTGCCCCAGCCTTAGTTCCTGTTTTCTTTATATGGTTTTGTTTCCTGTTCTTGTTAGGTTGATTGATTATTCCCGCATCTGTTATTAATTCTCCGCATCTGTTATTTATTCTCCACCCCTATTCTCGTTGCGATTTCCCTATGTGTGATTTCTCCTTGACCAAGCTAATGTGACGGATATTAATAAGATTTAATGTATTTCACTAATGATCCTTCCTTTCAATTTTAATGCATTTATTTTACACCAGATTGTGCACCAAAACATTATGATTTTGTTTTGTTTATTATTTGTGTCCCTTTTGGAAAGTAGTTTTGTATTCATTTTACGTCATGACGTCATTTCTGTTTAACCCGCGTTACATCCTCAGAACGCGTTAAGCGCGCTGAGGAGAGGTAAGCAGTTAGCGGTGCTCCTTCAGTATAAGTTTATAAAAGTTACATGAAGTTGTATTAAGTACCTCAGATGTGAAAATATAATTGTTAAGAGTGTTATGAATGTAATTGAAAGCGTTTTATTCATGGATGGGTGAGATTGAACAGTTTTATTACCGAGTACAGTGTTTGAGTATATGTATGTGTGTCATCAGAACACGGTGATTTTAACTAAGTGATTAACTGGTGTTTAATCCGTTTAGGTGGAAAAATCACAGAACGAAACTCTAATTGTTGTACTCTCTCTATTTCTTCACCATCCAGATATAGTTTATTGTTAATTCGATTTTCTATTCATGTTGTGCTAATTTGTTTACTGTTTTAATTCATGTTTGATTAAAAATGAGCTGCAGGAAATGCATATGGTTGGATAAATGTTTGTAACAATTTATTCTGCATTGTTATGTGTAGCATGGTTACATGTATTCTATTTTTGATATCATTTGATATCATTTGTTAATTGTGATGCTTTCTGAGAACGCGTTAAGCGCGCTGAGGAGAGGTGGAAAAATCACAGAACGAAACTCTAATTGTTGTACTCTCTCTATTTCTTCACCATCCAGCAACTGCATGCTCCACATAATAAACTCTCCATCAGCAGCAGATCCAGTGGTCCGTCTGTTCTTTCGTAACACAACGCAGATCGTTACAGTGACAAAGTGAAGCCGGTTACAGTGGTGCCGTGATCCGGATGAAGGTCAGCTCGCCTCGGATCTTCGTCCAAGTATCAATGCTGTTTGGTCACCGGTGGATGCTGCACTTCAGTCAAGGTTTCAAATGAACAGTAACACAAAGTAGTGCATTTTCAAAGAACTGGACACTTTACTACGTAATTAGCACTACTATTTTTATTTTTCTACCTCTAGTTTCCTTAATAATTTTGCTGCACTGGTGCTTAAGGAGCTTTGCCATTCAAAATTTAAATCTTAGTGTTTGATGATCTAACTGTTAATGAGGAGTGATGGCATATGGTTTCAATGCAGAGACTTTTAACATTGAAGGGGACATGTCAGATTCAAGTTTTGGGAGAGGGAGGCTCTTAAGTGACCGCTCATTTACACCTTACACCTTACACTCCAAAGGGAGGAGTAATGTAGAACGAACGCCTGAATACTGTTCCACTCGAGTAACTGAACAAACGCCTAGTCAGTTAAGGAGTAATCTGTTATCAGGCAGTCCAGATTTAAACGATGCAACATGGTATAATCTCATAACACACATTGCTCATGAAGTAGGACAGACTATAATTTCTGCTCAAAGTGTGGAAAGTCGTGGGGAAAGATAGGCCAGCAATGCACAGACACGAAGTTTAGGTGCAGGTCAGTCATTCTCAGAGGCACCCTCACTTAATTTGACAGGAGTTAAACTGGTCATGCAGTCTGAAGTAAGAGAGCCCCCTGTTTTCCGAGGAGATGGAACCGATAAGTTCAGTGTGCATGAGTGGGAGGATTTAGTAGACACTTACCTGCGGAAAAGAGGCATACCGATGCTAGAGCATCATCAGGAAATCCTTTCGAGGTTGATGGGTAAAGCCAAAGACATTGTTAGAATAACCCTTCGCAGTAACACTTCCCTGAGACCATCTGAGAACCCCAAAGTAATATTTGATATTCTGAAACAGCATTTCAGCGAGGTCAGATTTTCCTCCATGCCTTTAGCTGATTTCTACGGCACAGTACCTGTTGCAGGAGAAAATCCAGTTGATTATTGGGTCCGTTTAAATAGGGCTGTGGATGTCGCAGAGGAGGCTTTGAATAGGCTTGGACGACAGATGGATAATCCATGCCAGGAGGCAGCCATGATGTTTGTCAAATACTGCCCGGACCCAAATTTGTCAGCCATTTTTCGCTTGAAAGGACCAGATAAGTGGACGGCGAATGAAGTACAGGAGCATCTCGACAGATATCAGACTGAGCAAAATGAACAGTTAGCGATCAAATCCAAACGTAATGCTGCTGTTAGAAATGCTACAGCTCATACCCAGTCACATATAGAGAATGAAATCGCAGCTAGTGGATTCCCTGTTGTGCCGTCTGATAATGCTAATGCTAGTACCCGGTCTCCTCCACAGAACGATGATAATTGCATGAAGACGCTTATCAGTCTACTTGACCGTGCTCTTTCCCAGAATAGTCAAGCGGAAATGAGGTGTCCTCGACCAAGCCAACCACCTATGAGGGCATGTAAGGTATGCCGGTCTCATGAGCATTCAACCTTAGCACACTGTCGACGACAACGACTTTGCCTTGTCTGTTTCCAACCTGGTCACATAAAGAGGAATTGTGCAGATAGTCAACCCAGCACTGGCCATCAGTTTGCACAGCCACCTCAAGGTTCATCAACTTTAAATTAGTCGACCCACACCTGGAGAGGGGGCGTGTGGGTAGAATGGAACAAACCCTCGAACATGCAGATATTAAGCAAGTTTATGAGGACGCCTGTGAGCAAGCTCCAGCTGAAGTTAAACTAATCGCACAGAATATGCAGACCCTTGAAGTTTTTGATGAGTTGTTCTATGCACCTGTGTATGTAAATGACAAATTCCAGATAATGGGAATGTTGGACTCAGGATCTATGGCATGTACTTTCAGCGAAGCAGTAGAGAGTAAAATGCTTAGTGAGGATGTGTTGCCAAAGCCCACACCATTGACACAGGAAATAGTGCTAATAGGATGCGGAGGCAAAACAACCAAGCCAAAATGCATGTATGAAGTTGAGCTGAAGGTATATGGTGAGAGATGTATGGTGCCTGTTCTAGTCGTGCCAGGGCAAAGGGATGATTTAATCATCGGTACCAATGTAATTAAGTTCCTAATGCACAGAATGAAGATCAGTGCCGGTTACTGGAGGATTCTGTCTAATAGCCCTTCAGAGCCATCTTCATCTTGTGAACAATTCTTGGATGTTATGGCAAGTACTTGCCGCTGGAAAGGTGGAGATCTGCCCAACAAGGTTGGAACTGTTAAGCTTCAGCAGTCAGTTACTTTAATGGCCAAACAGGAACACCTTGTCTGGGGAAGGCTGCCGAGTAATACTACCATGTCACCAGGGAGCACTGTGATCGTGGAGGCCACTTCCTCCAGAACCATGCCACGGGACATCATTATAGGCCGCGTTGTTACGCCTCTTTGGGGAGATCGTTGGGTTCCTTTAAAGGTTACCAACCTTTTAGACAAGCCGGTCACCCTCAAAAGGAACCGTAAGTTGGCTGATGTGTTCCCGTGTCTTGCTGTCGAAGATTTTGAGCTGTTGCAGGGTTTCAGTCATGCTCAGGTGCCCACATCTGAGATGATATCCCAGCCTGGTGGCAAAGGTGATCTTAAACAGTGACTGAGGGCCGTAAGCCTCAATGACATTGACATCGACTCATGTTCTGCCAGTGAAGCGACAAAGGAAAAACTTGTTCAGTTGCTTGAGGGCTATAATGATGTATTCTCCAAACATGCCCTGGATTGTGGAGAGGTCAGAGATTTCGTCCACCGCATTCGCTTAACTGACGAGCGTCCATTCCGACTTCCATACCGTCGAGTACCAACTGCTCACTATCAAAAATTATGCCAAGTTCTTTCAGAAATGGAAGAGCAAGGAATAATTCGAAAATCAGTGAGTGAGTATGCTTCACCTTTAGTTCTAGTATGGAAGAAAGATGGCAGCTTAAGGATCTGTACGGACTTCAGATGGCTGAACGCCAGGACCATTAAGGATGCGCACCCGCTTCCACACCAATCAGACTGTCTCGTTGCCTTGGGTGGAAATAGTCTCTTTAGTACTATGGATTTAACATCAGGTTTTTATAACATTCCTATGGCTGAAGAAGATAAAAAGTACACCACGTTTTCAACTCCAGTAGGTCTCCATGAGTACAACAGGATGCCACAAGGGCTGTGTAACAGCCCAGCATCTTTCATGCGTATGATGTTAAGTATCTTCGGAGACCTGAATTTCAGCAGTCTATTGTGTTACTTAGACGACCTACTGGTGTTTGCGCCTGACGAGACTGCAGCTTTGGAGCGGTTGGAGATAGTATTCAAACGATTGAGGAGCTACAATCTCAAACTAAGCCCAAAAAAGTGTCATCTGATGCAAGCATCCGTTAAGTTTTTAGGTCACATCATTAATGGGAATGGTGTTTCCGTTGATCCTTCAAAGGTTGAAGCCATAGCCAAGCTGTCGAAAGCCGACCTCATGGAAGAGGATGGGTGTACTCCATCTGTACGGAGGATTAAGTCAGTTTTGGGAATGATCCTCTACTACCAGCACTTTATCCCTAATTGCTCTTCCATAGCCAAGCCACTATTCTCCCTAACGTCTGGACAGAAAAGGAGGACAAAGGTCAAAACTGAGGCTAAGGCAGGCACATACAGGAAGCTGAAACCAACCGACTGGACTCCCGAGTGTGATGATGCCCTTTCTAAACTGAAAGAGAGCTTGCTGCAGAGTGTGGTCCTAGCGCATCCTGATTTTTCTCTTCAATTTAATTTTGTCAATTGATGCTTCGTTAGAAGGACTTGGTGCTGTGCTGTCGCAGATACCAGCAGGCGAGGAAAAAGCACGCCCTATTGCATTCGCAAGCAAGTCCTTAAGTAACTCTCAGAGAAGATATCCAGTGCACAAGCTCGAGTTTTTAGCCTTAAAGTGGAGTGTGTGTGAAAAATTCAGTCATTGGTTAAAGGGCCACACATTCACTGTATGGACAGACAATAACCCACTCACTTATATACTAACAAAGGCTAAACTCGATGCTTGTGAACAGCGATGGGTGTCTAAGCTCGCTGCCTATACCTTCGATCTTAAGCATATTGCTGGAAGTAAGAACATTGTAGCTGACGCTTTAAGCCGTGATCCTTTCGCTAAAACAGTCAGTCACAGGCTCATCACAGAACTATATGGCAGTTTACTCACTGAGGCTGAAAGTGTTGATAAAGATGGTGTTCAGGACACTTTTCGTTTGCAAGCGAACAGCCTTCATGTATTGTCTCAGTCAAGCCTGATGTCCTGTGATCAAACAACAGTCAGAACTCTGTTAAACCTTCACAATCATTGGGAGACTGGAGCTGAGCTAAGGGCCATGCAGACAGTCCAGTCCATTCAGAATGCAGCAACCCCTGGAACTGACACATTCTCAGCAATCCCTCTCGAAGATATCCGACAGGGCCAAGAATTAGATCCAACAATCTCAAAAATAATACCCTATCTGGGTCAAAAGAAAAGACCATCAAGACGAGAGATGGCTGGAATGGATGCCAGGGCTCTAGTTCTTCTTAAGCAATGGGATCGACTGAAGGTTCAAGATGGAGTAGTCTATCGTGTCTCCAAAGATCCTTTAAGCAATCATAAGAGGTTCCAACTTGTACTTCCTTCTAGTCTCAGAGCTAAGGCCTTAACCCCCTGGGGTCCAAACACGCGTATACGCGTTTTGTGGCAGTTTCCCAAAAGGAACTTCAATTACTCAGTCATTTCTGATTGTACAGATAAAAGCAGTACATCAATCGAATCTGTAAAGGGTCTACTTTTATTTGTATATACTCACAAAACCAAAAAAATATTGTGATTTTACAAAATAAAGAAAACAAAAAGGGTGTGCTGTCTGCCGCGTTGATCTCCGTGATCTTCATTCAGAAACGCGTCATTAAAATAGACTATAACTCAGCCAATACACAACACAGAGACATGAGCAATATATCTAGAGGAAGCTTGATATCTATACTTTCAAATGAAGTAATGTAATATCGAAATCAAATATTCTGTGATAAAGTAATCCGCATGAAACCAACACGATGTCCAGTCTCTCTTGTCTGCTTCATTAGTTTTAATGAGATCACGCCCAAGAGCGATTCTCTTTTCATATTCAAATCGTCCACGTGAGGGCGCCGCGCCAAAAGTAGACGCCCATATCACAGTAAACAAAGGAGAAAGCAGTTTCTTTTCTTTCAAGTTAGTCCTTTCTGGAAGAGGACGGGCTGTCAGGAATAAAACTTACTTCAGAAGATGAACATTATATGAGACACAGCGTGAACCAGCAGAGGATATTTACACAAGTAAGTTTTTTTCTTTTATTAGCCTGCTTGTTAGTTGTTACTGTGACAGAATGTGCACACATTTTACCAGTTAAGACTTTTTGCCAACTGTATTTCCTGACTACAGCAAGTGAAACATTATAAAGTATGTTTCATTTCACTGCATCTAAATGTCTCATGTCTCAGGATGTTTCGACCCCCTTTGGTCGAAAAACGCGCCGGCGCGTTTTGAGGCACGCTTGTAATAATGCCGAAAAGAATGTAAAATTCTCCGTCAGTTTTGATCGTACAAATACAACCAATACATCATTCTAAACTGTGGAGTGTATATTTTTATTTGTATACACTGTGCTTTTATGAAAATAAGAAAACAGACAGGACACGCGCTCTGCCTTCACTGTCTCTGTTATATCTTTTCACAGACACATAAATGAAACAACCTAAATCTCAGTGATTATGTGCCTCCCAAACATAATACATATACGTGTAGAAAGCTTCAAATGTTTACGTTTACATAAACCAATTCAAATAAAAACTAATATTCTCTTTTTAAGTAATCTGTATGAAAGGTAGAAGATGTGTGGTTTCTCCTGTATCACTTCATTACAAACCTCACACCTGTATTTATCTTGCACTGTTTTTATTTGCACCTAACTGTTATACATCTATGCTATACACTTACCAGTCAAAGGTACTTTTTTAAAGAAAAATAATTATCTAATTTTGTGAAATAGGTTTACTATGTAAAAAAAACTGCTCACTTAAAAAAAAAACACTTTTAATAATAAAAAAGTTTGGCTGGTAGTGTATGTGTTTTCTCCATGTTAGCTCTGTCTTTGTCAGGTCATTGTGTTGCTCACATCTACTTGTTTTCTTTGCAGTTTCTGCTGTTCCCCGTTTTCCTGTGTTCAAGTTTCCTGCGAGTGATTTGGATATTGCACCCACGACATCTTGACTTCTGTGTTGTTTATTACTTTTGTTCCTAATAAAAAGTTTAACTGCACTCACAAGTGAATCTCAAGTTATTTTACGTGATAGTTAAATATATTCAAAATATGCTTCAAACAAAATATATA
Organism: Garra rufa; assembly: GCF_049309525.1. NCBI lineage: Eukaryota > Metazoa > Chordata > Actinopteri > Cypriniformes > Cyprinidae > Garra > Garra rufa. The sequence continues at coordinate 3,068,674 of NC_133365.1, read as the reverse complement.
TTTATTTTGTCCTTTCATTTTTCCTTTATTCTTTCTGTTGTTTCCTCTTAGTCAACATCCGACTGAATGGCTCATTATGCGGCTCATTATGCAGGTCTTTGTCTTCTCAGGTGTAAATCACAGCATTATTCATGATCATTCACGCCTTCTCGCATACAGCCATTCGAAACAAAAAGTGTCTTCAAAAATGTAAATCTATATACTGTTTTGTGAAAACAAGTGAACCAGATGATTTTCACATCATTTGGTAGAAAAAAACCAAGCCTACCACATCCAATTCTCGAAAGTCCCGAGAACAAATATTCTGTATGTGTTAGATGACCTTATTTCAGTGACTCCAAAAATTTAGTTTTTCACTATGCACGCATAAACGTTGTTTTCTCAAAAACTTAAAAATGTACATTCATGCTGCTTACATATTTTTGTAGTCCAATTTGTGCTAATTACAATGTATTTAGATTTTGTATATTAATATGTTTTTAACATACTGAAAAAAGCACAAATGTCAAGGCATGTCAAAACTTTTTCAGGGCCCCAAAACACCCTCAGACCCCAGAGGGTTAACTGGTGTGCACGATCTTGCTGGACATCAGGGACAGTCAAGAACTCTCCAACTTACTCGACAACGCTTTTTCTGGCCTAGAATGGAGCGTGACATAAGAGAGTATGTCAAATGTTGCGAGAGATGTATATTGGCCAAAACACCGGAGCCATCTGCTCGAGCTCCACTTGAGAACATCAGGACTTCAGCCCCTATGGAGTTAGTGTGTTTAGATTTTTGGAGTGCTGAAGACAGCAAGCAGTGTTCTGTAGATGTGTTAGTCATAACGGATCACTTTACAAAGTTGGCCCATGCCTTCCCGTGTGTAAACCAGAAAGCAAAACAAATTGCGAAGAAGCTGTGGGATCATGTCTTCTGTATCTATGGTTTCCCAACACGGATACATACGGATCAAGGGACCAACTTTGAGAGTATACTAATCGCAGAGCTGCTCAAGCTGGCAGGTATTGGGAAGTCACACACTACCGCTTACCACCCGATGGGGAACGGTGGAACTGAGCGGTTCAATCGGACCCTGGGCAGTATGCTTCGATCTCTGCCACTCAAAGAGAAACACAAGTGGCCTGAGCAGATACAGACTCTGACATTTGCATATAACGCCACAGTACACGAGACCACTGGTTACGCCCCATTCCAGCTGATGTTTGGTCGCATTCCAAAGCTGCCTGTTGATGTCATATTTGGGCAGGTGTTGCACGACCCGGTGATTGCTGACTATGGCAGTTATGCAAAAGTCTTACCTTCATGAAGCAGCACACATTGCCCAGAAGCACACTGAGAAGGAACAGAAAAAGCAGGCTAAGGGATATAATCGGAAAGTCAAGGGTACATGTTTGAACATTGGAGACAGAGTGCTTCTTGCAAACAAGAGTGAAAGAGGAAAGAGAAAACTTGCTGATAAGTGGAATCCAACTGTCTTTATTGTAAAGGATCGAAACCTTCAAACAAACATATACAAACTGATTGATGAGGACGGCAAATCAAAAGTGGTGCATCGAAATTTGATTTTGGACATTAGCTTTCTACCAATTGAACCACCCCAAGATGACGAGGACCTACAGTCTAATGCTGAGAATATGGAGACAGGGCCTTGTATGTCTGAACTGTCTGATTCAGTTGAAGAGGGGAGTTCTGATGACGGAATAATGGCTTGGGTGCTTGATGGACAAGATAAAATTGAAAGTCAAGAAGCTGTGGGTGATGATGATTCAGAATCTGGCCATTCGATCCAAAGTCGAAGAAGTGTCTGTGGACAAGACCCCAGTGAAAATGAGGATGTTGGAGGTTATTCTGACGAAGCATCTGGCCTAGAAACTGAATCTCCTGCTAATGACCCTAACTCACAAACAGAAACTGTGAATGACTCTCATGCAAACAGTATTCCTGATATACAAACACACATTCCAACTGACACACAGGGTGTTAGGACCCGTGCAGGAAGGGTGGTTAAAAAAGTTAGCCGTTTGATTGAGTCCATGGCACAGAGGCCATTCTACATTCAAAAAGTGGGCCCATCTTTAGCAAAGAGATCAGGATCAATTATTTCTTTATTTTAAATACATATTTCATTTTACCATCACAGTACTGTGAAAGGGTATGTGCGATGTATGAATTTCATACAGTGTAACAGACCAGATTATTGTATGTTGTACAAGGCAGCATACCGTTCTGAGAATGTCTAAGACTTGATCAACCTTGGACTTTTCTTAACCTATCAAGTGGGTAACTTACAATGTTGAACTGTGAATGAGATTCATTGAAAATCTGGTACTAATGGATCAAATTTCGTGTAATTTTGGTCAGGATATTAGCGAAATTCAGGAGGGGTGAATGTGACGGATATTAATAAGATTTAATGTATTTCACTAATGATCCTTCCTTTCAATTTTAATGCATTTATTTTACACCAGATTGTGCACCAAAACATTATGATTTTGTTTTGTTTATTATTTGTGTCCCTTTTGGAAAGTAGTTTTGTATTCATTTTACGTCATGACGTCATTTCTGTTTAACCCGCGTTACATCCTCAGAACGCGTTAAGCGTGCTGAGGAGAGGTAAGCAGTTAGCGGTGCTCCTTCAGTATAAGTTTATAAAAGTTACATGAAGTTGTATTAAGTACCTCAGATGTGAAAATATAATTGTTAAGAGTGTTATGAATGTAATTGAAAGTGTTTTATTCATGGATGGGTGAGATTGAACAGTTTTATTACCGAGTACAGTGTTTGAGTATATGTATGTGTGTCATCAGAACACGGTGATTTTAACTAAGTGATTAACTGGTGTTTAATCCGTTTAGGTGGAAAAATCACAGAACGAAACTCTAATTGTTGTACTCTCTCTATTTCTTCACCATCCAGGTATAGTTTATTGTTAATTCGATTTTCTATTCATGTTGTGCTAATTTGTTTACTGTTTTAATTCATGTTTGATTAAAAATGAGCTGCAGGAAATGCATATGGTTGGATAAATGTTTGTAACAATTTATTCTGCATTGTTATGTGTAGCATGGTTACATGTATTCTATTTTTGATATCATTTGATATCATTTGTTATTGTGATGCTTTCTGAGAACGCGTTAAGCGCGCTGAGGAGAGGTGGAAAAATCACAGAACGAAACTCTAATTGTTGTACTCTCTCTATTTCTTCACCATCCAGCAACTGCATGCTCCACATAATAAACTCTCCATCAGCAGCAGATCCAGTGGTCCGTCTCTTCTTTCGTAACACAACGCAGATCGTAACAGTGACAAAGTGAAGCCGGTTACACTAATCAATCTCATCCTTCATTTAAACAGCTCTAATTTCGAAGTTGAAGAAATAAAGGAAGATTGGAAGTCTCATCATCCAGTCCCCTCTAGAGCACTCCACATCGCATCAGCTCACCTGCCAAGAACCCCTACGTACCGCACCAACGGCTCGGCCTGCCTGCCCAGCCACAAACATCCCCGCATCCTCTAAAGCAGTGGTTCCCAACCACGATCCTGGAGCCCCCCCCCCCCCCCAAGCCTGAGTTCCCGGCCAAGATGGCCACCAAGCCTGAATCCCTGGCCAAGATGGCCGTTGTTCCTGAGTCCCTGGCCAAGATGGCCGCCAAGCCTGAGTCCCCGGCCAAGATGGCCGCCAAGCCTGAATCTGCACCCAAAATGGCTACCGCCAAGTCAGAATCTCCGCTGGTTCCGCCCAGCCTCCCAGAGCCTCCGCTGGTCTCGCCCAGCCTCCCAGAGTCTCCGCTGGTTGCGCCCAGTCCTCCAGTGACCACGCCGCCAGAGCGCCCTCCGGTGACCGCTCGCCCAGAGCCTGCTCTTTCAGAGTCTCGGCTGGAGACGCCCAGCTCTCCAGAGTCTCCGCTGGGGTCGTCCAGTCCTCTCGAGCCCGCTCCTCAAGAGCGCCGTCCAGAGCCTGCTTCTCTAGAGCGCCGTCCAGAGCCCGCTCCTCAAGAGCGCCGTCCAAAGCCGACGCCTCCAGCGCGCCCTCCTGCTCGCCTTCCAGAGTCAGCATGCCCTCCAGAGCTGGAGCTCTCTCCTGCGTGCCCTCCAGAGCCGGTGTCGCCTCCAGCGCCCCCTCCAGAGCCGGCGCTTTCTCTAGCATGCCCTTCCGTGCTCTCCTGGGTGGACTATGCCTTAAGTTCCCCCAAGAAAGTTTTGGGCGGGGCGGGGGGTGGGGGGGTTGGGGGGGTTGGGGGGGCTACTCCCCTGATCGGCCATGGCCTCCTGAACTATTGACCCGGCCATGGCTTCCTGAGCCCCCGGATCTGCCATGCCCACCCCGGACTGTTTACCCGGCCATGGCTTCCTGATCCCCCAGACCCGCCATGCCCACCCCGGACTGTTTACCCGGCCATGGCTTCCTGATCCCCCAGACCCGCCATGGTCTATTGGACTGTATGCCCTGGAGACCGCCCCTGTATCCTGTGTTCCCTGTATCCCTGTCTAGCGGTCTCCAGGGCGCCCACCCTCCCTCCCCAATGGATGTTAGATGGCTTGAGACGTGCCTTTTGGGAAGGGGGGTGTAATGTCAGTATTTTGTCTCTGTTCTGTTCTGTTTTCCCAATGTTTTTCCCCTTCTGTTTCTAGTCCATATGGATTAGTCCTTGTCTCCCCATTTTGGTTTGTGTTTAGTTGGTTCAGTCTTGCCCATATTTGTATTTCCCCCTCGTCATCTCGTTATCTTGTTTGTAACCACGCCTTGTTTTCTGTGTATTTAAGTCTGTGTCTGATCACTCCCAGCTGTCCGTCGTTGATGTTACATGTTCTCGTTTAATCCTCCTGGTTTTTGTTTTGTTTGTAATTATATTCAGTGTTTTGTTTATTAAACTTTATAATATTCATTTTCTCCGGTTCTCCTCCTCCATATCCACTCCTCAACCCGCCCAGAATGTGACAGTAGCCTACGTGAAATAAAGCTGCTTGGAATTTTCATTGATGACTGCAGTGTTACTCATTTTAATTATAGGCCTATAATTAATTGTATAAATTAACAGATTATATAAAAATATAATAATTGTTATAAAAAACCTTTTCAAAAGCCTTTTCAATGAGGAGTAAGATAATAGCCTAATCTTTTATTATCCTTACACCGTATCATACGGTGATGCGCTTTGAAATTATTGTGGGGCAAATTAATTGTAATTTAATAATAAAAGTAATATATTAATAATAATAACAATAGGCCTTATAAGAAGAAGAATGTAACAGGCCTACATTAAATAGAAATGCTAAATCTTTTTATTTTTGCCCATATTTGATGCTTTTGACAATATCTCCGGCTATGGTCGACACATGATATGACGCAACTCAGCATTGGGAGGTTATCGCAGGGGCTCCCCACAATGCGTGACCCGCGTGCCTGTCCACCGGTCTACAATTTGTGTGTTATAATGAGAGGATTCGTGAGCATGCACACATATTTCAGCACTGCCGGTGACTGTTCAAAAACTCCAGGGTTTTGAGCTGTGAATGGATTCTAACTTAAACACATCTTACTCAACACTTTAAACGTGTTTTAAATAGATGCTCTGCCTATGCTTGCGCATGTTAATAATTTTGGTAACACTTTAGAATAGGGAACACTTATTAACTAATAACTATGACTTTTCCCTCAATAAATTCCTAATTTGCTGCTTATTAATAGTTAGTAAGCTAGTTGTTAAGTTTAGGTATTGGGTAGGATTAGGGATGTAGAATAAGATCATGTAGAATAAGGCGTTAATATGTGCTTAATTAGTACTAATATACGGTGACGCATTGCTGCCACACACTTATTTTTTTTCCCACTCAGCTATGTCGTTATAACGAGATCTTTTCTCGTAAAAACGACATCTTTTCTAGTTAAAACGACATCTTTTCTCGTTAAAAGGAGATCTTTTCTCGTTCAAGCGACATAATTTTCTCGTTAAAACGACATATTTTTCTCGTAATAACGACATATTATGTCATACGATCTGATGTTCCTGTTATAGACATGTGAGGGAGCTAAGCGTTTGTCCGCGCTGCCTTCGCCAGTCCTGACCTAAAGGAGGATGCACGCTGCTGGAGTTATATAGAAATACACTGTTTAAATAACTTTAATGTAATTGTTTCAATTGTAGCAGCATGTTCATTAGGATTAATCTCCATACTAATCTGCCCTCAGACCCAGAGGATTTAAGATGATCAGATCAAAACTGTTATTTCTGACTCTGAGCTTGGAATATTATTTGGATGACAGTTTGATTTTTACAGAAAATTTAAATAGTATCAGAAATAAATAAAAGAAAAATGACACACGGTTTGATCGTGTTATGATGATGATGATTTCGTTCTGTTTAAAAAATGAAAATAAATAAATACAGCCAGATTTTATTTCATGAAAAGAGTGCTTATGCTTTAATATTTGTGCGTGAGCGGCCCGGAAAAGCCACTTTTCAACTCAGCCTGTCTTTACGGTCTGTCCCATCATGCAGAATAAATGTTCGTCTGATGTACCGCTCTGCAAATTAGTCACAACAACGTTTCTTTGCAAGTCTCATTTATAAAGCGCAACACTGCACTTCTCGGGTCGGCGCCAGCGCGATCTCTTACTTTGTGATTACAGAGGAAAGAAATATAAATGTCTGCTTTATTTTATGAACTTCCACGATAACAACAAAACGTTACAAATTGCCTTAGTAAAAATACAGGGTGCGCTCTCGCAATTTATGTCTCTCTATGCAGCTTGAAAGGTCTACTTCAATAAAAGAATCGGAAACAAAATTGTGTTTACTTAATTCGTATAAATCCAACAAGAGGTAATGTACAGTCTTTCCCGTGTGAGTTCATTATCTGTAACCTACCATTGTGCTTACACTCAGAGACTGCGCAGCATATTTCCACAGTAGCCTATAATCCAGATGAAAAACCGGATTCGTGGCTTGATTCAGCTAAAGATAAAATTTAATAATACATAATAAATAATGTGTAATTTGTATATAATCATACTAAGTATCAAGGCCGCACAGGCATGTTAAATTAATATTCAAGCAATAAGCTCATGTGTTTTACCCACGAACAAAAATACGAAGAATCAAGCTTTTCGTTTTTCCATTTCTCAAACAAAATGAAATAATAATAATAATAGGCTACTCAAATTGTTATTATGCTTATTATTATTATTATTATTACAAAATCTTATTTAAGATAATCAAAACTATTAATTCTGAATAATTGACTTTTGATTGATTTAACAGCAAATCGAAATATGAGCAGAAATAAATAAATAGAATTCATAATAAGAAAAATATAATAATAGGCCTAATAATAATAATAATAATAATAATAATATCTTATTATTATTATTATTATTATTATTATTATTATTATTATTATTATTATTATTATTATTATTATTGTTGTTATTATTATTATCTCGTTATGTTTGAGAAACAGAAAAACGAAATTAAGCTAGATTTGTTTGTATTTTTTTTTTTATTTGTATTTATTCTGCATGATGCTATAGACAGTAAAGACAGGTTGAGTTGAAAAGAGGCTTTTCATTTGCCGCCCACATATAATTATTAAAGCATAAGCTCTCTTTTTACCCACGGACAAAAATACTAAAACTGATTTTTTTTTTTCATTGATTTTGTCCATTTTTTAAACAGAACAAAATTATAATACAATCAAACCGTTTGTCATTTCTATTTCATTTCAAAATCAAACTTTCATCCAAATAATATTCCAAGCTCAGAGTCGAT
>NC_133365.1:3015520-3060401 GCF_049309525.1 Garra rufa | reverse complement strand
ACATTACTGTACATACTAATGGTATGTACATGGTAAATGTGTAGCACCTACAAAAAAATGGTGCATGTTAAATGGTGTAAAATGTTTGTAAAATGGTGCACTTTATTTTACAGTCCTATTTTTATATACTTACTATGTACATACTGGTGTATGTACCTATTATCTTATCTTAAAAAAGTGACACAGGAATTACAAGTTCTTTAAACTTTGTAAGCACTGTACATACTATTAGTATAGTACTCCCTCAGCACTTAACCGCATTACATGTTTATATTATAATTGACTTCCGGCGGTTGAATTCTACGAAAATAATGCACACCCGAGGTGTATCCGAGGTGCCGCATCGGCCAACAGCCCGTCGTCAATTATTCCTTACTTATATACCATTAGAAAGTATAGTAATGTCTTTATAATTACCATATACCGACACTACCTGTAAGTGACTGTTATTACACACACTTGTTTGTAAGTACTACATATTTACCACATGTATAACAACTACAGTGTGTGTCTTGTTTGTTACCACATAATACCACATTTTTCCGTAGGTGCTATATTTACCATGTACATACCATTAGTATGTACAGTAATGTGTCTTATATGGATACTGAAAGGACGCGCCTGTTTGTATCCACTTGTCCGTAAGTATTACGTATATACATTAGCAAGTACAGTAAAGTATCTAATTAGTTACCATATGGTCATTACCTGTAAGTGACCATTTTTACCCACACTTGCCTGTATGTAGCTGCAAACTAATTACTATGCATGTACGACTGTCAGTCGTGTTTCTTATTTGTTACCATGTGCATATGCATTTGCCTGTAGGTACAAGATATTTACCATGGGAAGTACACGTACTGTAAAATAAAGTGCTACCATATTTTTGGTGAAGCTGGCTATCCAAAAATATATTGTTGGTGAAGCTATTTAAAGGAACAATATAGCCATCAGCCAATACAGCCTTCAAACCCATATGTTTTGCTTTAATCCATACATAAACAAAAACATGTCACAAAATATTTAATCTGATTTCTACTATGAAATAATAGGGATTTAGGCTGTTAAATTCTGTTTAACACATTTTACCATATTTAAAAACATTCAACATATTTCCTCTAGAGTAAGCATAGAAAATGTGAAAGTGTACAGATTCTGTGTAGGGCAACAGGGTGGACATACTTTTGTCTCCCCCGGGAAAGATGGACCTGAGACGGGCTTTCTTGTTCTTCTCCTCTGGAGCCATTGGAAGTGGTTTTGAACTGTGTACTGAGGAAGGGTCACGGGAGCTACTGTTCATTCTTAAAGGGGGGGCAGGTGGCTTTTCTTCAATATCAACACTATTGGACATCTTTATTTGCACTCACTATAGCCTGCAAAGAGAGAAAGAGAGAGCTTTTGTATAGCCTATTATTCAGATCTATGAAAAAGAATATGAATTTTTTTGTAAACATTTCACAATTAGGTTCTATACATTAATCAATGCTTTAAAAATGTACTATTGATTTATATAAATAATTATTTATAAAAACAAAAAGATATGAATAAAAAGATATGAATAATTATTAACTTGGTTATTATTCTGTTACAAGGCTTGTTGTAAAGTATTATTGGTAACACTTTACACTTTTGGCTTACACATAACACATTTCTATAATTCAAATCCGTTAAAGCATAGGTCTTCAACTCTTTCTGTTCCTGGGGACCCACTGTCCTGCAAAGTTTATTTGTAACCTGCTTTAGCCTGTGATTTGTTAAGTGGGAGCAGGGTTGAAGACCTATGTATGACCTCCAAATGTATGATTTATCAGATATTACCAAGATATTTCTCTCTGATCTTCTTTACATGAAGATGCTGAGAAACACAATTTCTCAGATACTCAGAAGAACAGAAAAGCAAACACAGTACATAAACTACATTAATAAAAGTTTTTATATATATATATATATATATATATATATATATATATATATATATACACACACACTAGGGATGTCGCAATACTCAATATAATATCGAACCGTTCAGTACGACATCCACGGTTCAACACGCGCTTGTGAATTGCGGTTTTTCGGTTTTGCATCTAAATATCTTCCTTCCTTTTATTTCTCTTGGAATTTGCTGTATGTTTGCCCACGATTTCATGTGCTGAAATGAGAAAACGCTTCCCCTCTTATATTTGAAAAAAATAACGCAACACGCAGAGCATCTTCCATTCTAATGACATGCAATGATAAGCCTTTCTAAACCTGTTGTCCAACAAAAGTTATAAAAGCAAGTTACAAAAACATTATAACTTATAGGCAGACAAAAAATTCTATACTCATATTCAATGTATGTCGATTAGCAATGGCTTATGAAAATACCCGAGATGGCTTGAAAAACACAGATTAACCATATATTATTGCAGACGAGTGTTTATTGTCCTTAGATTTCATCATTCAAAACGTTTACCTTTATATCTTGTTTTTAACAAGTTACAGCAATAGCGATGCTTTTATCCATATTAGAGAAGCTGGAACGGAACGTTGTTAGCGCTACTTCTTTGATGCATATGTGTTTTCTTTTTTAGCACAAGGGTGCCCTCTGGCATCCAGTATGAATGAAACCCATTCTATTTTGCGTAAAAATCTAAAAAATTATACCTCTCTCAAAAGAAAAATTAAGCAGACACATACTAAACCACACTTTATCTAGTGTGCAGAGGTTTACAGGAGTATTTTGTTAATTTGTTCCACAAAAACCCACACTGAAGAGGCAAGATATCAGAACCGAACCGAAAACCGTGGTTAAAAACCCGAGGTACGTATTGAACCGTGAACTAACTGTATTGTTGCATCCCTAATATACACACACACACACACACATTTATATGTAGTTTTTAAATGCAAATTAATAATAATTATGTTAAGTCTCTGCAAAAAGTTTATTGCAAAAATTATATCTACCACATATACCACAACAAGGACCTGTCAATGCTCCCTCATGAATCAAACTGTAACCTCAAAAGGAAGGCTCCAAACTGATGTCCCTAGAGGCTTAGAAAACTCTGTAAAAATGTCCCTAATATCAGTGTTTTACTTCCCTTTACTACCCTGCTGATGTTAGCAAAGAGAATAGCAAATAACAAATGTGCTTCCAGAGTTTTCACTTACGCTCCCTGAGTTTTCTTTTGTCATTCTTGCACAAATTTCTCATGGGGCTGGGGCTAGCAACGGTGTGTTCTCATTGGCTACTAAGTATATGATTGACAGCTTCTTGACCTGGAACCGAAGACTTCTATAAGCACGGCTTGTTGTTTCATTTTAGTTATATAAAATTATATATATATATATATATATATATATATATATATATATATATATATATATATTTTTTTTTTTTTTTTTTTTTTTATTATTATTATTGCTTTAACTTTTTTATCTGCTGCTACACTACCTTGTTGAGATGATTTCTTAGGAATAGTACAGATGAGTGATATCATCACCATGGATACTGGTTACTTGTGGTAAGTTGTCTTGATTTAGCCCAATCATTACAGGACCTGGTTATCTACATACAGTTACAGTCTTCAATTAGATAATATTCACCTCGATTAGATCATATTTCCCCCCAGTACATACAGTACTATACAGTTGTAAATGTACTGTATCTGATAATGACCAATGCCATTTTACGAGCACTGTCAGTCACTGCCTGATTTCCAGAGCATTGTCAATTTTAGCAATGAAAAGCCCTTTTACCATGTTTTTTTCTGTGTCCAGATTTGAATGTAATAATAATGCAAAATCTGTCACTTCAGATGAACATTTCAGGAAAAAAAAAAAAAGAGTTATTGCCTTAATATATGTCCAAATGCAAAACCTAATACATGTAAATAATTATGACTGAAAACGAAGTTATCAACAACTGGGGAATACACAATCATGGATATACATTTATATATAGGGCTATACATCCATCTACTGATTAATGGTTACATGATACATATAATCTATTAATTAGTTTAAAATAGTTTGTGTGAAATTTGTTATGTCGGAGTTCAAAGCGATTTGTATTGTTAGACTATAGGGATGCTCATTTCAGTTAATTTTCCTAACTGACAACCGCTGCTCGTTATCCGAACATTAACCATTAACTGATCAAATTAGAATAATACATTAGTTAAAAATAAAAATAGAATGCTCGAGTATCTGTGATGATACATAAAAAATACAAGCAAATATTTTAACGCCCAAACAGCAGCATACAGAGCAACAACAAAAACTTTATTCACATATACTTAAATTATCACGCATCAGCAGCGCTTATGTGAACAGAGAAAATCAGAATAAAATAAAAAAAGAACAAAATATATAGGTCTACACTAACTATATATAAATTAAATTATATTATATAAAAAATTATATATAACTAATTAAGATGACAAAACTAAAACACACTGAATCCTTCTATGTGCATTGAAGAGCAGTACCGGTATTGTTCTTTCCTTCGGACATAAAAATATATAGCAGGCCAGCCTATACCTCAGTGTACCTAGTTTTTAACATGTCGACACGCTGTATGGATAGACTGGAACGCTTCCTGTTAACTGTTAGATCCGCGACAAAAACACCACCACAAAAATCCTTTCAATTTGTGGTTCGGGACTTAAAGTGTGTTAGCCAATCACAGACATATCTGTTGATTTAATGCGGCTAAGTTACAATCTACTCACCAACCAAAGTGGTGGTTTTCAGTTCTGCTGATTTCTACATGGAACTCTCTCATTAAAACAAAGAAAGTGTAGTCATGATGTAAATAAGAGATTAATTGTGCAGTGTAAAGGTTATTTTATTATTTTTTTGGTTTGTGAGATTGCGATGAACTACAGTAAGATGAGTGACAGCTTTCCAGTAATTGTAACGGGAGCGCATATTGCGCACATTCTAGACTATAATCCATTCAGAATTTGAATACATTCATTTACGGATTCACCCTCTGATAACCAAATATCACCACTTGCCATTGTGTTGAATATACTACATCAGTTAAATAAGTGAAGGTATAGTAGGTGCTTGCTCATCTAAATATGTCTGTACAGCCACACTGCACGTGTCAACACGCACCTGTGAGTAAACAGATAACTTACATATAGCATTATTTTTACTTTCACCATGCAACAAACATAAAAAAAAATAAAACTTTTAAACCATTTAACTGATAGTAATAATTAAAATTCTTACTGTCGGTTAACGGTTAAACCGTTGTAGCGTCTCAGCGCGAATCAGACAATTCAGAAGATTCAATTAGAAGTTAAAACACTTCTACAGACTCAAATTCCACAAGAGGCCCAGCATGACAAGACTCCAGTCGTAAAATTTGTCATTTGACACCCTGGCGCTATACCAGCTTGAAGCAAACCTAACCAACTCAGAACTTGCAACATTAATACAAAAGGACGCTTGTCCTTCAACTGGCACAATAATACAGTTCATGAAAGATTTTGGACTTGGTGATGGTTGGAGACTACAACACCCAACTGACAGAGAATACACATTTTACTCGCCGGTTCATCATAGTTACTCACGCATAGATTTTTTCCTAACTAGTAATTCAATCATACCAAATATCTCTGAACACAAAATCCACCCCATCAGCATCAGTGACCATGCTCCGGTAACACTCATATGGAACCCAACTAATTCACATAAACAAATCAGTAGATGGCGCTTTAACATATCTCTCCTCAAAGACCCAGAGTTTGACAGCTATCTTAAAAGAGAGTGGACGTCCTTCCTAGAAATAAACGATTCTCCAAAGCTACCAGCTTCATTAATTTGGGAAACGGGCAAAGCAGTACTAAGAGGTAAAATCATATCATTCTCTGTGCATAAAACGAAAGTAGAAAACAAGAAGAAATCAGATTAGAAAATAAAATAAAAGAACTGGAAATTTTACATGCAAAAAACCCAACTGAAGAAATATATAATGAACTAAGAAAACAAAAATTCCGGCTAAATGAAATCATTAATAAAAGAACTCAATTTCTAATTCATAGACTCCGTCAAGAAAATTTCCATCATAGCAACAAATCCAGTAAATATTTGGCCAATCAAATCAAAAGAAATAGAGAAAAAACAACAATTGCAACTATTAAAGACTCAGCAGGGAAGCCTACCAACTCTCCACAAGAAATAAATACAATATTTCGAAATTTCTATGCTAAACTTTATTCATCTGATAATAACACAAGACAAGAGGATATTAATTCATTTCTTAATAATATTGAACTCCCCAAACTTAACACAGAACAAATCAGTGCACTGGACAAACCAATCATAGAAAAAGAACTTCATATCGCCCTAAATCAAATGCCGAACAATAAAGCACCAGGACCCGACGGCTTCCCAGCTGAGTTTTATAAACACTTCTGGTCCATTTTATCCCCATTATTCATCAGAGCAATAACCGAAATTAAAGAAAACTCAAGATTACCAGTACACATGAACACAGCAACTATTTCACTCATCCCCAAACCTAATAAAGATCCAACCCTTCCGTCAAATTACCGTCCTATATCACTTATCAACGTAGATATCAAAATACTCAGCAAAGCTCTGGCACATAGAATTGAAAAAATTATCCCATTTATAATCCACCCAGATCAGACAGGTTTCATCAAAGGTAGGCATGCATCCAATAACACACGCAGACTATATGATTTAATCCATTATTCATCACTACAGCAGAAAGACACCCTCATAGTCACTTTAGATGCAGAAAAAGCTTTCGACAGAGTCAACTGGAACTTTCTTTTCACCACACTACAAAAATTTGGCTTTGGGGAGTCGTTTATTAACTGGATTAAGATTTTATACACAACACCTTCAGCCACAGTCAACACCAATGGACTAACATCACAAAGATTCACACTGCACAGGGGGACTAGGCAGGGATGTCCACTCTCTCCATCTTTATTTACCATCTTCATTGAACCCTTAGCAGCAGCCATCCGCCAGAATCCACTCATCAAAGGAATTCACACACCCCAAACCCAACATAAGATTAGTTTATATGCCGATGATATCTTACTCTTTTTACAAAATCCTCAGTCATCTCTACAAGAAATAACTAAAACCATTGATTCATACTCTAAAATTTCCGATTATGCAATAAACTGGAATAAATCTTTAATCCTTCCACTACATCAATCTAAATGGGATGTGGCAGCCCAGGTATCACCCATTCCTCTATGCACAGGTCACATCACTTACTTAGGCGTTAGGGTTTCCTCCAGGCTGTCAGAGCTGACTGGACTCAATTTCACTCCTTTATTAAAAACAGTAGAAGATGACCTCAATCGCTGGCACAATTTACCGCTCTCCATCCAGGGAAGAATAGCAATAATCAAAATGACAGTACTCCCTAAAATAAACTACCTATTTTCATTGATCCCAACACAGCCTACTCTCAATTGGTTCAAATCTCTAGACTCCATCATCAACCGATTCTACTGGAAAAATAAACCACCAAGGATAAAATTAAGCACTTTACAAAAACCCAAATCTTTAGGAGGCTTAGAAGCACCACATTTTTACCATTACTCGCTAGCAAACCAACTCCAATACATATATAAATGGACTCACCCCACTCAGGCAGACACCATTTGGCTAGATATTGAACAATCACTTTGCAAAAACATACACATATCAGACATTCCATTTCTTAGTCAGACCATTAAACATCACTCATGCTTCAAAGCCTTGACAATAGCTTCAGCTCTGACGGCCTGGTGGAAATATCATCAAATCACAAACTCCAATCTGGCTCCATCTAACTTCACCCCACTCTGGAATAACCCTGACTTCACAAGTAACAAAAAAATACTAAATTTTCATAAATGGGCAGATAAGGGTATCACACATATTAATCACATTTTTCAGTCAAACAAACTGGTTCCATTTTCCTACCTAGTCCAGAAGTACGGTATTGGGAGCAATCAATTCTTGACTTATTTGCAACTCAAATCAGCTGTCTTATCTAAAATCAATAACAGAACCATCAATCTTCACCTTCCTTCCGCAGTAGCAGATTTAGTTAATATATCGTCCCCCAAGAAATTACTTTCTAAATTATACAAAATGATAACCAATTCAAATAAAACCTTAAGTTTACCAATAACCAAATGGGAAAAAGACCTTTCAATTGCTCCTGATACCGACTTCTGGACTCAAATTTGTAATAATATTTATTCCATGACTAAAAACGCCAACCTTCAGCTCATACAGTACAAGACCCTTCATAGAACACATTACACTGGGGAAAGGCTGTTTAAAATGGGATTCACATCAGAAACTTGCGTGCACTGCTCACAAAATAGTCCGGACACATATATCCACGCCACATGGCACTGCCCACCCATTAAACAATTCTGGGAAGATGTCACTGAATCCCTATCCCACCTCCTGGGCTGTCACATCCCATTATCCCCTTCACTCTGTCTACTGGGCGATCTATCAACACTCAATCAGGAAATAACAAACAAAAGGATACTCCTCATAGCTCTAGCCATTGCCAAGAAAACTATCTTCTTGAACTAGAAAACCCGAAACACCATTCACATAACACACTGGAAAAATTTGCTTACAGAATACATCTCCCTAGAATATTTTTCATCTCCATATACATCAGAATCGCAACATCCAACATCAGACCTCAGTCAACTCTTACAAATCTGACACACTTATCTTTAAATATTCACAAAATATTATTCATATTTATATAAGGTATTAGTAACATGAGTGTTTTCATTATTATTATTATTATTATTATTATTAATTTTAATATTATTATTATTGTTGTTGTTGTTTTCATTTATTGTATCACTATATCAGAGAAACATTGAAAAGTAATAAATTGATGGGATGATGTTTTGTATGGACGGTAACAGTTTACTGAAGATTACATCATTAAATATACATAATTAAAAATTTGTAAATATAAATAAATTAAAACTGCACCCAACAAATACCACTCATGTTTTTAATGCACCACATATTGATTTTAATGCACCGCACTCTTCTTTTAATGCACCACTTGAGTTCAAACTTACATACATCATATGATGTCTACAATGCTGCCTTGAATGGAAAGGAGGAAGGAGGGAAAAAAAAAAAATGCACACTGACACAGAAGCAAGGATAGGTGTGGTATGTGTTGGGTATGGTTCATTAGTATATTTCCCTGCGTACATATATTTAGCTAACTACTATTGTGATTATATGATTATTATTATTATTATTATCATCATTATTATTATTATTATTATTATTATTATTATTATTATTAATAGTAATAGTACTGTTGCCTTCATCACAAAACATTGTCACAAAATATCATTGTTACAACTCAAACTTTAATATTGTTATTAATACTATTATTATTATTATTATTATTATTATTATTATTTTTATTATTTTTTTTTTAATTGATATTGTTTATTATTATTATTATTATTATTATTATTATTATTATTATTATTATTATTTTATTATTATTATTATAATTATTGATATTACTGTTACCATCATCACCACATCATACTGTAACCACCATCCTTTGGATTATTGTTGCTATTGTTATTATTATTATTATTATTATTATTATTATTATTATTATTACTGTTATTATTGATATTACTGTTACTGTCATCACAAAATATTAACCATATCATCACCACCTTTGGTGTTATTGTTGTTACTCCGATTTATGGCCATTTCTATTATTTTTGAACATGCTAATACTACCTATACTGCTACTACTACTTATACATGATTATTATTCAGATTGTCTTGTTCTCATTTTTCATTTATTATCATTGTTGTTTTTTTTGTGATTAGTATAGTTTTTTGTTTGTTCTTGTTTTGTTTTGTTGATATTGTTTCTATTGTTGTTGTTTTTGTCTCTGCATTTACAATGTATGTTTTTGCACTCCGAATAAAGAAAGAAAAAAACAAAAAAAAACAAAAGGACGCTTGTTTATCATCCCAAGGAAGAAGATTGTCAACATTGGGGCAAGTTACCAAGATTATTGGTCAAATGCACATCTTGAACATCACATGAGGAAAATCACTAGTAGAGTTTGTGCTTGGTTGCCTCCCCCACCGAGATTCCAGGACACTGAGAATTCTTCCCTTACCTTTTGTTCCTCACAGAGAACATGCCATCACATTCCCAAAATGGCATAAAACTGCCTTTACATTTAGATATGCACCCAAAATTATGCTAAAGAACTTATGAGCAACTCATCTTTTCTATGCATAACTTCCTATCCTCTTTGTAACCCATACATTTGCCTATTATGTTTTAATCACTTATTGTGTATGTCCTTTTTAATAACTATTGAATAGCTTAATGGTTTATATTTGTGTTTGGTATGCTCGAGCTCGAAATTCCATTCTCTAAATGTATCTGTAATTCAATTCTTTGTAAAATGTATTTTAGTCTTGTTATCGAAATCATGTCCAAATTTAACTTTGCCAAGAGCGGGAAAGTTGGGACCCAAGGGACTGATAAGATAACATTGTGATTTATGGTTTGGGAGGGGAAACTAACAGCAACCTAGTTAGGACATTGTTTTAACTGGTCAAGACACCATTTGGGATGTGTCCAAAAGCTGAGTTTAAAAACTCAGGACACCCTCAAATCTCTCTCTTTACACTCTCTTCACTCTTCGCGTGCTTCGCGCCGCCGCGTTTCAACGCTGCCTGGCCTGCATGCCAGCCGTCTCCTCTAAAGGAAACATGAGGAGATCATTACACTTCTGTCGTTTACTTTAATTATTTTATTTCTTTCCGTTGAGAGTTTCGTGCTCTAGTTAAGTTTGCCGCAAGTCGTGACCCAAACGTATTTGTCCACCTGAACTTTAACCAGCGCACAACTCCGCATCATCAGCCAACGCCCAAGAATTCACATCGAATGACCATCAAACTTCCAACCAATCAACAACCTCGGGAAACCCCTATCTGGAACGACGCTACGAAAGGAATTCCCTCAACACAAAGGCAACGCAAGTACAGCCTCCAGATTCTAGCTGAACTGGTGCATTTTATATAAAGTTAAATAACGTCATTGAGAGACTCAATACGAGGGTTAATGCAAGTGATTGATGGTTGTTCAGGTCTTAGCAATTGCACATATTGCTATAAACTTGGGATTTCATATTTTCATTCCTTAAACTCATTCCTTCCGCACTTTCTCTTTCTGCAACCTGTGTGAATGCGTGTGTTTATGTGTTAGACTAGTTTGTATGTTTTAGGTTTATCCAATAAATCGTATTTTTATTAGAAAAGATAAATATCTTGTGTTTTTTGCTTACAAGTTAATGTCTTAAACTGTCGATTTTGCTACTGTGCTGATATATAGTGTTAACACTATATTCTGGATAATAAGAGTGATGTTGTACGGCTAGTTCCAGAAATCGCGAGTCGACTCTAAACAGCTGTAAAACAGCGACTCTGTTCAAATTCCTTATTGAATCATTTGATTCCCTTTGAGCTAAATATTTAAATGTAACAAACCCTACATTTATTTTGGTGGAGAATGCGGGCAGTTTAATCTAAATTGTGAGCATTAACAAAGTTATTTCATCTTTTCTATCTCTGCGGAGGAAAGCTTCTTCTAGACTGTACGTGTGTGTGTGTGTGTGTGTGTGTGACGTAAGCAGCGCGCAGCCGCTTGAATAAATGAAAGCTTGAGCAGAGGACGGTAACTCGAGACCGTCTCTTTACTTTTAAACTGTAGTAAGTGAGTTTAAAGTTAAGGTCTGAGATCGTACAATAAGGTCAAAATTGAGCGTGTCCCTCATTTTATGCAATGCCTTATTTATAGCTGAATTAATGTCATTGCGTGTTCCAGTGCCATTCAATTGCTATACTCCCAGCCAGGAAATCTCAGTCACCGTTAGCTGAACGGAGCTAAACTGCAGTAAATAAAAGTGAAAATAAATCGACGAATAAAGAATAGTTTGAGCGTGTTCCTCAATCTATTTTAAAGGCCTTATTATTCATAGTTTGATTGTCAATGCGTGTTCCATTGTCAGATCACTATGTTATTCGACTCCCTTGCTAAATATTAGAAATAATGCTTGCCTGTTTGTGTCTGTTCACTAAGTGAAACAGTGCGATCTGAAGGGGAGTGCTTTTAAAATCTTGATCAAGTAAAGTTTAACTTTGAACCAACAGCGAATAAAACCTGTTGTGTTGTGTTTGCGTGCTCAGAGAAACTGGCACGGAGATTTACGATCCGCATAGATCGTTATCATTGTTGTTCCTCATTTGCAGCGCCAAGCTGCCACTTAAATAAAGTTTACATCCAACTCTGAACGAAGAGTTTAACCCTTAAGCTCTCCTTGGGGTCAGGCTGACCCCACTGGAGTTTTCCTTCATTTTTTTATAAAGTTCCCTTAATCTCAGGGGCATGAGACTCTGTGACTTTTCCTAAATAATCAATCTAAAAACACAAAAAAAATCCGGACTTAATTCGGTTGTTCTAAAGGTGTGTAAAATTTTTTTTACCGTTTCCTCTCCTTGAAAATGAATGGGAAAAGTAAAAAAAGCAATTTTTTTTCATTTCGTTTGTCCAAAAAAAGTAGATCCAGTTTAAATCTAAAATAATTAACATTTAAATAAAGGCCTGGTCCTACAGCATAAACTCAAAGTGGAACAAACTTTATATCTCACACACACACACACACACACTCACACACTCACAAACACACACATGTGTGTAACTGCAACAGGGAGCATTTATATAGAAATTGGCATAAAAAATCAACATATCTGCTATAAATCTGAAAATGTTCATACATAAATGAAAGACTGGTACTAGTGTCATGATCGGAGCTGTGGGTCTCCCCTCAGCCTCCTGAGGTCGCCGTTCACACTGCACTTCTGATAACATTCACCTGTCCTTGTCGTTAACACTGATTCACTCACATCTGTTCACTATTATCCGGTCTTTAAATACTCTCACATTTCTCTCCTGCTTCATGTCTGCATTGTCTTTTGTCCTCAATGTTATTTTGTGTTCCTGCTCCAGCTCTAGACCTTGTTCTCTGTTTTGTTCAGTTTATGTTTAAGTTTGTTTAGTTTGCCGTGTTGGCTTTGTTTGCTTTGTTTATTGTTTTATTATTAAATTCATTACTCTCCTGCATTTGGACCCAGACCTCCTTCTCACGTGACAGAATGCAGACATCACCTATGGGTCCAGCGGGGAGTAATTTTTTTTTTCTCACTGAGGAGGCGGCGGCTTTTGAGGCGGCGTCGGCCGCTCGATTCGAGGAGGTGATATACCTCCAACTGGCCGAGATGGAAGCATGCAGGGCTGAAACGGCGCGACTGCGTTCCCGCTTCGCGGTTGGAGCGGAATGGCTTTTCGGTGGGAAGGCGGAAGGGTCCGTTGTCTCCGCTCCTGTGACCGCACCTTCTGTTCCGGACGCGGCGGTAACCGTGCTCTCTGTTCCTGACGCGGCGGTGACCGCGCTCTCTGTTCCGGACGCGGCGGTGACCGCGCTCTCTGTTCCGGACGCGGCGGAGACCGTGCTCTCTGTTCCGGACGCGGCGGCGTCCGCTATCTCCGTGCCTGACGCGGCGGCGTCCGCTATCTCCCTTCCTGACGCGGCGGCGTCCGCTATCTCCGTGCCTGACGCGGCGGCGTCCGCTATCTCCGTGCCTGACGTGGCGGCGTCCGCTATCTCCCTTCCTGACGCGGCGGCGTCCGCTATCTCCGTGCCTGACACGGCGGCGTCCGCTATCTCCGTGCCTGACGCGGCGGCGTCCGCTATCTCCCTTCCTGACGCGGCGGCGTCCGCTATCTCCGTGCCTGACGCGGCGGCGTCCGCTATCTCCGTGCCTGACGCGGCGGCGTCCGCTATCTCCCTTCCTGACGCGGCGGCGTCCGCTATCTCCGTGCCTGAAGCGGCGGCGTCCGCTATCTCCGTGCCTGACGCGGCGGCGTCCGCTATCTCCGTGCCTGGCGTGGCGACGTCCGCTAACTCCGTGCCTGACGCGGCGGCGTCCGCTATCTCCGTGCCTGACGTGGCGACGTCCGCTATCTCCGTGCCTGACGCGGCGGTGTCCGCTATTGGGCCTGACGCGCCGTTACACGGGCCTGGCCCGCCATCCCTCCCCCTGACTTGCCTTCCTCCGTGCCTCCTCCCTCCAGACTTAGGGAACGTCTGGGAGCCGTTCCGTGGGGAGGGGGTACTGTCATGATCGGAGCTGTGGGTCTCCCCTCAGCCTCCTGAGGTCGCCGTTCACACTGCACTTCTGATAACATTCACCTGTCCTTGTCGTTAACACTGATTCACTCACATCTGTTCACTATTATCCGGTCTTTAAATACTCTCACATTTCTCTCCTGCTTCATGTCTGCATTGTCTTTTGTCCTCAATGTTATTTTGTGTTCCTGCTCCAGCTCTAGACCTTGTTCTCTGTTTTGTTCAGTTTATGTTTAAGTTTGTTTAGTTTGCCGTGTTGGCTTTGTTTGCTTTGTTTATTGTTTTATTATTAAATTCATTACTCTCCTGCATTTGGACCCAGACCTCCTTCTCACGTGACAACTAGAGCACAAATGCAACATGGAACATGCATGCTGACTCTCACACACACACACCCACACACACACACACACACACACACACACACACACACACACACACACAGACACACACACACACACAACTCTACAAAAACACACCATGCCCCTGCCCCTAACACACACACACACACACACACACACACACACACACAACTCAACACAAACACACCACACAGCACCCCCCAAACACCCCCCCCCCCAAAAAAAACACTTGCAATATAAAGTTTCAGGCGCTTAGTCCACTATTGTTTGTTTTGGTTGCCGTAGTTACGATCGTGACACGGAAGTCTTAACCTACTTCCGGAGCAACTCTGAACTGCGCACGCGCAGCACATTGACGTCATATTATAAACAAACTCTACGGTGTTGCTAAGCTAACAAAACTGTTGTGTTTACATTGAAGTCTATGCTAAAGATTAGCCTCAAAGGTTAGCAGCTAGCATTAACATCCAGTGGTTGAACACAATGTGTTTGGGCAAAGCTAAAGTGATTTAACCCTTTAAACTTCTGAACTAATACACCTGTTGGTCTACTTTTCTGTCTTATTTCTCAGTTTTCTAACTTTATCACTTTATATGCATTTTACTAGAAAGGGGAATACTACTTCACAATTATTAATTGTGCCAAATCCAAATTTAATTCAAACATTAAATTTATTTGGAATCATTTGAATTTACTCATCTGGTCATTCCATATGATCATTATTTCTAGTATTCACTCTTTTGGGCCAATCATTTTAGGTACTAATAAGCCTTGCACTTTGCAAGTTTAAGTAAACTTATTTTACCTAATTGATTTGTTACCCCTATCAACAGATTATATTCAGAATCACACTTACTCATTACTTTATTGCTTTTTTACCCCTCTTTCTTCCTGTCTTGGTTATACAATTAACCTCTATTTTTATTTGTTGATTTCCTTCTTCATTTAATATCATTTTGATTAAACAACTGAGCCTTAATTGGAGACATTGTTATCCCTCACTACGAGGTCAAATAAATTAGAAAGAAAACTCTTTCATTCAAATTTTATTGTTGTTTCATTAGTTGTGCAGCAACTATAAACAACGCTCTACTCTTAGTTGGGTATAACAGCCACGAAGCCTGTGAGTGGACCCGATCCACTCAATTTACTGAGTCTCCTTCCCTTCTACTCAAGTCTCTCCTGCTTTCTTCCTTCTTTACTCTTCGCATTTGCAGGGACCTGTAAGAACCATCAATCGATTCTAAGTGAATGAAATGCAAAATCTTGTCGAAGATCACTAATCATCCTTATGAATTTGATTGTAATCAAACCCTCCTTCGTTCTTCCTAACCTCCCTGAATTTGAAAACGCATTCCAAATTTTTGTATCTCATCCCATGCTGAGATCAATTATTAGAGATAAGTGTTGAACAACCGTCGCTTTCGAAGCCTCCTTGGTAAGCGGTCCAACTGTAAGGTGTTCGGTGTCAATCCTGTCAGGCTAAGAAAAGAGATACCAGCATTATTATTATATTCTCACGTCTCGAACAGAGATATAATAATATTGTATATACGTAAAACTCCTCCCATTGGAAAAGGGAATTGTTTTATTTCATTGAATTGTTTTCACCTTTTTCTCTTTTTCCTCTTCCTCATTAGAGTGATGAAGCCTTCACATCCCTAGTCTACCTAGACACCCTGAGACCAACACTATCATCACCACACTTCTTTAGGGGTTCACAATCACTGAAACAACACTTAGTTGTCCCACCACACATAGGCTTCTACCCCTCACAGATCTGTGTCAGTCGCTCTTCTCCTCAGCGTGCCAGCATGCCGCAGACTGCAGACCCCCATGCCCACGGGGAAGATGTGAACACTTGGCTGAGAGGCATGACAGACAGCCTCACCCCCAAGAATTCTGAAGTATTATTATTCTTAATAATAATCCTAATCCTGAGAAGGTTCCTGACACAAGATTCAAGCCAGAACAACAACCACGAGGAGCTAGTCAAAATCACCAGCTCCCTAAGCTATGCCTTCACATCCCAGCTGAAACTGAGTGACAAGCACATCACCCACCTTCAAGAGGAGCTGTCACGTGCTCAACGCCGCATAGACAAGCTGGAAGTGAAAGTTCAAGATCAACCCAAAGCACCCAACGAGAGGGAGCAGGAAACAACGGAACAAGTTAAGAAGCTCCAAGCAGCCCTGGAAGCAGCTCAACTTGACCAACAACAAGCGAAGGCTGTCCAGAGAGACCTGGTAAACAGACTCCAGTATGCCGAACAGCTACTAGAGAAAGCCAAGAACGACATCAGCAACAAGAATGCTGAAATCAGTGCCTTAGAAAACCAACTTGAAAGGTACAGCACTGAAATAGACAATCTGACCCAACATCTAGATGATGCCAACGATGAGCTCTACACGGTCAGAAAAGAGTTAAAATATGCTTATGAGCTGAAACAAGAGCCAAATAGAGAAAAGCATATCTCAGCCTCACCACTGTCAAGCAAAGCTGAGTCTCACATCCAAGAACTGGCATCCAACGAAAGAAGCGAAGGGCCACTACCCAAAACCTCACTGGCCTTCGCCACACAACTCTTTCCTGTCACTGAAAGCAGAGACCCCATCCAAGCAGACCTTGGAGCTGCACACGGGTTGACCATCAAAGACCTCAACAAGCTGTCTAAAGACATCAGCAAGTTCAACCCGAACTCCAAAGAGGGCCACGACATCCAGGCCCACCTTCAAGATATTGATTTTTATTTAGAAATGAGACCTCATGTGACTGACAGAGACAGGTTGTACCTCCTAAGAGCCACGTCAAGTGTCGAGGTACGAAACTTCATAGATCAACAACTCAGTTACACAAAGTCGAACTACCAGCTACTTCGTGAGGTCCTGATCAAAGAGTTTACAGACCCTGAGTCTGAATATGGACTGTTAACTGCCTTGGAGACCAAACAAGATCGACAAGAGACGCCACAAGCCTACTACAACCGACTCCGAAAAGCCTACTTTGGTGCACACAACAAACCTGACCTTGAAGAAGAGGTGAACTTCAAAAGCCTCTTCCTGAAAAATCTGCACCCTGGAGTCAGTCGTCATCTTGGCGTCATGGCCTGTCCGCGCTCCATGACCATCCAACAGTTGCGCGATCTAACACAGAAGGCCTACACCAAGCAAAAGACGGCCTCAAAGAAAGGTAACAAAACCTCCACTCTCTTGAACTCTGACAACCAAGACTCAAGCCTTGCACTGGACAACACCCAGCGGCATCACAACACCCGAGTCTTCTATCAAGAGCAAAGAGAACGTGAGCCCCATGTCCACAACAGCTATTGTTGAGGATTTTTATTGGACAAAATGTGAACTAATCAAGCCATTTAGGTATCAAATCAAGCTACTATTATAATCATGTATTGCCTGTGTATATCACAAGACCTTTATCACAAGGTCTTCTGGAAAGGAACAGACATATATCACAAGGGCTTTATCACAAGGTCTTCTGGAAATGAACAGACATACATTGTATGTCTGCATCACAAGGTTGTAGCCCTCTGGAACTATATGTAAATGTATGTATGGAACACGCCTGGAAGAAAAACTCTATAAAAATGAGGATATGAACAAGGGCTCGAGAGATTCTCCTGCAGGGTCTCTCGGCTTTGTTACTTTGTAAATAAAGTCTCATCTTCTGGCTTCAAAACCCCAAGACTTGTGTGATCTTTGAAAGCGACGAGGGGAAAACCACCTCATATTGGCGTCACGAACAGGATGGAAAGGAGCACGAGTGGAAGACTATTTTGGGCTGTCTGGACTGAGCAACGCAAACAGTGGCCACTAAAAAAGGTAGGCAGTTTTTGCTTGCATAATTAGTTTGTGTTGTTCAGCCAGGTCTGCCCAGGATGGTAAGAACACTCAGATATTTGCTCTTCCAAATTTAAAAGAACAAAAAAGGGGTTTTGATTCCAAAAGAACTAAATGCATGCATTGATCTGTGTTTTCTGTTGTTTTGGTTTTGAGAAGAACAGGGAATACAGATTTTAATATTTTTATAAGTGTAAAGTTTATGTTAGATGATTAAAGTGTTAAAAGAGAAGTCCTAGTCAAAAGACCTACAAGAGGTAGGCATTAAATCCTGCAAGGGTTGCCTTCATTGTGTAGAGGAAGTGAATCAATGAGACAGAGCGCAAACTTGCCAGATTGTTCCCTTGTGTGGAGGAAGTGTATCAGGGAATATTAAGTTGTTTTAAGTGTATTTGATTTGTTTTGTGTAAGAGCTGAATATGATCTGTGTTTATTGTTAAGTGGGCCTTGAGGATAGCAATAAACGTGAAGCAGATAAAGTAAAGTCCTATGGATACCGCTCTTTTATAGAGGTCTGCACGGATAGGCAAAGAAAGTCCTATGGATACCGCTCTGTTGGCGTTAGGGAGCTACAGAGGGCTGCACGGGTAGGCAAAAATCCTTCAGAGTACTGTTTTTTACTGTTTTTAAGAAAAAGTTTCAGTGAAAGAGCGAGTGAACTGATAGGTCACTCAAGAGGAGTGTAGAGTAGAGCATTCTGTGTAAATATATGTGTCATTGTCTGTCTGTGTGAGTGATTGTGGTTAAAGAAGAAAAAATCGCCGTAAAAAGATGCGTGCCCCTCCTGTAAGGCAAGGCAAGGCAAGTTTATTTATATAGCACATTTCATACACAATGGTAATTCAAAGTGCTGTACATGAAAGGAATTAAAATCATAATATGTGACCCTGGATCACAAAACCAGTCATAAGGGTCAATTTGTGAAACTGAGATTTATACATAAACTGAAAGCTGAATAAATACGCCTTTCAATGATGTATGGTTTGTTAGGATAGGGCAATATCAGGTTGAGATACAACAAAAATCTGTAATCTGAAGGTGCAAAAAAAAAAAAAAAAAAAAAGAAAGCTAAATATTGAGAAAATAGCCTTTTGAAGTTGTTGAAGTTCTTCTCAATGCATATTAATCAAAAATTAAGTTTTGATAAAATATCTTCATGGAACATGATCTTTATTTAATATCCTAATGATTTTTAATATAAAAGAAAAATCTGTAATTTTAACCTATACAATGTATTTTTGGTTATTGCTACAAATATACCCGTGCTACTTAAGACTGGTTTAGAAGTACAGGGTCACATATCATAAAAATCATGAAAATTAATAATAATAATCACAACAATAAAAACAGAGAATTTAAGAACATTTAAGAGGATTTAAAAATTTGATTTAAAATTAATTAACACAGTAAAAATGATTATACATAAAATAATGCAATCTGTTCGGAAGTAGCACAGTGCTCATTCAATAAATGCACAACTAAACAGATGAGTTTTGAAGAGGTACCATCACTTGAGTGTGGTCAGGTTGCAGAGACAGCCCTAAATAATAGGGACTAATAAGTAAAAATACAATTTTACAATTATACAAGTAAAAATTTATTTGTATAAATTTTATTAAAAAAATTATTCAAGACATTGATTTTGCTAATTATTATAGTAAGAGATTAATTAAAAGAACATTTATTAGTTAAAAAATCATCTTAATAGATGATTAAATAAGATTGCACATGCTTAAAACTATATATTTTATATCTAATAACGTCTAAAATTTGTATCTCGTTATCCTTGGGAGACAGTATGGAAGTTAATTCATTAAAGAGTTTCAGAGATTTGGGGTTGAATTAACTAAAGATAACTTGTGTAATGCAATGTTGAAAGAGAACAATATTGGGTGACCAAGTTAATAGAAATTCTGACTTAAAAGCCATAGACATTTTACAATAGGAATGTAACTTGGTGATTAAATATATGTTGGTTGGGAAGAATTAATTCACCATTACTAGATTATTCAGAACAATCTAGGTGAAATTAAAAGAGAAATGATGACATGCTGTTGTAGAAAGAAGGATTCTTTTGTTTTATTGTAGAATACCTAGATAACAAAGGTAGCTTTTTTCTGCATTTTGCAAAGAAGAAACTGCTTGCTATTTTCGCAACGAAGAACTTGCTTTACTAAAATAGAATAAAGGAACTGTTGTTTTTAACCAGATGAAACTGACCATTGAAAGATTTGGCTGAAAAATTAAATTTAGTTAGAGCTGATTGCTCAGATACAATTGAGGTCATAGTTTACTAAGATTCAATTTGATTAATGCAGTCTCTTGAGTGTTAAAATTTCAGATGACTTCTGGAACAGTGTCTTGACAAAGGAAAGCAAAGAACGGGAGTCTGTCTAACACTGTGGTGAAGATGCAAAGACAAGGCTGTGGAGAGAAGAAGAGGAAGTGGCTGATGGACTTTCAACCCCCTCCTGAAAGAGGACTGCACACTCCAGCATGGAGAAGGGCTGACTTAAAGCAGAAAAAGGTGAATCTTTCACTTGAGACTTTTCCTGAGGATGAAGACAACATCCAGAAATGCAAAACTCTGGCATGATCAATTAAAAGCCAGACTGAGGAGAAGCAGAGAAACAATGGAGACCATACACCACAACATCAGGCCTTTGACTGCCATCACAAACTGATGACCCAGGGCAACAGCTAAAGAGCTTCAACAGACTGATGATCTACAGAAAAGAACTTCCATCACTGCTATCACGTGCACAGGTGCTGCATATATAATGATCACTATAGAGACTGCTTCAAATTTGGTTGATTATTTGATTAACTTAATATTGATTATTCACTGGTCTCACTGCAGTTCTTTAAATTCTGTGTTCTAACTAACATTCTTGATCTGCTTTTCATTAGGTACCAGTCCAGCCTTATGTCTTAAAGAAAAATGAATTTTTTACAGAAAAAGTGGGTGCTTAACTCACCGATCAGATAAAAATGGAGCTGGATTTGGCATAGAGAGGGCTATTTCATTAACCAACTAGGGGAAATGTAGAACTGAATTATCAATAATAATTCAGAACTTGTAAGGAAAAAAGGGGGGCAGACAAGATGTCTAATAGGAAAAATAGGGCTGATAAAATAAAATGTTGGTCACTCCATTTTGTTTAAGGGACATTTTGGGGCTAGATTGGAAAAAATAAAAACTATAAAGTTCCAAAATCATAAAAATCACAAATGCTGTCATCACTGGGGGAAATGAGATAGAAATGTTGATATCCATGGATCCTAAATTGTGCAGAGATTTCCTATGCATGCTATTATAGTAGAAGCTCATGAGCAATACCAAGAAGTATATGAATAAAATTTAAAGTAGATGAACAAATGACATTTATGCAATTACAATTGGCTCTCAATTGCACAATGCCAAGGCCAATTATTTTAAACCAAATAATCTGTTAGATTCTGATGAGGAAGAAAGAAAAGAAAAGAGGTTTACATAGCAGGGTAAATAAACTTTGTGGGGACAGAAGTTACCCAGTTGCATAATATGATGTTTAGAACCTATGGGAAATACAACCAAAACTACACTTAATAGAGGCTGAAAATGAAAAAAAGCTTATGTTAGTCTATTCAAAATCTGAGGCTAAAATCGTTCATTCACAATAAACTAAGGTTGCACAAAAATAAAAATAAAAATGAAGTTAGAAAAGTGTGTGTGTGTGTGTGTGTGTGTGTGTGTGTGTGTGTGTGTGTGTGTGTGTGAAAGGGAGAGAAAAAGTATGAATGATGGTGTGCAATGGTGTGATATGGAGTGAAAGATAGTGTCTGACGAGACACTGAGGCAAATCAATTATTTTGCCCAAACAGAATTATACAAATTTTGAAATGTGGGCCCACAGGGCAAATTATGCCCAGTAAAATAATGACCATGGATGAATTGGTTAAGATTCCTGGTCCGCACATTATTGTTGTGGCAGAAAGAAAAACAGTGTCACAACTGCGCAGCGTATTGCATGGGAAGGCAAAGCAAGCAAGCTTGCTCTGTCCACCCCACAGCTAACTTTCTTTTCTGCATATCATGATGTAGCTGAATCTGTGTTAAATGAAATGAAATATTGTTTTCAGCATGTTAACATGAATAAAGTGGGTTGAGTGTTTTCCAGGTTGAAAAGCTTATGCTATTGAACAAGATAGGCCTAAAATTAGTTCCATGATAGTGGGACGCAGAGATAACTAAATTTGCAAATTGTTGAGAATAAATTGGAAATTAATTAAAAATAGTAACAACTCTATTAATGTTATAAAATCAAAATCTTTAGTGTAAGAATGGGTATTAGCCCTGTCCATTGTATTGATAGCAATGGGTATGAGAGCCCAGGGGCCAGGACAGCCCTTAACCCACATGACATTTCCACAGGTCACACCAAGAAGGACGACTGGCCAGATGGAAAAATGAGCTTGCCTGATATCACTAACAAAAATTTCTGAAGGTTTTTTATTTCCAGGTAACAGCACTATCAAGGCCAGGGAATGGTTGGCTCTACCAATAAGAACCAGTGAAGATGCAGTTATGATCTCAGGGGAGAATCTTACATCAGCAACATGGTTGCAGAGTGACACCTGAGACCAAATATTCCACCTTAAAATACCGCAACAACGAGAGAGAATGTGAGAAGAAAAGACAAAGACAGAGAATGAAGCAGACATGTAAAATTGTGTCATGAAATAACTTTTATATTGGAATAGGGAGGCAGAATCTTTTTACTTCTCCCCTAAAGTCAAGTGTGTATGTGAGGGGAGAAGAGTTTTGATCCTGAAGCTCTGCCAAAGTGCTGCTCCACAATCTGGTCATTGATAATAGAACAATGTGGCTTAACTTAGTCACTAGATAGTGATACGGAATTATGAAGCTGCACTCTGAGTAAAGACATGCAAAGGTGAGACTTAATAAGTCTCAAAGGGGGAAGGCTAAAGATTTTTATCGGTCAAACTGGAGAAAATCAGACAACATGCTTTGCATGCTGAGAAGCTGCTTGAAGAGAGAGGAAGAAGAAGATGAGGGCAACAATGAACAGTAAAGTGATTGACCAGCTGCCCCATGCCCCATCCATAAATGAACATACAGTGGTGTATGGGAGCAGAACACGCAGCAACTTCACTGTGTGGGAGTGAACTTAGGTCAGTACAGGCCAACGAATGACAGCCACAAGGAAAAATACAATTAATAGCAGATCAAGAATTTGAATGTTATAAAAAGAAGGGGAATATTGATGTAGGAAGATTCAAAGGAAAATGTAGTAAAATTTGGAAAATACCGCAATGTAAAGAAGACTATCTAGAGATAAAGGAAGGCCCACCACCAATATTTGATGAAATTGATATTGCATTGGCAGACATATGGTGGATGTGTGGACCAGAATATGGCCTCTTGTCAACATTACCAGAAAACTGGTCAGGATTATGTACTAGGGTTATGCTAACACATAAAATAAGTTACATCGCTCTAGAAGAGGAAACAAAAAATGAAGAAAAAAGACCCAGCAGAGCCTATGAAACAAACCTTACAGTTTATATTGATTCAATTGGTCAACCTAGAGGAATACCCAATGAAGCTAGAGATGAAATCAAAGCAGGGTTTGAATCAATATTCATTTGGATTTCACAAAACAATACAGAATTGATCATTTACATATATTATAATCAACAAAGATTTATTAATTACACTGATTAGGCTTTTTCAGCATTAGGAGAACAATTAGACGCAACAAGCAGAATGACATGGCAAAATAGGATAGCTTTAGACTTTTTATTAGCTGAAAGAGGGGAATATGTGTTATGTTTGGGGACCAATGTTGTACTTACATACCAAATAATACTGCACCTGGAGGTACATTTAGTGAAGTTATGGTTAATTAAAAAAAAATTAAGAACAGAAGTTAAAGCAAACGCCGGAAGAGACAGTCAAACATGGGGAGCATGGTTTGCCAAATTGGGAA
The DNA here is from genome assembly GCF_049309525.1 of Garra rufa. Lineage (NCBI taxonomy): Eukaryota > Metazoa > Chordata > Actinopteri > Cypriniformes > Cyprinidae > Garra > Garra rufa. The sequence continues at coordinate 3,035,931 of NC_133365.1, read as the reverse complement.
TGTTCTTAGGAATTGCTATAATGGTAGGAGGATTATTATTTCGCTGTGTACTACCTTTATTGAAATCCCTAATTATCAAAGCCAGAGTTAATCAAATGGAAACGATAAAGTATCAAGGTGATGAAAAATTTAATCTAACTCAACATGAACATTATCAGGACTTGCTTTACAAGACAGCATTAAGTTTGCAACTGGCAGATGAGATTTCAAATACCTCTGATGAAGAATAGGAATGAATCTGTAATCTGAACCTTTGTATTATGTATGTTATTTTGTTTCATATGTTACAATTTTAATTTATTTTATATCTACTCTGTAATTGCATATATTCTACATAACTGTGACAACCACAGGCAAGGCTCAACCAATTGCACGCACATACTTTAAAAGATAAATTAAGGCGTCGGGGTCTTTTACTCCTTTCTAGTCAAATGTGAAGGGAGAGGTTTGGCCCTGATACCCCTTCAGAGTGCCGTGGCATGATTTAGCCCTTTGGTAACAAAACATAGTGACTTTGGTTAGTCACTGAGTAGTAGTAACTAAAAAACCTGAATCATGAAACAGCACTATGGAGAAAGTGAGACGTAGAACGTCTCAAAGGGGGAAATGTTGAGGATTTTTATTGGACAAAATGTGAACTAATCAAGCCATTTAGGTATCAAATCAAGCTACTATTATAATCATGTATTGCCTGTGTATATCACAAGACCTTTATCACAAGGTCTTCTGGAAAGGAACAGACATATATCACAAGGGCTTTATCACAAGGTCTTCTGGAAATGAACAGACATACATTGTATGTCTGCATCACAAGGTTGTAGCCCTCTGAAACTATATGTAAATGTATGTATGGAACACGCCTGGAAGAAAAACTCTATAAAAATGAGGATATGAACAAGGGCTCGAGAGATTCTCCTGCAGGGTCTCTCGGCTTTGTTACTTTGACAATAAAGTCTCTTTTGGCATCAAAACCCAAGACCCCAGAATGTTTCTTCAAATGGGGAAAAGGGGAAACCACTACACTATCAGCACAACCGCTGGGAAAAGCCATGGGACCAGCTACACTTCTCAAGGAACCCAAAAGAAAGAATCAGCTGGAAACCTAACTGGACGTGCAAAGCCAACCGACCGGCTTGTCCAACAGCAACTAGAGTGGGTAAGCAAAGACAAAACCCACATCAGCACCATTCAGACATCCACCGTGCTAAGTCTGCACAAGAACAAGACTGTTCACCCTCAGAAGACATGGAACAAGTCATGAAACAACTGAAAGAGTTCCTTGAAAACCAGCTAACCATGAATGACTAGAAACAGAAGTCATGCTCGCTGTGACCAGCGACAGAAGGCCGATGATCACCTGATAACCCACAATATCAGGGATGACAAGCACCTGTTCAACAACCACCCAGAACGAGCAAGTCTCTCACGGCCAACCACTGACGTAAACTCTGAGGTACCAAAGAACATCACCTCAGTTACCCATCACTTTCAAAGAAACTGTCAAATGAGCTTCAACTTCAAGAACGACATTCATGTCTGTGCAACAGCAACCACCAAAGCACAGAACGTCAGAAAGTCCGCCACAACCAGAAGGCATCACATGTGGAATGCAACATAGGAGACAAAGTTTGCACCCCAGCTTCACACATCCATGCCAAACTACGTCCAACTGTATGCTAAAGAACTTCCTGACTAGCTGGACTGACCCCCATCTGGACACACCCTCATCCAAGACAAGGATGCAGAGAGCCAGTCTTTACTGACATACAAGAAAAGGGGGAGCCAAAACAGACTGAAACAGATCTGACCATACATACACTACACAATTAACACTCACAACATTACTTACACCCAGAGGTAACCACACCTACTGATAACACATTCGGCAAACATATTCTTCCCACAAGTAGGATACCCAAATCTTAGCTTAACATAGTTTAACCACGGAGGAACATGCAACTGTCCTCACCACACCTGACACTATATTAAGGTACGTGACACCTTAGCTGCACCTGACATCCTAGCTCAACAGTAGTTGCAACCCAGGCTAGGAAACCCTGCAGTTATTTTGCTTTGTTTTGTTTGTTTGTTTTTCCTCTTACCTATCCCTTTCCTTTCCCTCTTGCTTTAGCAGACGAAACTCGTAGCCACCCTACAAGGGTCAAAGGTCTGATATTAGGATTGACTCGCCACACCTAATATCCGCAAGCCACTCTCTACTGAATAGGAGCCAGAGAGCTCAACGCAAGATAGGTCAAATCATTTTACCACAAATGATGTCACCAGAAACTAATGTGAACGTCTCTAAATTTAAAACCTAGAAGAAACAAACAAATTTAAATCACAAAATTTGATCAAATAATTATTTTATGAAAACAAATTTGAACAAATCAAATTTCTATGTGAACTCGACCATTTTCCAGGTACTACATATACCCAAATAACGTAATGCCCTGCACCAGTACTGTGACTGTCCTGGAAGTGTTGTCTTGTTGTCTGCTGTTTTTGTGTCTGCTTCTTCTGCTTTTGTTTCTCCAGCGCTCGTCGAGGTCTTCAGCCAGCAACACCTCGCCTAGCGAAGGGGGGAATTATGTAGCGTCTCAGCGCGAATCAGACAATTCAGAAGATTCAATTAGAAGTTAAAACACTTCTACAGACTCAAATTCCACAAGAGGCCCAGCATGACAAGACTCCAGTCGTAAAATTTGTCATTTGACACCCTGGCGCTATACCAGCTTGAAGCAAACCTAACCAACTCAGAACTTGCAACATTAATACAAAAGGACGCTTGTTTATCATCCCAAGGAAGAAGATTGTCAACATTGGGGCAAGTTACCAAGATTATTGGTCAAATGCACATCCTGAACATCACATGAGGAAAATCACTAGTAGAGTTTGTGCTTGGTTGCCTCCCCCACCGAGATTCCAGGACACTGAGAATTCTTCCCTTACCTTTTGTTCCTCACAGAGAACGTGCCATCACATTCCCCAAATGGCATAAAACTGCCTTTACATTTAGATATGCACCCAAAATTATGCTAAAGAACTTATGAGCAACTCATCTTTTCTATGCATAACTTCCTATCCTCTTTGTAACCCATACATTTGCCTATTATGTTTTAATCACTTATTGTGTATGTCCTTTTTAATAACTATTGAATAGCTTAATGGTTTATATTTGTGTTTGGTATGCTCGAGCTCGAAATTCCATTCTCTAAATGTATCTGTAATTCAATTCTTTGTAAAATGTATTTTAGTCTTGTTATCGAAATCATGTCCAAATTTAACTTTGCCAAGAGCGGGAAGTTGGGACCCAAGGGACTGATAAGATAACATTGTGATTTATGGTTTGGGAGGGGAAACTAACAGCAACCTAGCTAGGACATTGTTTTAATTGGTCAAGACACCATTTGGGATGTGTCCAAAAGCTGAGTTTAAAAACTCAGGACACCCTCAAATCTCTCTCTTTACACTCTCTTCACTCTTCGCGTGCTTCGCGCCGCCGCGTTTCAACGCTGCCTGGCCTGCATGCCAGCCGTCTCCTCTAAAGGAAACATGAGGAGATCATTACACTTCTGTCGTTTACTTTAATTATTTTATTTCTTTCCGTTGAGAGTTTCGTGCTCTAGTTAAGTTTGCCGCAAGTCGTGACCCAAACGTATTTGTCCACCTGAACTTTAACCAGCGCACAACTCCGCATCATCAGCCAACGCCCAAGAATTCACATCGAATGACCATCGAACTTCCAACCAATCAACAACCTCGGGAAACCCCTATCTGGAACGACGCTACGAAAGGAATTCCCTCAACACAAAGGCAACGCAAGTACAGCCTCCAGATTCTAGCTGAACTGGTGCATTTTATATAAAGTTAAATAACCTGATTGAGAGACTCAATACGAGGGTTAATGCAAGTGATTGATGGTTGTTCAGGTCTTAGCAATTGCACATATTGCTATAAACTTGGGATTTCATATTCTCATTCCTTAAACTCATTCCTTCCGCACTTTCTCTTTCTGCAACCTGTGTGAATGCGTGTGTTTATGTGTTAGACTAGTTTGTATGTTTTAGGTTTATCCAATAAATCGTATTTTTATTAGAAAAGATAAATATCTTGTGTTTTTTGCTTACAAGTTAATGTCTTAAACTGTCGATTTTGCTACTGTGCTGATATATAGTGTAAACACTATATTCTGGATAATAAGAGTGATGTTGTACGGCTAGTTCCAGAAATCGCGAGTCGACTCTAAACAGCTGTAAAACAGCGACTCTGTTCAAATTCCTTATTGAATCATTTGATTCCCTTTGAGCTAAATATTTAAATGTAACAAACCCTACACCGTCAATATGAACATCCCTATTAGACTATAATACATCTCCTTTCTCATTTTCCAGAGAGTGGAGCAACTTTTCCATGAACAAAATTCTGATGCTAAACCCATTCAGGGTTCATACAGAATAGCGTTGTGCTGATAGACGATAGTATTGTGTATCGAAAATAGTCATAGATATTGCCTGTTGCTGATGCCTTTGACGATAGCAAGACGATTATTATTATTATCCATCAAAAAAGCACCTAACTTTAGCAATGCAGTGCGAAGAGTCGGTTCTATGATGCTTCAGAAACTTGCCATGGTATACACACAAGCATTGACTAGAGTGGCCGCGTAGGAGCCATAACATACAGCAGACGTGTGCAGTGAAAATGGGAGAGATTTATTCATCATACAGATAGATTACCTGATTATAACAGGAGTGTTTTTAAAGTGAAATTTGCACTAGACTAAGCTAGGCCAGTCAGTGATGATGTTCTTTGTTGATGTAAATCAGTGGTTCTCAAACTTTTTTGGTCGTGCCCCCCTTTAAACCTTTAAAAAAATCTGGCGCCCCCCCTCCCGAAAATACCTATCCCACCTAATAAATGATTTTACAAAACATAATGAAAAATTAATGCTCTCTTAGTTTAAAAAAAAAAAGCTACAGGAGAAAAACACATGCAACACTTGAAACATTAAAAAAATAGCACAGGGAGAATAACTGTTATTATAATTCTCTGTTATTTATTTATTTATATATATATATATTTTGTGGGTTTCATGCTGTCCTAAGGCATAGCAGGGCTTGAAATATGAAATAACTTTTGAATAACTCTTGAAATAACTTTTTTACTTGGTAGCACTGGTGCTCCCAACTTCAAAAAGTTAGGAGCACCAAAAAAATATAGGAGCACCCAATTTATTTTTAGTAATGTGGCGATCTTGATTCTTCATGGCTGATTCTGATTGCAGATGTTTTACAAGCAAATGGGCTGATTCTGAAAGCCTTTTTTAATATATTTATTTTATGCCTTAAGCAAGGGACAGGAATGAATCAAAATATGAGTACATGAACAAGATGTTTATTTTCTCTATTATAAGTACAGCCGTTTAAATTACAGGCAGCCACTGCATTTTTAAAGAATCTACAGTATAAAAAGACAAAAAATAAATGACAGTTCTTTCTTAGTCGTGTAGGCAATAAATGCAGCCATAATGAACGTAGGCTGCTCTTTTTAATATTCAAAGTGCAAATAGAGACCAAATTTGCCATCATGATACAGAGCTATCTACACAACTTATTATAGCCACATACTAATAACAGCCTAGATATTGTATGTAGCCTAATTCGCCCGCATTGGGGAGTCGATCTCTAAATGTGGGGTATTAAAATTGCTTTTGAATGTGCGTGCGCGTTTTACTTTTGGTTTCATTTTAACGATCGTTCGAATCAGCGGCGCTGAGCGTGCATTCTACGATACAAGAGATTACTTTTACAAAACCATTTGAAAGTGGGAGGACACAAACAGGATTTTGAAAAGCCCCAAGTGGAATTTTTGTACAGTATACCGAGACTGAGGCGCCAGAATGCCGCAGTTCAGCGGAGCGCAGTGTCAGTGACATCTCTGCTGGATGCGACAAAGCGACAGTTGCAAATCATTTTAACTTTGAAGCCGAGAGCAATTATACCTAGTCAAATTTTCTGCATTGAGCTTTTGAATGACCAGCACCTGAATGGGTCTGTGTGAATTCATCTATGGTTTTCTCTTCTCTTTCACACAACGATCCATCTCCCATTCTAAGTTACGTCCTTTGGCTGTTTACGTTTTTATATTTATTTTTCTGCCGATGGCCTGCGCCCCCCCTGCAATACTCGTGCGCCCCCCCTGGCGGACGCGCCCCCCACTTTGAGAACCACTGATGTAAATGTTCTTTGCTCATTTTCTGTAGCTGCTTTTTGAATAACTAAGAAAATATAAGCATTATATTATCCAGCATTGCACAGTCATTAGGATAACAGAGGTAGTAATATGTGGTTTAGGCTGAAATAAACAAATACGATATATCAGAATCTGTCTGTATATAGTAAACATGAAAATTCACCTCAGTATCATCTATATGTGTTAATTTGAATTACATGCACATTGCTTCTCCACATTCTATATGAACTGAACTACAACATCAACTGATGACAACGATCAGACATACAGCAGTAACATTATTGCAATATGACAGGTAAAGAAAGATAAATTAATTTACATTCATGCAAGCACATTTACCACTCACTGAAAATAGTGGATAGCAGAGAATGAAACTGAAAGTAAACTGGAACCTCTCTGGCAGAACTACCGTCAGCGCTCTGTACACGCACAACTAAGTCACATGCCCAATAACAAGACTACCCTTACAAAACTAATGAGGAATTTATTACATAGCTAATTTTAAAAAAAAGCACAATAGTATCTTGTATCGACGATCTCACAGGCTGGCGATAGGACAATATGAAAATTGAGCATATCGCCCAACAATAGTACAGAAACTGCTAAATGAATGTCCAGGACTTTCAAGGACTTTTCAAGTACTACTTGAAAAGGTCAGGTGGTTTTACTTTACAGTGAGTTTCAACGATTAAATCAATTTAGTTTTAATAATTGGCAACATGCAACTTCAGAGTGAGGGTTTAAACTTTTATTTTAAAATCATGATGTACAACAATTCACATATTTAGAAATATGTTGACATAGTCTCCTGTGTTGGCATAGATTATTACAAATCTAGTGAGATAACACACCCTGTTTTCCCAAATAAACGTTAAGCAACCTAAACTCACAGCATATGGAGAGGAAGAGTTTGTCAAATGAGCTGCTGAGATGGAGACATGCTGCACGCTTGCAAATGATAACAGTGCAAAACAAAGAGCGTCAGTCTGTATTTGCCTTCCAAAATGTACTTGAAAACCCAAATATTCAGTGTTGGTTCTGGGAACACAAAACATGTCCAGTTTTATTGACATTAGAGGAACGTTTTTAAAAGGTATAATGTTCGTCAAACGTTCTTTCAACTTAATTTTGATTTAAAATTCAGCATTCTAAGAACATTGATTGTAACATTAATTTGTAACATTTCAAGAACATAAAAATATCCACTTTCCTTAATGTTAGTAGAATGTTATTTAAAGGTTAGTATGGTGTTCCTGAAACATTCTTTCAATCATTCAAACACCTGCTGTGAACAAGCACTGAAAGAAAGAGAAATAAGAACACAAGCTACACTCATCATAGCCGGATCCAGTCCGTACCAAGAGGAGATGGTGGATCAGCACCTACAGCCGAATGTCAGCAGACACCATGTCAACTAGATAAGCCCTTGGGACAGATGATCAGTAAAGAACTCCTAACCTAAACGGCCACTGTAGCAAGGCCATGGGAACCAGATGAGTCCTCTGCAATTTGACTTTGATGCAACATGGAACTTTTGCATTATTGACACACTATTGTCCTATTTTAATACTTTAAAACTGTAAGGTTGCTTTGACACAACTTGTATTGTAAGAAGCGCTGTATTAATAATCTTGACTTCACTTGACTATTAAGTTCAGGATATCTTTGGTCTAAAAAGTTACTAGTGTAGTGATAAGTACATTATTAACTTAGCTCAAAGGGGATTGAATATGATTCAATAGGGAATTTGAATAGAGTCACTGTTTTACGGCTGTTCAGAGTCGGCGCGATTCATGGAACTAGCCATACAACAACATAACTCTGCAATGGATATTACTATCCAGAATATAGTGAAAACACTATATATTTGCACAGTAGCAAGATCTGCAGTTTAAGGCATTAACTTGTAAGCACAAAACACAAGATACTTCTCTTTTCTATTAAAAATAAGGTTTTATTGGATAAACCTAAGACGTACAAACTACTCTAACACATAAACACACACATTCACACAGGTTGCAGAAAGAGAAAGTGAGGAAAGAATGAGTTTAAAGGAATGAAAATATGAAGTCCCAAGTTTATAGCAATATGTGCAGTTGCTTAGACCTGAACAACTACTGTATCAATCACTTAATTAACCCTCGTATTGAGTCTCTCAAAGAGGTTATTAAACTTTATATCAAATGCACCAGTTCAGCTAGAATCTGGAGGTTGTACTTGCGTTGCCTTTGTGTTGAGGGAATTCCTTTCGTCGCGTCGTTCCAGAAAGGGGTTTCCCGAGGTTGCTGATTGGATGGGAGTTCGGTGGTCGTTCGAGGTCTTGGGTGTTGGCTGGAGATGCGGAGTTGTGTGCTGGTTAGAGTTCAGGTCAGCACAGACGTTTGGGTCACGGCTTGCGGCAAAATTTAACTAGAACACGAAACTCTCAAAGGAAAAAAAAAAATAATTAAAGTAAATGACAGAAGTGTAACAATCTCTTCATGTTTCCTTTAGAGGAGAGGCTGGCATGCAGGCCAAGGAGCGTTGAAGAACACTAACAGCGGCGTCGAAACGCGGCGGCACGAAGAGTAAGAGTGTAAGAGAGTAAGAGAGAGATTTGATGGTGTCTTGAGTATTTAAACTCAGCTTTTGGACACATCCCAAATGGTGTCTTGACCAATTAAAACATTGTCCTAACTCGGGGTACTGCTAGTTTCTCCACTCAAACCATAAATCACAATGTTATCTTATCAGTCCCGTGGTCCCGATTTTCCCGCTCTTTGCAGAGTTAAATTTGGACATGATTTCTATAACAAGACTATAATACATTTGACAAAGAACTGAATTACAGAAACATTTTGAGAATGCAATTTCAAGCTCATGCATACCAAACACCAATATAAACCATTAAGCTATTCAATAGTTATTAAAAGGGACATACGCAAGTGATAAAACATAATAGGCAAATGTGTGGGTTACATAAATGATAGGATGTGCATAGAAATGAGTTGCTTGTGAGTCCTTTTTAGCATCATTTTAAGTGTTTATGTGAAAAGGCAGTTTCCTGTGCCATACTGTGAATGTAAGGATGTGTTCTGTGAGGAACAAAAGGTCAAAAGGGTGTAGAAGGAATTTCAGTCTGTGGATGGGGGGAGCCCACCACAGTCTCTACTAGTGATTTCCCTCATGTGATGTTCAAGATGTGCATCTCTTTGACCATTAATCTTGGTTACTTGCCCCAAATTTGGGATTATCAACAAGTGTCCTTTTGTGTTAATGTTGCAAGTTCCTAGTTGGTTAGGTTTGCTTCAAGCTGGCTGGCGCCTTGTCATGCTAGGTCTCTTGTGGAATTTGGGTCTGTTAGAAGTGTTTCAAAACTTCTAATTGAATCGCCTGAATTGTCTGATTCACGCTGAGATCCTACACTAGTAACTAAAAAATAGAACTAGTTCTATTATTAACAAGAAGAGTATAATTAAATACTAGTCACTATTGGAATAAGTACTAGGATCTAATACATAAGCACTAGTATTTAATGAATAAGTACTAGCAACTTTACAAAAGACACTAGTATCTAAAGAATAAGCACTAGTAGCTAAATAATAAGCACTAGTAGCTAATGAATGAATAAGTACTAGTACTTAATGGAAAATATACTAGTATCTAAAAAATAAGTACTAGTAACATGAAAATAGATACTAGTACGGGTTATAGATTAAATCTCAAAACAGCTTTGCCCATGGGTGTCGGAACCATTGTACATGGGTGGGACAGGACCCACCCACTTTTGCAGACCAATGATATTGGACCCACCCACTTTTACCTTCTCTAATTCAGCTAATATGTCTGTGCACTTTTCAGAGCGCCATCAGACTGAGTCAAATCCAGCATTAAATTACACGCTGCTGTTTCCTCAAATCCATTCCACTTGGCTCATTCAAAGTCCATATAAATTAAACTCATTCCGTGTTTTTAATATTCACTCGTGGCTGCTGCACTCCCGAGACACAGCAAAGTAAACAAATCAGCGTACATGCTGCTCAGATACACCTAACCCTACCCGATACTTTATTTCATCTTTGATTATTTCATTTATTTTTATTTTTATTGAAAACAAATGCCTTTCCGATGTGATATGAGAAGTGAAAAGGGAGACAAACGATTTCACCAAAAGGCATACGTGAACTTGGTTCTCGCGTCAAAAACGTTGTGTTACTCGTATTATAATTTACGCCACTAGTAATTTTATTTAACAGCTGTCTTTTGTAATGTTGTGATGTTGTGGGCAGAGGTAATGCAAATAGCCCCTGCCAAAAAGGCGGCCTATTTGCACTTTGTGTAAAAAGACACATTAGTTAAAAGGCAGAAAATGGCATATACTTAGGGCTGCACAATATATCGAAATGAAATCGTGATTAATCGGAAGCTGCGATTTAGGGCTGCATGATTAATCGAAGGCGATTGTCATGCGCATTTTGTCAATAAAGCCAGTTCTGTGATTAGCCATAAATCTCCTGCACCTGTTTTGAGATGGTGCAGCATGTAGTACACAGAGCCGTAGTTCACTTAGAAGATACGTCTAATTTCATTCATAATCGAAGTCGATTTAATCGCACAATTATGCAATTCGAAAAGAAATCGTTTGCGATAATGAGAGCTGTTTGCGTAGCTTCTCAGTGAACTACGGCGCTGTGTAAAAATTTGTTGATTTATTGTGCAGCCCTACTGCGATTGTCATGTGTATCTTTCAGTGAAGCATGGTTCTGTGATCAGCAGTAAATCTTCATCCGAAGGCCAGGGGGTGCTCTTTCTCTCTCTCTCTACACACAACTATGACAATTCATGGTTTATCTAAGTTTGTATTAATATAATTTCCATTATAATAAAGTATATGTATAATGCAATGCCTTTATCACTGCTTAAAATACTATTACATATGTCTGTGCCTTATTCTGTGTAAGAAGCCACAACATCTTACAAAAGGATTAATTTCAAACACTTGACTGACGTTATGAAGTAAGTTTGGAGTAAAAACATGTTAAATGTGATATTTTCATATATATATTCGATATATTCGTGCTTTAAGATGTAGCGCCATTTTCTACACGGAGCCGTTGTTCACTGAGAAGCTACGTAAACAGCTGTCATTATCGCAAATGATTTCTTTCGATTTCATTGTGCGATTAAATCGACTGCGATAATGAACACAATTAGGCATAGCTTGTCAGTGAACTACAGCTCTGTGTACTAAATGCTGCTCCATCTGAAAACACCTGCTGGAGATTTACGACTAATCACAGAACCAGTTTTACTGACAAAATGCGTATGACAATCTCCTTTGATTAATCGTGCCGCCCTACATATACTACAGTATTTTTTATTTTTTATTTTTTTTTGAAAAAAAGGACCCACCCACATTTATTTTGCTTCCGACGCCCATGAACGAGCCTATTGTCACGTTTAATATCACAAGATCTTGTGTGCTCCCGAAAGCTAGGTAAAATGACACTGTATTTATATCAGATGAACGGCATTGTTAATTGTCCATTAAAAGATAGTTTCTATCAAAAACAAAACGTAACACTAATTTCATATTTACTGCCTTTTAAAAATTCAAGTACTTTTCAAGTACCTTTTTTACAAGTACCAAATTTTCAAGGGTTATCCAGGCCTTAAATTTCAACAAGTACTTCAAGCACTTTAAGCACATTGTATTAAACCTGCTTAGAGGATGTAATGGTAGTACTAAAGATCCATTTCTCCCATCAGACAAGCATCTTATTTTGTTCAGACTCACCTTTGAATGACTTGATCTTGATCTTCAGACACCTGATATTATGCAAGTTCTAGGGACAAATCCTAGGGTTGTAAATGGACCTGTAAAACCGTTTCTGGACACTTTTTGCCCTTTCCTATGCCATATACCTTCAATGTAGATATCAGAGAACAATTTAAAATATTGTTTCAATATATTCTATGGCACCTTTAAGTTATATTTATTGGGTCACACTATGTGCAGTGTGAGGACTAAACCAAATCTCCAGGTACTCTTATGAGAACCAGGCTGAAAAACATATGTGCACCCCTGCATATTACTTTCTTTCTACAGATAAACACGAAATAATATATTCAGGAAAATAATCCTTCTCTGTGAGTCCTAAAGGACGCTTTAGCTCCAGTGGTTAAATCAGTGTCTTTTGAAGTGAAACAATAACAACACTAATAATTTAAACTGTTTTGACTATTAACAATCAATTCAGATCAACTTTTATATGTACATGGGTTACAATCCACTTGTGTTACACTGAAAAAAACATTTGCTTCTGGGCTGGAATGGCATTGTTTTTTTCGGATGTCAGTTTGACAGCTTGGGCAGAATATCTGTAACCACGCCTCTACGATTGTTAGGTTTCTACGAGTGAGAGGCAGAGAGAAGCGATAAAATCTCGCCCTCTATTCAATATTCCGTTTCAGTTGGAAATGCGTCATTAGTCGACAGCAACTTCCGGTTCACGTGGACTAAGGGGTGAGTAGAAGAATGGCAGATAGGCGCCAAATGCAGATCAAAGATCACATCATACCCAAAAAGACTTAAGGCTGTAAAGGTGCTTTGATTAACTTGCACGGATTAATTGTTCACCACAAGACTAGCAATGTGAGCTAACACAGTAAATACAATTAATTTTGTTTTAATGAGGATCAGGTTGGTTAAGGGGCTGACAGACATTTTCAGGTTTCTGACTGAGCCACTCAAAAGACATTCACACAGTTGTCCATAAGCCAATCTTAAATTGTCTTAGCTGTGTGCTATACTGTAAAAAGTGCTACACCCAGAAAGTAGGTTTTATAGACGGTTTCATCGGACGCACGCGCGTTGCCAAGGTTACACGTTGGCCCGAAGTTAACTTCCGGTCTGTGTTTGTTTATCGGTAATAATTATGGCGCCGACTACAAACACAGTTAAAATTAAGGTGATTAGTAGACAGAAGTTGGGCTCAGGTTGTTGTGGTGTGGGATGCAACCTGACCTCTGGAACAAATAGCTTATCGAAAATAAAAATGTTTCGGTTTCCTAAAAACGAAGGGAGACGTCGAGCATGGATCACCGCTGTGCAAAGAGAGGCTTGGCAGCCAGGCAAGAATTCAAGGATCTGTAGCACTCACTTCGTTACAGGTAAGAAACTCATGATAAGCAACAGATAATAGCTAGCTGACCAGTAACAAGCCTGCAATAGTTATGATTTTAACTAAATTGATTACTACACACGTAGCTGTAACATTGTATTAATTTTACACAGTAACGTTAGCTCAATGTTGTAGTTGATACACTTTAGCTATGATTTAAACTAGTGTTATGATACATGATATCTATCATAAAAGCCACAATGTTTTTCCATCAATGCTATACAAATAACCTACATTATTTAACTAATAGTCGCCTTTGGTGTGTTCCCTGGGGACATAACAAATACAATAATGCATAGCTCTTCTAATGAAGCTTTAAATGAAGTACTAAATGTGGACTTTTACTACATTATCACTGATATATTTTATCTATAAAGCTGCTTTAAAACAAAGTGCATAGTGAAATAAATTAGACTTTGACCTAATTTCATTTTACTAGTAGGCTACTAATATTTTTTTTAATCAATAAGTTTTAATCAATATCATAGAAATGTACATGAAACCAGAAAAGTTATGGATTATTCAAAGCATGTATGTATGATGCTTAGCAAGGTGCAATACTGTCAACACAAACTGTTTCTGTCTTTATTTTAGGTGCACCATCAGTGGACCCATGCCATCCAGATTATGTTCCATCAGTTTTCGCTCATAAAAACACCATGGATGGTTCACAGAAGTTGGAGCGATACCAGAGGAGACAGAGGAGACCATGTGTGGTTGAGTCTATAGATTCACCTTCCTTAGAGGTCACCCATGCTGACCCTGAAGAAGGATGCACTGCTGTGGGTACAGATCTGTCAATGGCAGACACTGACAAGCTACAAAATGAAAACATTGAATTAAAAAGGAAAATGGCTTTACTGGAGAAGAAACTGGAATCTCAAGAAAAACAACTACAAGATCATATGTTTGGCAGTCCGTCTGATTTTATTTTAAATGATGACAAGCACACTCATTTTTACACTGGTCTACCATCTGCTTCTGTGTTCTTCACCCTCCTCACTTACCTGACAACAACATGGAACGCATCATCAACCATACTTACCCTTCCCGAGCAGTTTCTTGTGGTCCTGATGAAGCTTCGTCTAGGCTTAACTCATCAAGACCTCGCTTTTCGCTTCAGAGTGAGTTGTGGAACTGTCTCAAACACCTTTAATGAATGGCTCGATGTGATGGCTAAAGAGTTACAATGCCTTGTCCGGTGGCCATCCAGGAAAGATATCAGAAGAAATCTCCCCACCCTCTTCAAGACTACAGGTTTCCAACAAGTTAGATGTATAATAGACTGTACTGAAGTGTTCATTGAGAGGCCAACTAGTTTGCAAACACGGGCAGTCACATACTCCCACTACAAATCACACAATACTGTGAAGTTCCTTGTTGGTATTAGTCCAACAGGAGCTTTTACATTTTTGTCAAAAGTCTGGGGTGGTCGTGCTAGTGACAAGGTTATAACAAAAAAATCAGGGTTAATTGACCTTATTGAACAAGGAGACCATGTAATGGCTGATCGAGGCTTCAAATTTCCTGAATATTTTGCCGCCAAATGTGTTCGTCTTCATGTACCAGCATCTACAAAGGGAAGTTGACAGGAACAATTGACAGGATTAGAGGTGACACACTCTAGAAAAATGTCCCGAGTGAGAATCCACGTGGAACGGGCCATAGGAAAACTGAAGTCATTCAGAATTCTGCGGAACACCCTGCCAGTCAGTATGGTCAAACGGAGAAATGATAACAGTCTTTGCACAAGAGATAAAATATTAATTGTTTGTGCAGCACTTTCAAATCTGGGGAAACCACTTCTACCAAAATAAAGCAGGACTTAACCACAACTTAAAGGGATAGTTCACATAAAAACCCTCATGTCGTTCCAAACCTGAAAGACCTTTGTTCATCTTCGGAACACAAATTAAGCTATTTTTAATTATTTAGGCTGTCAATGGAGGGACAGAAAGGTCTCGGATTTCATCAGAAATATCTTCATTTGTGTTCTGAAGATGAACGAAGGTCTTACAGGTTTGGAACGAAACGAGGGAGAGAAATGAATGACAGAATTTTCATTTTTGGCTGAACAAACCCTTTAATTTGATACTTTTACCTACGGGATTACTTTTTTTTAAATTAAATATATTAAAATACCAAACACATGCATTATGATATGTGTAGTGTTGAACTTTTATTACAATGTTTCAAATGGATTGTAATTATAAAATGAAATGATATATTCAGTAATGAACACCAACAACTATTCATTAACTGATTTATTGACTGATGAATAAAGTACTATAGACTACGATTTCTGTTTTTAATGTATTTATATATTTGATGTAAAAAGTGAAAAATCTTGGTGCTCAAAAAGGCAGAAACAACCTATGCTTAAAGAATTTTTTTTTTTTTTGTAAAACTGATTTCAGATCAGCACTATTGAGCTGCTTTTGAGACAATTTTCATGTAGGTCTCACTCAACTGCAGTCTTCCCTCTACAAATTCATCCACAACTTTTGGCAGCATGTGTTTAAAGTAAAAGCTACGCAGCCTTTGCATATATGTGGAGACAAAAGCATTGTCATAAGGCACATCAAGTTCCAGGTGCTGTACTGGGGCCCAAATAACAAGACAGGATGTTTTCAGCCCGAGACAGTGCATCCCTAACTGTATCTGCCTGTAGTAACCTCTGGGGCCTTTTGGGTTCACAATGTACTGCCCGCCCTCCACTCTGATGTCTTGGTTTGTGGCAGTGAGTGCATCATTAAGGGATGTGCAAGCACTGAGTGTGATAGGGCATTTTACCTCTAGCAGCTTGTCATCAATGATACCATCAGGGCTTGCTGCCAGCCATGGGTCTCCTGCACACACCACCAACCCTTTGTCCATCACTATGCAGCCCCTCTCCCTAATCTGCTCCTTAGCAAGTCCCTCGCTTTCCTTCCCATACCTTGTGGCCACACTCCCCTGGAACTTTGGGTAGAGGTGTTCAGTGATAAACTTAGCCGGGTCAGTTGTCTCACGCTGAGGCACCTTGCTGGCTGTGCTTGCTGTTATGCGTAGCTTGCGTGCATCATGCCAGAGTGGTTCTATGCTCTGTTTTCTAGTGTTTCTCTCTAGTTCCACCACTTGATCTGGGTTCAGTTTAACAAAAGCCTCATAAAATGTTGTGCACTTTGGACAGCTCAGAGCACTACCATGCTCACTGTGGGGCTGAGCTAAGCTGCTGAACACGTTGAGTTCCTCTCCCTGAGCATCCTGTTCTCCCTGACTGCTGGTGAAATCCTGACTACCTGACTCAGAGGCTGTGTCTGTCTCACTGCTGTCACACATGACGGAAAAGAGAGCACAGCCTGGCACAACTTCCTAAAATAAATGGTGAAAAGACCTTACCTACACTGCCATATATATATAGTACTGAATATTTTACATTAGACTAGTTGATTTGTTAGAGATATATGAACTATAACTTACTTTCAGGGCTTTAAAAAGCTTTTTTGGTGACCCATCTGGATTTAGTGGGGGGAGGCAGAGGGGAGCTTGTAGCTTGATCTTCTTGCCAGGTTTCAATAAATCACACTGAACTACTGGTTGTGGATCAGCCTGAAAGGATATTTGAAATGTACATTATACATAAATATACATAATAAAAATAATTATTAAGGAAAATTGGCATATGTAGTGTTGTACAAAATACCACCAATTGTACACTGATATTTGAAAAGACTAGGATATAATTATTAAATATAATAATTTGTTAAAATGCTCCCCTTTTTAGTCACCCGTGACCAAACACTTGGTTTTGAAGTGACAGATGGGCCAGTCTGGAGTCCATCCTGAACACACTGCTCCGCAGCAACCAAAATCGTACCCACATGGCTACACACCTCTCCATTGCTGCATAGATCCAGATAGACATTTTATCAGCCGGATAAATGCAAGTATTGAAAAGGTGTATCTAATGCTATTGTAAAATGTAATGTTAGCTAGCCAGCCATACTTACCCTGCCATGCAGGTGCAATGCCCACTCTGGATTTCGCCGGACTTCTTCGCAATGATCCAGGCGGAGTAGCTCTTTGAAAGCGTCTGACCCGCGTCGATTTCCCCGTAAACGACACAGGTATTTCCATCCGTGTGTGTTAGAATTTTTTAACTTCTCCGGAATGAAAATAGTTATAGGCATCCAAGCTGCGATATGCCTTGAACGCCTCCCTTGTGTACACACATTCCTTCTCGACTAAGTATTCAAAGATATTTACCTGACTGACCTCCGGTAAACCAGACAAGTCTGTAGAAAAAAACGTTTGCCTCAAAAGTTTGTTGAACGGGTCTGGTAGTGTAACGTTGTCACATTTAAGTTTGGCCAAGTAACGGCTATTTTCTTCTATTGGTAGTCCCAAATAATACTGGCTAGACATACTTGCTAACTAATGTAATTTGCTTGTTTCTAGTACAGTACTCTGTTGTTATTGATTCTACCGGAAGTTAAGTTTGGGCCACAAAAGCGCGCATGCGCAGTAACGTTTGTTTATGTTGTTGCCGTTGAAACCGTCTGTATACTTTAAATAGTTGTAATCTAGTTTATTTTATTTGTTTTATACTAAAAAAGTATCAATATACTTCCTCTTTACTTAAAATATATCAGTTTTTATATAACAATATATTTTAAATTAAACTATTGCCATTTATTTGGGTAGTTAATTGTATGTGATTGTTGTGTACAAGAAATTTTATAAAAGTGAGTTGACACACACAATTTATTAGAGCAGCTGTCGATGTGGCAGGTGTGTTCATAACGTAAATGTTTAAAAAAAAAAATTAAAAAGGCATTATCCCCTTTTTCACTGCCGGGGACTTTCCCAGGCTGATACAGCATCGTCCTCGGCACTTCAACTGTTTGTTCGCTGCAGCAGATCTGAATTTCAGGCACTGATTGACAAGGTAAGTTGAGCAAATTTAGCCAAATGATTGGTGATATAAAGTCACGCAAAATCGCTCACTCCAGGGAACTAAAGTTAGGTTGGCAAATACTGGTTAGCTTGCTATCCTGCACACATGGCAAGCTAAGTTGGCTGTACAGTGCTAAGTAGTGTGGTCTTGTAGGCAACCTTCGGCAGTTGAGACTGTGTTGTTAATATGAAATTAAATAAGTACTGTAGTCATTCCTACTATGTGTTTTTAGGCTATTTTTAATTGTTATTTAGCGTTAACTTAAACTAATATTTTACATTAAACTGTAAGGTAAAAGTTCTAGACAAAACACGTTAACATTAGTACTACTTGTGCAGGCAGGTAAGAGAAAGTAAGCTTTGTGACAGGATTCTGGAATCAGAGGTCATGTTAATATACTTTTGCATTACTAAAAAAGATGCAGATTTGACTGTAGAGATGTATGCTTAGTAGTCTGATTTTAGAGATTTGATCCACATTTAAAAAAAAAAAAAACTTTAAAACTATGTCTAACCTACCTAACTAAGATAACATTTACCACTGATTTTTAACCTTATTCTAACATGCATTTTCCTGGTCTTTAGATACCCAAGTGCTTTTATTACCTGGGGTCTTCAAACTTCACATCCAGGTAAGAAAAACTTCAGATAGATACAATTACAGCTATAACTATTCCCAGTTAAGTAAAACATAGGTGTGCTATATTGTACTACTGTCATCAGGCTGTGAATGTTGATCAGATTTTACTTTTTGACAGGATCCATCTGCCTCTGTGAAGAAAAGGAGAGAAGTGGTCCTGAGATGCCTGATTGAGTATATGGGCAGAGATGGGAAGACCTCATCAGTGTCCACAACGTATGTATTGGGCTTAAAGCTACTTGCCTATTTTTCTGTCTGAATAAATTAATATTGTAATGATATGGGGTAATTACATTTGCTCTTGAAAGATTTAAAGAGATTTAAATTCTGTAGCTTAATAAACAGTAATGTGATGACCAATCAGGTACAGGCAAGGATAATTGCATTGTTTTAATGTAATGCATCCTTTGAAAAAAAAAGACAATACTCATGCTACAGTAGATACTGATAGTATAGTACCCACACTCTATGGCATTGTCATGGTAGACTTCGCTCTGGTCACATGCTCTAGTCTCAGTATCCATCTAGTATTCACCACCTTTAGCGACAAAAGTACAATTTTGACTTTGTGTCGTATCGGTCTTGTCTCCTATATTCATCTCATTACCTGATTGTCTGACCAAACTCTTGATTTTTTTTTTTGTCTCCACCAATAGAGTCATGATGAAACAGAGGTGCATGCTGTGCTTGGCACCAAAGAAATTTTACATGTGCCATCAGCCCGACACGCTTGAGATTACAGAATGAAAATGCACTTACAGTGTTTGTTTTATATTGTGTACATGTGGCCACAATTATTGTCTGTTTTGTAGTCACTGTTAAAAGTGAAAGACATTAAATAAATGTTATTGTCTTCAATCTATCTTCCCATCTTTTCTTCTTCAATTGAATTTGTAATTGTTATTGACAAAGTCTGTTTATGTAAAGTTCATCACTGTAGTGCTTAAATATAGACATTTAGATTTCTTTTTCTGAGGTTATAGCCAGGACTCAATTAAAATGTTTATTCACATATGATTAAATGTCATTAAACCTAATTATGAAATGAGTTCAAGCTACTTGTAACAACCCATGCATAAGTTACCTGTACCAAGAAAAGTAGGTTTATCTAACTGAGTAATACTAGTACTATTAGTTAAGTCAACTTGATTTTGTTGCATTTGTATTAAGTAATATTACAGTGTTTTTTATACTTAAAAAAAGGCTGCAAGTTGACTGAACTTAAAACATCCAATGCAGCCACTTGCCTAACTTTTTATAAGTTAGATCTAGGTATTACTTTTTACAGTGTAAGGGTAATTGTCCTGCCTTCTGCACAGTCCAAAGTTCTGAATGCTCTGGAATAGGTTTTATATAAATATATCTTGGTGAGCAGAAGAGAGAGAGAAAAAAAAAAGGACCTTTAATATTATATA
>NC_133365.1:2739661-3015020 GCF_049309525.1 Garra rufa | reverse complement strand
TGTTAATTCTGCCATTTTAAATTGATAGATATAGCTTAACTTAATTTCTGATCTTAATCCATCAAACTAATCTGACTATTGATCGTTCGCCTTATTCTATAATCACGAGTGCAGCGTGTTAGCATTCCATTAGCCGGTTAATTTGCCACTTGCACTCCATTCACGCTTTTTGTTTACTATTTTTGCGTTAGCCAGTTAGCTCGCCATCTGCGTTCCATTCACGTTTTTTCTCTCGTGTTTAATATCGTTAGTACTCCTTTAGCCTGTTCCGTTCTGTCTTTTCTCCCCCTGATCTGTTCTTCAGGAATTCATTCAACAACAGTGGTAAGTTGGAATCATTCCACAATCATGGTGAGTAATGACTTCTTCTCCTACAATTGTTGTCTGCACTGCTTGCCACATGTATAGCTTATCTATCTCTGTCAGCAGTGAGCCTTATACATGTGATAAATGCAGGAATATAGTCAGGCTGACAGAGAAGATTTTAGAACTAGAGTCACGCATCCAAACTTTAATGGAGGATAGTAAGAATGTGAGGGCCTTAGATACGGTTTTGGATGCGACTAGCTCAGAAAGCCCTGTACATTGTTCGGTTCCGGTAACAACGTCTGTGCAGCAGGGCAACTGGGTGATTGCGAGACGGCATAGTCGCGGGTCAAAACACCACTCTTCCGGTCCGATCAGAACATCAAACGGGTTCTCCCCACTCAGTGAAGCACCCACTGACAAACCTGATGAAAGTGCTCTAGTAATTGGTGATTCTATTGTACGGAACATGAAAATAGAGACTCCAGCCACCATAGTCCAGTGTTTACCGGGAGCCAGAGCGCCTGACATCTTGGCAAATTTAAAAGTGCTGGCTAATGCTAAACGTAAATTCAGTAAGATTGTTATTCACGTCGGCACTAATGATGTTCGACTTCGCCAGTCGGAGATCACTAAAAATAATGTTAAAGAGGTGTGTGAACTTGCAAGTACGATGTCAGACACTGTAATATGCTCTTGTTCCCTCCCTGCTTATCGTGGTGACGAGATACACAGTAGATTGTCATCGTTAACCGGCTGGATGTCAAAGTGGTGCCCGCGAAATAACATAGGTTTCATAGACAATTGGACAAGCTTTTGGGGCAAACCTGACCTGTTGAAAGGAGATGGTCTTCATCCATCCGGATGTGGAGCATCTCTTCTATCTAGAAATATGGCACATAGTCTTAGAGTTTGCACTTGACTAACTGGGGCCCAGGTCAGGAAGCAGACAGACTGGCTAAACCGACCGTCTGCTAGCCGCCTCACGTCACATAAATCAGTTAATTCTCAGCACATAGAGACCCTTTCACCTAGATATCACACTATAGAGACTGTGTCTGTTCCCCGAGCTATAAAATACAAAAAATGCCTGAATCAAATCAAGACTAACAATTTAATTGATGTTCAAAAAAAAAAAAAAAAATAATAATAATAATAATATATATATATATATATATATATATATATATATATATATATATATATATATATATATAATACAGAGAAACAATTGATAAAGCTTGGCTTATTGAATATCAGGTCCCTTTCTACGAAAGCACTTTTTGTAAATGATATGATCACTGATCATAAGCTAGATGTGCTCTGTTTGACAGAAACCTGGCTAAAACCAGACGATTACATTATTTTAAACGAGTCCACCCCCCAAGATTACTGTTATAAACATGAACCGCGTCTAAAAGGTAAAGGGGGAGGTGTTTCTACTATTTATAGCAATATTCTCAATGTCTCTCAGAGAACGGGCTTCAAATATAATTCGTTTGAAGTAATGGTGCTTCATATAGCATTATCCAGAGAAACAAGTACTAATGATAAATCCCCCGTGACATTTGTACTGGTTACTGTATACAGGCCACCAGGGCACCATACAGACTTTATTAAAGAATTTGCTGATTTTCTATCCGAGTTAGTGTTGGCCGCAGATAAAGTCTTAATAGTGGGTGATTTTAACATCCATGTTGATAATGAAAAAGATGCATTAGGAACAGCATTTATAGATATTTTGAACTCTATTGGGGTTAAACAACACGTGTCAGGATCTACTCATTGCCGAAATCATACTCTAGATTTAATACTGTCACATGGAATTGATGTTAATGGTGTTGAAATTCTGCAGCAAAGCGATGATATCTCAGATCATTATCTAGTCTCTTGTATACTCCAGATAGCTAAAGCTGTAAATTCAACTCCTTGCTACAAGTACGGTAGAACCATCACTTCTACTACAAAAGACTGCTTTGTAAGTAATCTTCCTGACTTATCTGAATTCCTCAGCATATCCAATAGCTCAGAAAAACTTGATGATGTAATAGAAACTATGGACTCTCTCTTTTCTAGCACTTTAGATACAGTTGCTCCAGTGCGCTTAAAAAAGATTAAGAAAAACAGTGTAACACCGTGGTATAATGATCACACTCGCGCCCTAAAGAGAAAAGCACGAAAAATGGAACGCAGCTGGAGGAAAACAAAACTAGAGGTTTTTCGTACTGCTTGGCGTGAATGTAACTTATCTTATAGAAAAGCATTAATAACTGCCAGATCGGATTACTTTTCGTCTCTCTTAGAAGAAAACAAACATAACCCTAGGTATTTGTTCAATACTGTGGTTAAATTAACTAAAAATATAGCAGCAACAGGTGCAGACATTTCCCAACAGCACAGCAGTAATGACTTTATGACGTACTTTACCTCCAAAATAGACACTATTAGAGATAAAATTGTAACCATACAGCCGCCCGCTACAGTATCGCATCAGATAATGCGCTGTAGATCTCCCGAGGAACAGTTCCACTCATTCTCTATTATAGGAGAGGAAGAATTGTATAAACTTGTTAAATCATCTAAACCTACAACATGCATGTTAGACCCTATTCCATCTAATCTACTAAAGGAGGTACTTCCAGAAGTCATAGATCCTCTTATAAATATTATTAATTCGTCATTATCATTAGGATATGTCCCCAAAACCTTCAAACTGGCTGTTATTAAGCCACTCATTAAAAAACCACAACTTGACCCCAATGAATTAATTAACTACAGACCAATTTCGAATCTCCCTTTTCTGTCAAAGATACTAGAAAAGGTAGTATCCTCACAATTATGCTCCTTCTTAGAGAAAAATGGTATCTGTGAGGATTTCCAGTCAGGTTTTAGACCATATCATAGTACTGAGACTGATCTTATTAGAGTTACAAATGACCTGCTCTTGTCATCCGATCGTGGTTGCATCTCCCTATTAGTGCTACTGGATCTTAGTGCTGCGTTTGATACTATTGACCACAACATTCTTTTAAATAGACTTGAATATTATGTAGACATTAATGGTAGTGCACTGGCATGGTTCAAATCGTACTTATCAGACCGTCATCAGTTTGTCGCAACAAATGAAGAGGTATCATTTAAATCGCAAGTGCAGTATGGAGTACCTCAAGGCTCAGTACTAGGGCCATTACTTTTTACGCTTTACATGTTACCCTTGGGAGATATCATCAGGAAACATGGTGTTAGCTTTCATTGTTACGCTGATGATACTCAGCTCTATGTTTCTTCGCAGCCCGGCAAAACATATCAATTCGAAAAACTAACAGAATGCATTGCTGATATTAAAAACTGGATGGCGAATAACTTCTTAGTGTTAAATTCTGAAAAAACAGAGGTGTTAATTATTGGACCTAAAACCTCCACAAGTAATAACCTAAAACACAGTCTAATACTAGATGGCTGCTCTGTAAATTCGTCATCATCAGTTAGGAACCTAGGCGTCCTATTCGATAGCAATCTCTCCTTTGAAAGCCACATTTCTAGCATTTGCAAAACCGCATTTTTCCATCTTAAAAATATATCGAAATTACGACCTATGCTATCAATGTCAAATGCTGAAACATTAATTCATGCGTTCATGACCTCAAGGGTAGATTATTGTAATGCTTTATTGGGTGGTTGTTCTGCACGCTTAATAAATAAACTCCAGCTGGTCCAAAATGCAGCAGCTAGAGTTCTTTCTAGAACTAGAAAGTATGACCATATTAGCCCGGTTCTGTCAGCACTGCATTGGCTCCCTATAAAACATTGTATAGATTTTAAAATCTTACTAATTACTTATAAAGCCCTCAATGGTTTAGCTCCTCAGTACTTGAGCGAGCTTCTATCGCATTATAGTCCCTCACGTCCGCTGCGTTCTCAAAATTCTGGCAATTTGATAATACCTAGAATATCAAGATTAAAGACACATCTCTTTAACCTGGCTTACACATAAAACATTAACACATTCCTATAACTCAAATCCGTTAAAGGATTGTTAGGCTGCATTAATTAGGTCAACCGGAACCGAAAACACCTCCCATAACATCTGATGCACTCGTTGCATCGTAAAAAGAATGGCATCTAATATTAGTCTGTTTCATTCTTATTCCGAGGTCACCGTAGCCACCAGATCCAGCCTGTATCCAGATCAGATGGTCACTGCAGTCCCCCAGATCCAGTCCGTACCCAGCTTAGATCATGGATCACCACCTGGAGATGACTTCAATAGCCGTGGATGTCAACCAGATGAGCTCCAGAGACAGATCATCAATGAAGACCTCGCCAACCTAGACGGCCATCGGTGCCACACCACGGGATCCTGGCGAGTTCACTACAATCAGACATTGGTACATACTGCTGGTTTCGTCTGGCCAGAGGAGAACTGGTCCCCCGACTGAGCCTGGTTTCTCCCAAGGTTTTTTTCTCCATTTCTGTCACCTGTGGAGTTTTGGTTCCTTGCCGCTGTCGCCTCTGGCTTGCTTAGTTGGGGACACTTTCCAGCGATATTGTATACTATTTGAACTGAACTGGATGATGATATCACTGAATTCATTGATGAACTGCCTTTAACTGAAAATTGATTGTTTACAATAATGTGTTACTTGCACACTATTGTGCTGTTTAAATATTGTGCAGTTGCTTTGACACAATCTGTATTGTTAAAAGCGCTATATAAATAAAGGTGACTTGACTTGACTTGGAGCCTTTCCTGGGTCATAGGCAGGAAAACCCCTTGGACATATGGCTAGTCCATCACACAAATTTATATTCAGGCTCACTTACAGTCTCCAGTTCACTTGTCTTGTATGTCTTTCGATTGTGGGAAAAACCCAGAGGAAACCAACATCAACACAGAGAGAACATACTTCACATAGAAAGGTCTCTTGCAGCAGCTGGGACTCCAATATTGCACATAAAGTACCTCATTATACTAGACTGATGATTTTTTTACAGTATTTTTTCAGTTGCTAACTAACATTGTTCAATACTGAAGCCACATTTCCAAAACTGTTCACACATTCAGCGATACAGAAGTCTATATGCAGACCAAACTGTGAATCATTTTTTATTCCTTTCAGCAAAATGCATGCAATGACCACATTTTTCAAAATCCACAAACACTTTTGTCATTCATACTCCACAACTGGAAAAACACTATACATTTTCAGCACATTTTTTAAATGCTAACACACTGATTTCAAAACTGATAAAAGCACATTTAAATCAGAACAATGGCAAACAGTCTGCAGGAATTATATTGAAATATAAAATCTTAGTCTTCTTCTACTTTCTTTCTTGGTTATATTTCTTTTTCCTTTTTTTTTTTTGTTATCTTTTGATAAATGAATGGCTTTGGAATGATTTTGTTTGGAAACATGGATCAGGGAAGACACATTGGTGGAGGAACGAGTGGCAGAGAGAGGGAGGAGTACAACCATCACAGTACTGAACATCCATCCATTTATTTAATTTTCCCTAGTGCTTGTCCTATGTATAGGGTAATGGGAAGGCTGGAGCCTTTCCTGGGTCATAGACAGGAAAAACCCCTGGACATATGGTCAGTCCATCACACACATTTATATTCACACTCACTTACAGTCTCCAGTTCACCTGTCCTGTATGTCTTTCGATTGTGGGAGAGACCCAGAGGAAACCAACACAGAGAGAACATACACACTCCACATAGAAAAATCTCCTACAGCAGCTGAGACTCCAATACTGAAATCACAGAAATCAGTTAATTCTCAGCACATAGAGACCCTTTCACCTAGATATCACACTATAGAGACTGTGTCTGTTCCCCGAGCTAGAAAATACAAAAAACGTCCAAACCAAATTAAGAGTAACAATTTAATTGATGTTCAACAAATAAAAAAATGTATATAATACAGAGAAACAAGTGATAAAGCTTGACTTATTTAATATATCAGGTCCCTTTCTATGAAAGCACTTTTTGTAAATGATATGATCACTGATCATAACCTAGATGTGCTCTGTTTGAGAGAAACCTGGCTAAATGAGTCCACCCCTCAAGGTTACTGTTATAAACATGAGCCATGTCTAAAAGGTATAGGGGGAGGTGTTTCTACTATTTATAGCAATATTTTCAGTGTTTCTCAGAGAACGGGCTTTAAATATAACTCATTTGAAGTAATGGTGCTTTATAAAACATTATCCAGAGAAACAAGTTAATGATAAATCCCCTGTGACGTTTGTACTGGCTACTGCTGTATACAGGCCACCAGGGCACCATACAGACTTTATTAAAGAATTTGCTGATTTTAGTTAGTCAGTTAATGTTGACCACAGATAAAGTCTTAATAGTGGGTGATTTTAACATCCACGTTGATAATGAAAAAGATGCATTAGGAACAGCATTTATGAACATTCTGAACTCTATTGGGGTTAGACAACATGTGTCAGGACCTACTCATTGTCGAAATCATACTCTAGATTTAATACTGTCTCATGGAATTGATGTTAATGTCATTGAAATTCTGCAACAAGAAGACATCTCAGATCATTATCTAGTTTTTTGTGTACTCCAGATAGCTAAAACTGTCAATTCAACTCCTTGCTACAAGTACAGCAGAACCATCACTTCTACTACAAAAGACTGCTTTGTAAGTAATCTTCCTGACTTATCTGAATTCCTCAGCATATCCAATAGCTCAGAAAAACTTGATGATGTAACAGAACAGAACTATGGACTCTCTCTTTTCTAGCACTTTAGATACGGTTACTCTAGTGCAGTGATTCTCAACAGGTGGGGCACGCCCCCCTAGGGGGGCCCGGAGAGATCGGAAGGGGGGCGCAAATTGTTTTCGAGAAAAAACAGACAAGGCATTATTTGGATACTGGGTGTATTTTATTGCGTTTCACGTTTCATGTAGAACAGATATTCTAAACTGGTGGGCCTCCAGGGTGCCGCGAGATAGCTTAAAATTCATTTAAATATTATCCTAAAATTGTTTAATTTCATTATTAATGTTTTAAATGAAAATGATCAAAGCATGGTCTCTCTCGTGTTCTGTGATTGATTGCTTTGGACTCGATGCAGCAAGTTTCATCGCACTGTTAAATACAGACTGAACAGCAGCTCAAAACTTTCAACTGCTGCACAAAACTTCATTTTAGAGACCTGCAAGGGACATTTTAGTCCCGCTCCCACAAGTTTCTGTCCCGCAGAAATATCGTCCCTCTCCCGCAGAAATATGTTATTTCGTCCTGCTCCCGCCCGCAACATTCATGTTTTGTCCCACTTCCACCCGCAAAAGTAACCTATACCCCCCGGGAGTGCAGGTCATTACTTCATCTCTTGGCTGCATGAAACAAACCATCGCGCTAATGTAGAGTTAAAGATGATCAGAGTTATAGTAACGAACTTGCGCGTGCCTAATGTATGACACTGTTGTATATCAGAGTCCTACATTAGGCACGCATAAGTCCGCTATTGAATCACAAACTATTCATGCTTTTGGGGCACTGACCCATAGATCCACATTTTTGCGTGAAATTTCAAAATATTTGTATAGTTGTCAAAATTAATGTCCTGTGAGTGTTTTATAATAGATGTTCACCCATAGAGGAGGATCTTGTGAGTGTCAGTGGGGTTTATGCACGTATTTGCTGTATTTTTCATTTGTATGTATATTTTGTAATGGATACAAACAGTAGATATTCAGTCAGTCCAGTTTAAATGACAGGTGCACTTACTATAAGTACTATATATATATATATATATATATATATATATATATATATAATACACACACAGGGTGCGATTTACCGGGGGAGATTTCCCCCTCCGATTGGAGCGCTTCGAAACAGTGAATCTTTTTGCGACGCAGTGGTTTACTGATTCAAAGTTTACAAAAAGCTCCGTTGATACCTTGCTCACCTTCTCTATAAAATGTATTCGTTGTTTGAAAATAAATCATTACTATTTATAGACCTAACTTACAATGTTTTTATTAAATTGTAATCACATAATACAGCTTCCGTCGTATTAAAAACATTTCATGACCTGACACTCATCTGGTTCTTGCCTAAAAAGACGGGTATATAATGTGCGTTGTTAACAGATTACACTAACAGTTTGGTCAACCTCTGCCTATGGAGAGAGAAAAAAAAAGTTTTCAAAAGCAGAAGAATAGCATCTACGCTAATATTAGTCCGTTTCATTCTTATTCTGAGGTCACCGTAGCCACCAGATCCAGTCCGTACCCGGCTCAGATCGTGGATCAACGCCTAGAGATGACTTCTATAGCCCTGCACTGTAACCGATTTTTGTAATTTGAACAGTATTTTACTGTAATATCTACAGTAAGATACTGTAAAATGTATATACAGTATTTTACTGTAAACTGCAAAGGATTATGAGAAAATATATGATCACTACTGTAATTCTCAACTACTGTAAATCCGTTTACAGTAGTGAACTTGCCCGCGAAAAATTGACCAATGGCAAGGGAGATTTTTTTTTCTCCTGTTGAGAGGAAGTGGCGGTAAAAAGGACAAAAGAGAAATGTTGCATCAATAAATAGGTTAGTATATTATTTCTGTTTTATGAAAAACTGAACAATTTTAATTTGTTTTCACTTGTTAACAGCAAACTAACAATATTCATCGTGTTTTTCATGTCGGTAGCCTTTTTTTTCTGATTGACGGCCGGGGCGCCGCCATAACGGTGAAAACATGGACTGGTGAGTAAATTAAGGTGACCTATATTAGTCGAAATAAACTTTATTTAAACTGAGAAACACGTTTGTATATTCGGCTGCTCTTTAATGCAAGTTAGTTCGTCTGACGAGCCCTTACTCAAGCTTAACAGCAAACTGAGGTGAAATACTGAGGTAAAGTGCGTTAAGCAACACCACTGTTTCTGTGGAGATTTTAAACTGTATTTTCAAGCCCTTCTTTTGTTTGTTATTTTCAAGTTTCTGGTCTGGATGTCGTCTGTAATGTCGGAGCGCGGAGGTGTAATTTGGATCTTCTTCTGTGAATGACTGCCATAGTATCGACGATAACATGAACTGGTAAGCTAATAATGTCAGTAAGCCGAAGTTGACAAACTTAACGTTAGTCACAGAGCAGCATAATATCCTTTAAACGCTGCCTCTTTATAGCTAGCAAGGTAATTCTCTTCAAATGATGTTTAAGTAAGAAATGTGTGTATGACTGTCGTATGTAACTTTATAGACGGTCCCTTCAGTGACAGACGTGACATAAACAGCGCGCTAACATGAAACACTGAGGTAAAACTGAACACCGCGGTTAACTGCATCTTTTGTGTTTTATTTTCAAGTTTGTGGTCTCGTGGTCATGTCGTCTGCATCGGAGGTGTATTAGAGTCTTTTCTGGTGATTGCCGTCGTCGCGGTGCAAACAACAGGTGAGCTTCCCCTTTCATCAATTTAACTAAGTTAATGTTAACGTTACTAAATTAGCCACAGGCTGCTGTTCTCCACTGACTTGCAGAACAGGTTAACTTTTTAAAGAGAGTAACGAGCTAGCAATATATTAATATAGCAAGTTTTGCTAATAAATATGATAAATGCTTATTTTATTAAAAATGTAAATTTTATTACTGTACAGTAGTTGTCTTTTCTGATCATAAACTATAGTAACACTAAAAGGGTGTTGTGACACTGTCTGTTACAGGAGATTTCTCCAAGCACTAACTGGATGCTGACCATCAGATGCAGAATCATCATACAGCCAGCTGTCCATTTTACAGACATGCAGAATCAGGTAACCCAAAACACATTTTGTTTTACATTGCATTTACATTCATGCATTTTTCAGATGCTTTTATCCTAAGCAAGTTATATTGTATTTATATTGTTATTTATTGTATTTCGTAAGGTATTCATTTCCTGGGGGGTGTTCCATAAAACAAGTTTACCAAATAAGTCAGGCTTATTTCAGTTAGTCTGACTTATTTTGTGCCAAATCAAGTGACAATAAGTCAGACTAACTGAAATAAGCCTGGCTTATTTGGTAAACTTGTTTTATGGAACACCCCCCTGGGAATGTTTTTTATTACCATGTCTTGTCACATCAAGATTGAGTTTGCATGCGCATTAAAATTATTTCTATTAAACCAGCATTTAAACAGCAAAATGCAGCTGCTTCAGGTGTCTTTACCTTACTGTAACCTTTAAATTCATAATAGCAATCTTACCATCTGTCAAATTTAGATTATTGTTACTGTAAAGCAACAAATAGAGATTTTTTTAATCGTAGTAGGCTTATTATATGCACAGACTTTCTAGGAAACACACGTTTAGAATGTTTATATGAACAGATTAGTTAGCATTTAGCATGGTCTGTGGCAGACTTTACTAAGTGTCAGGGCAACAAAATTAGATAAACAAGAATGTAATATTAAGTCATTTAAATCATGAAGAAAATATTGTCTTTGTGCTCCATTTAGTAAAAACGGTTTTAAACAAAGCCATGTCTTGCGTCTCTGCACACAGCATTGTTTAATTACTGAATGAATTTACCTTTTTTAAACACCTTGAATCAGTGATTCACTGGCCCATTCATAAAATTCTTTATAAAAAATTTCAATAAAAAGTTTATTCAGTTTTTTTTCTTACTACAGCGTTCATATGTAGTATATAATAAAAATAAAAAAATGCATACAGCATCAAGTTCGACAGTTGAGGCAAATTCTATAAACACTGCTTTAAAAAAATCTTTTTTTTTTTTCTTGTGTTTGCAGGTTCGTTCAGACAGTCAATCTTTGTGGCAGCAAATGCATTGACAGTCACAGATCAGATGGACTTCTGGAAAGAGGGTGCAAACAACAAGCATCAGCCTGAATTCCATTCTGCTGTTTCTCATCAGAGAGCTTGTCAACTTTGACTCAAAATTTCTAAAATTTAACACAACACAAACTCATTTTTACTGTATGATTTTATTTTATTTACACTACCAGACAAAGCTTTTGAACAGTAAGATTTTAAATGCTTTTAAAGTAGGTCTCTTCTGCTCACTAAGCCTGCATTTATTTGATCCAAAGTACAGCAAAAACAGTACACTTTTGAGCCGTTTTCTTTTTGAATATATTTTAAAATGTCATTAATTCAAAGCTGAATTTTTAGGATCATTACTGCAGTCACATGATCCTTCAGTAATCATTCTAATTATCTGATTTTCTGCTCAAAAACTATTATTATGATGTTGCTGAGATTAATATAATGCTAAAAACAGTGAAGTAGATTTTTTTTTCAGGTTTCTTTGATGAATAGAAGGTTCAGATAAACAGCATTTATCTGAAATAGAAATAGTTTGTAACATTATGAATGTCTTTATCATCACTTTTAATCAATTTAAGTCATCCTTGCTAAATAATATCTTTCTATTCATCAAAGAATCCTGAAAAATTTAAAAATTAAATAAAATGTGTTTATCAGCATACTAGAATGATTTCTGAAGGATCATGTGATACTGAAGACGAGTAATGATGCTGAAAATTTAGCTTTGATCAAAGGAATAAATTAAATTGTAAAATATATTCAAATAGCAGTTCATTTATATAATTTATCACAATTGTATTGCTTTTGCTGTAATTTGGATCAAATTAATGCAGGCTTGGTGTGCAGAAGAGAATTCTTTAAAAAAATCTTAGTGTTCAAAAACTTTTGACTGGTAGTGTACTTACTTATTTTTGCTTTTCAGTATGTGTATGTTTGCCATGATACAAAGTCTCCAGGGGACTGTGGTGATGCCCTTTTTTCTGCTGTATCCTAGAGGTCAACATTTGTAATTTGTACTTTTAAAAAGAAAATGTTCAACAAATAAAAAGAATATTATCAGAACTAATGCTTATGAGTTATTGTGATTTTTATGGGGTTGGGGTGGTAAAAATCTTAAAATACAGTGCTATACGACAATTGGATTGTTTTAACAGGTAAAAAAAGTTTAAAATAAATGAAAATAAACTCTATAGTACTGATACTGTAATTGAAAATACAGTAAAAATACTGTAATTGAAGATACAGTAAAACACTGTAAATGAAATTACAATAAAAATACTGTAAATGAAATTACAGTAAAGGTCTTTTAGTACTGTAAATGCACTTACAGTAATAATACTGTAAACATTTTTACAGTAACTTACTGGCATCCAGCTGCCAGTAAGTTACTGTAAAATTTACAGCAAACTTTTTACAGTGTGAATGTCAACAAGATGAGCTCCAAAGACAGATCATTAGTGAAGACCTCGTCACCTAGATGGCCATTGGTGCAAGACCACAGGAACCTGATGAGTCCTCTGAAATCTGACATTGGTACAAACTGCTCGTTTCGTCTGGCCAGAGGAGAACTGGCCCCCTCGACTGAGCCTGGTTTCTCCCAAGGTTTTTTTTCTCCATTTCTGTCACCTGTGGAGTTTTGGTTCCTTGCCGCTGTCGCCTCTGGCTTGCTTAGTTGGTGACACTTAACTTTCAGCAATATCGTATACTATTTGAACTGAACTGAGCTGGATGATGACATCACTGAATTTAATGATGAACTGCCTTTAATGGGAAATTGATTGTTTACAATACTGCATTATTGACACACTGCTGTGCTGTTTAATACTGTGAAGTAGCTTTGACACAACCTGTATTGTTAAAAGCGCTATATAAAGGTAACTTGACTTGACTACTGCACGCTGCAAAATGCAATATCACTTTACAGTAATATTAGCAATGCTTCGATTGATATAAATCCACTCGAAATTAAGGAATAGTGTAACGTTAAAGGAATGTTTAATAACTGACAAAAAGATAGTTTAATAAAGATAAACACATGCCATTTAAACAGCAATCATTTTATTTCCGAGTCTTAGTGTGCAAATCTCGAATCAAGTCATTAATGTTTGCCAAGTCAGTGAATGCATTTTAAAAACTATTTGTGCAAAGTGGATTGTCTATTGGTGAACTGTCAACAAAATTCTAGCCATGGCAATATTAGTATGTAGCATATCAATTTCTTTCACAAGACTGATTTCTGACAAATAGTCATCATTAGAATAGGAGAACTGACAGGGATCATATTTATACTTTTACATTTAGCTGTTTAATCTGCTGTTAGTTTTAAGTCCATTCACAGACTGCCCTGCTATAATGAATGTGTGTGAAAGCGGTAAAAAAAAAAAAAACCCATAGCATTAACCCCTGCTAACACACGACGTAACAGTTACGTAATGTGTTGGTCATTTTTGGTAATTTCATGACTTACCAATTGGCAACGTAACTACGACGTCGCATGCCCGTAACTTTATTACCATCAAATTACCAACTCACAACGTCATCAGTACGTCCTCCTAACGTCATGTTATTACCAGGGACGTCCCAGATACGTACTCTATTGGTAATATATTGGTAACTTTATGACTTACTGGCAACGTAACTACGACGTCGCATGCCCGTAACTTTATTACCATCAAATTACCAACTCACAACGTCGTCAGTATGTCCTCCTAACCAGGGCCGTGCACAGACCTTTTGAGGGGCATGTGCTGAAACTGAAAAAAGGGCACCCCCCAACCAGTCCATGAACCCCTCCACTACCAAAAAAAATAACACACAATAATATTCTTATATTATAAATAACTTTTATACAGATAATATATACAAGCATCAGCACATTCAGCAAATAGCCATAAAATCTAAATAAAAATTGGTATAATATATTTTACCTAGCTGACATGGATCACTCGGTTGCTTTGTGTCAAACTCAAATGCAGTTACACCGCGGGTTTTTGACCAGCGAATGTGTGCAATTTGTCCATCATTAAAACGACGACATCACATTACGTCAACATCACACCGGTGTGGTGATGCATTATATGAACCTTTATAGACATAATAGTGTTTATTTCATAAAGACAACGTTGCATTTATTCAAACAACAAGCTATTTTACCGTTACAAGACAAAGTAGTTCATCTGCTTCTGCTGACTGATGTTATAAGGTAAGTTCGCGGCGCTCAGGGGGCGGAGTTGTGAAGTTTGACTGACAGTTTGAGCGGTTCTAAGAGATGCACTTTTGAATGCCTTTAACGGGGCCGTTCACATGTCGCGCCTAAAAACGCGTGGAAAACGCTAGGCGCGCCACTTTCTTCCTTATCAACAAAGCGCTTGGGCGCTTGCGCTCCGGAAGCGTCTGCCGTTTCTAAGCAACCATCAGCTGCGCTCTAGCTCCAAGCCTATGCGTCTCCATGCATTGTTTCTTCTATTAGAGTCAAAATAATGGGGGGTTCACAAATCATAAAGTTCAGGAAATCCCTGGACCACAATGATGAGCTGCTCCTCCATGTTTCTGCTGAGGTTTCAATGTAACGGAAAAACGTGATATATTAGTAACTTCATGACTTACTGGCAACGTAACTTCAATGTGGAATGCACGTAATTTCATGGCAATCATTTACACATTTTTTATTCTCTGATTACCAGAATTTACTATTTAAAAAGTGTAAATAAACGTCAGACACAAGATTGAAAGTTCCCTTATTTAAGATAAAATGTTCTTTTCACCAAGTCAGAATATGGATGATTGCTGAATGAGATTTTCTGTGCAATAATGATGTTGTTTTATATATACACAAATGTAGATTTGTAAACGTTTCTCCTTGTTTTATGGTATGGTTTAGAATTTTATTTCAAGCGATATAAAACTAATTACATTTGTGTTAATCATTTGTTTTTTTATTATTATTTTGATGTTTTTGTATTTATATTAGTATAATTTTATTATATATGCTGCTTGGATTTATTGTTGATATATTTAACAATGAAAAGGTTTAATAAAGAAAGTGATTTTAAAAAGCGTATTTTATAGTGACGTGAGTCACGTGACATACGCGCGCGCCTCCACCACAACTGAAACTACTCGCGCACAGGATGTTCACTAGAAAGGAAAATACACTTTCTGAGACTTGAAACTTTTTATTTCTTAACTAGTTTTGAAGATAACGTTGAAATAATGACACAGGCTGGGCTACACCATATATTCTGCCACAGATACAGAATCAGGACAGCGCGTTTGTCTGAGGCACTTGTTTTTAGCTACTTCAAATTTGACAGAACAATTCGTCTTTCTGAGGTGAGTCTTACGATTTATAACAAATAAATATGTTTGTAAATGTATAAAATAAAGTACTTTAACTCTGTAAAGAAGCTAAAACCCTTTTTGTATTATTGTTGTTGTGAATAGTATTGGTGGCGGTTGAGAGCTACCATAGCAACCGGGGACAGCTGCTGGAGAGAAGAGGACGCGTCCGACATTTCTCTCCGTTTCTCGTCAGTTATACCAAAAAAAGTTCAACAACTGCGTCAAATTGGTTAAGTAACATTTTTCAACGTCTATTTAAAGTACATTTGTTAATATTTATACCTCTGTGATTATGGTATCTTTCCTTAATTATCTGAAATGTTTGGTAGCTAATGTTACGCTAGCATAGCACATCTGTTTATAATGATTGTGAACACGGAATGTCTTGAATGCTTTCATTCATATTTCGCTGTATATCCTTTGTTTTCATTAATAATTTGAGTGTATTTTACTGTTTATATTTGTGTTTTTCTCAAAATAAAACAACTGAATTCATTTCGTGTGTATTCATCATTCACAGCTGTTGGAACAGTCTTTACATTATTTTGGCCAAATTAGGTCATAAATTAGGCTAAACTACTGCATGTCCGCCCATAGAAAATAAATAAAAATAAAAAATTACCACCTGATTACCCGCACACAACTATTGATCCACGACGTTGCCACGACGTCGCAGTTACTAACTGGCAACGTCACAACATTACGTTGTGGCGACGTATAGGCACCTTTCACTTTTCCGGTTGCCACGACGTAACTGGTTTACCAACACACGACTATAGATCCACAAGGTCGCCATGACGTTGCTACGACGTCGCAGTTACTTAGTGGCAACGTCACAAAGTTACTTTGTGGCGACGTATAGGCACCTTTCACTTTTCCGGTTGCCACGACGTAACTAGTTACGTCGCCACGACGAAACTTTGGTCACCAGATTACGTTGCAGTTACGTAATTTTGTTAGCTGGGACGTTAACTGTTGTCGTTACTTTAATGGACTTTGGATTCACTATAGCGATCTTGAAGTAACATATTTGAACTTGAGTTCACTTCTTTGAAAAATTTTTTAAAAAAATTAATTAATAATAACACACACACACACACACACACACATATACATACATATACATATATATATATATATATATATATATATATATATATATATATATATATATTGTACCCGACCCGCTTCCTGACCCGCATGTTTAATATTTGCGACTGACACCAGCGGTTATATGCGGCTATGCGGTGGAGATGCGTTCACTGTCAAACATCATTCGGCATTAATTAGGTAATTTTGTCAAAAGAAATGTTCTTGGTTACAAGAAAAATACAGATTGTTCATGTTTTGTGATTTAGTTTGTCTTGCCTTTATACAGATTTAAATAGTTTCGTTTTCGAAGTACTCTAAATTATGTCAATGATTCTCCAATGTTAAATATGATCAAGAATTATTTTATTTCGATCTACAGTGTAATAAAAGTTAAGAAAAAGATTAGCCTATATATAGGCTATCACATAGACTAGCTAATTCCTTTTTTCTTAACTTTTAACTTCTAAAAATTATCAAGAATATTAAATCAACTTAATAGGCTAGGTTAATGAATTTTCTTACACAAACATAACAAATGCCCTTCAAAACGAAGTTTTCATATATAAATTCAGGAATCACGAATATGACAAAATAATATTAGTTTATATATATTAATTGTATAATAGTTGTATCAAATGAATAAGAAAATTATAGTGCCTTGAATTTATTAAGTAGTGTTTAATTTAGTTCGTTTTGCTCTCTGGAAATGTAAAGAAAAAATACCGTTTTTACTTGGAATTCGTTTTTAATCCCTGGTTTTAAACAAGCATGTACATGAGATAATTTATATATTATTGCTTGAATAAATGTTAAAAAATAGTGCTAAATTTTATAATTAAGGAAATTAAACAGACCTAGGCATTTGAAAAGACATAGTGAAATGTGTCTAATAATTCCAAAAAGAAAGAGAAGCATTGGACATAATCAAAATATTTGAGACATTTATTAGGAATACCATTTTCTTAACAATTAAGATGCTGCATGTGTTTATCCAGTCTAATCCCTGACTTTCCTAACAAAAATCCCACCCCTTCTCAGAAAATACATAAAGCTGACATTACTAATCTATATGCGTTTAAAAGTAGCCTATCAAAAGGATACAATGGCGTTGCTCAGTTCAACGTGTTGGGAAATCGGGCATTTTGTCCTGCATCAGCATTTATTCAACAGTTATTAACGCTCAACATTCAAAAGGTAAATATTATTCAGCCAATAAAGTGTAGGTCTGTGTATTTCATAGAAAATTGTCTAGTACTATATAAATTACAAAGGTTTAATTGGCATATTTATTTCAAACGACCCGACCGACCGCGACCCGTATATCATTAAAAATATTTTTGAATGACTCGTAACCGCAGGCACCCGCTCATTTTGGATCAACCCGCGCATCACTGATGTTGACAGCGCGTTTTTTTTTTTTTTTTTTTTAAAGTGGATTAAATTATTGGTGGGGACATTTCAATGGTCGGAGGATATTGGTGAGGACACATCCCCTCCGTCCACCCTAAATCTACGCCCCTGGCTTAAACACATTGGGAACTTTGCACTTTGTTTACAATTTTGTAACACACTTATTGCGAAACACTACTTTTTTTTCTTACATTAGACACTTTGTTCAAAAGCTAAATAACCTGCTATCATTGGGAAAACACTGTTCAAAAATTATTTTCGTGGTGGTGGAAAGTATATGATCGGCAACCACACATCTGCATGACTCTTCTGCAAGCAATGGAAGAGGCATGCAGGCGTGTGGTAGCCGTTCATATACTTTCCACCACCATGCTGAAAAGAATTCCTCGACTGCATTTAAAAAGGGGCTGTAAGGGGGCAGGTATAAAACTGTGAAATGGTTATGGTTGTTGAACCAATCTTGGACCAGAGCCACCCAGTGGAAACTAACATTATCCCAGATAACAACAAATCTGGGCTACTCTGGTCTGTCCTGCACAACTGCATGTAGTGCATCTAGAAATGCATTGATCTGATTTGTAGTGCTAAGGCTCAGACCGATTGGTGTTCTGTTTTCTGTGCAAGTGATTTCAGGCATGTATGTAAGTGTCTACAATTGGCAGATGGGTTTTGCTTTTTGAACAGTGTTTTGCCAATGATAACAGGTGATTTCGCTTTTGAACAAAGTGTCTAATGTAAGAAAAGGTGTGTAGTGTTTCGCAATAAGTGTGTTACAGAATTGTAAACAAAGTGCAAAGTTGACAATGTATTTAAGCTGTGGTTACACTGTGTTTAAGGTATGCTACAAGAAGTTTAGGTATTGAGGCTTTGGTCCAAGCATTCGGTTTTAGTGTATAAGCAATCGGCAAAAACTGTATTAGAAAGGTAGAAATATTACAAGTGTTTAAGATTGAGCATAGCAGTGCGTAAGTGGTTCAAACAGAATCCGACTGTATGAACCATGTGTGTACAATATGGTGCCAAAACTGGCTTTTGTTAAATTATTGTACAGTTTTGAATCAAGTGTTTCATTTTGTAAAAGATTTGTGATGTTGTGCTGTGTGTTGATGTGTGAATTGTGTGTAGGGTTTTGACAAAATTAGCCTTGTTTTTAAAATCGTGCCGAATCAATCGTAAAAAACTGTAACAGTGACAGACAGAATAACAACAACAACAACAAATCCAGAAAAACACATTTCAAAAAAGTTAAAAGTTAATTTGCATTTTAGTGAAATAAGTATTTGATCCCTTATCAATCAGCAACATTTCTGGCTCTTACAGTAGGTGTCATTTATACAGGTATGGAGCTGAGATTAGGAGCACTGACAGATTGTTACCTGTAAGACACCTGTCCACAGAAGCAATCAATCAGATTCCAAACTCTCCACCATGGCCAAAACCAAAGAGCTGTTCAATGATGTCAGGGACAAGATTGTAGACCTACACAATGCTGGAATGGGCTATCACACCAAACCATGCAAATTATTATTATTGTTATACTAATTTCTTCTCAAAATGTTAATGTTAACAACATCAGCATTGCGTTAACAACATGCATTTAGTGTGTATTAGCATTACCTATAGACCACTGATGTCAGGGTTTGGGTAAAGTGAAGAGGCGAGGACTCAATAATGCAGAGAATGGGCTTTTATTGGAAAAAAAAACAAAAACTACCCCGAGGGGGAAAAAGGCTAGCTGGCTGGCAACACAAGGTAGCGCAAGACTTGACAGGATACGAACGGTGACGAACTGGCACAGGACTGCAAACACAAGGAGAATAAGTATAACTAGATAAAAAGTTTGTTAGCAAACTTTAAGTTGGCTTGAGAAAGCCTAGCCAGTAAGTTTTAAGTAGTTTTAAAAGCTTTTAGTTTAAAGAAAGTTTAAAGGTTTTCAGTTTGAAATAGTTTTAGTTTGATTAATAAAGTTCGAAGATAGATAGGCTAGATAGATATAAATAGTTTGAAAATAGATAGATTTATAGATATAAATAGTTAGAAGATATAAATAGTTTGAATGTGAATAGATGCTAAGGTGTTGATATGCGGTTGCTAAGGTACCCAGGGTGGTTGCTAAGGTGTTGCTATGCGGTTGCTATGCGGTTGCTAGCATTATTTAAGCAAGACTAGCAAGTCGTTAACATGATTTTTAGCATGACTAGCAAGTCGCTAGCATGATTTTAGCATGACTAGCAAGTTGCTAACATGATTTTAGCATGACTAGCAAGTCGCTAGCATGATTTTAGCACGACTAGCAAGTCGCTAGCATTATTTTAGCAAGACTAGCAAGTCGCTAACATGATTTTTAGCATGACTAGCAAGTCGCTGGCATGATTTTAGCATGACTAGCAAGTCGCTAGCATGATTTTAGCACGACTAGCAAGTCGCTAGCATGATTTTAGCACGACTAGCAAGTCGCTAGCATGATTTTAGCATGACTAGCAAGTCGCTAGCATGAATTTAGCATTATTTTAGCATGACTAGCAAAGTCGCTAGCATGATTCTAGCATGACAAGCAAGTCGCTAGCATGATATTAGCATGACTAGCAAGTCGCTAGCATGATTTTAGCAAGACTAGCAAGTCGCTAGCATTATTTAAGCAAGACTAGCAAGTCGTTAACATGATTTTTAGCATGACTAGCAAGTCACTAGCATGATTTTACCATGACTAACAAGTCGCTAGCATGATTTTAGCATGACTAGCGAGTCGCTAGCATGATTTTAGCATGACTAGTAAGTCGCTAGCATGATTTTAGCAAGACTAGCAAGTCGCTAGCATGATTTTAGCATTATTTTAGCATGACTAGCAAAGTCGCTAGCATGATTCTAGCATGACTAGCAAGTCGCTAACATGATATTAGCATGCCTAGCAAGTCGCTAGCATGATTTTAGCAAGACTAGCAAGTTGCTAGCATGATACTAGCATGACTAGCAAGTCGCTAGCATGATTCTAGCATGACTAGCAAGTCGCTAACATGATTTTTAGCATGACTAGCAAGTTGCTAGCATGATTTTAGCACGACTAGCAAGTCGTTAGCATGATTTTAGCAAGACTAGCAAGTTGCTAGCATGATACTAGCATGACTAGCAAGTCGCTAGCATGATTCTAGCATGACTAGCAAGTCGCTAACATGATTTTTAGCATGACTAGCAAGTTGCTAGCATGATTTTAGCACGACTAGCAAGTCGCTAGCATGATTTTAGCACGACTAGCAAGTCGCTAGCATGATTATGGCATTATTTTAGCATTACTAGCAAGTCGCTAGCATGATTTTAGCACGACTAGCAAGTCGCTAGCATGATTTTAGCACAACTAGCAAGTCGCTAGCATGATTTTAGCATTATTTTAGCATGACTAGCAAAGTCGCTAGCATGATTTTAGCATTATTTTAGCATTACTAGCAAGTCGCTAACATGATTTTAGCATGACTAGTAAGATAGATAGATAGATAGATAGATAGATAAGGTTTGAAGATAGATAGATAGATAGATAGATAGATAGATAGATAGATAGATAGATAGATAGATAGATAGATAGATAGATAGATAGATAAGGTTTGAAGATAGATAGATAGATAGATAGATAGATAGATAGATAGATAGATAGATAGATAGATAGATAGATAGATAAGGTTTGAAGAAAGATGATAGATAGATAGATAGATAGATAGATAGATAGATAGATAGATAGATAGATAGATAGATAGATAAGGTTTGAAGATAGATAGATAGATAGATAGATAGATAGATAGATAGATAGATAGATAGATAGATAGATAGATAGATAAGGTTTGAAGATAGATAGGTAGATAGATAAGGTTTGAAGATAGATAGATAGATAGATAGATAGATAGATAGATAGATAGATAGATAGATAGATA
Source organism: Garra rufa (assembly GCF_049309525.1). Classification (NCBI taxonomy): domain Eukaryota; kingdom Metazoa; phylum Chordata; class Actinopteri; order Cypriniformes; family Cyprinidae; genus Garra; species Garra rufa. The sequence goes on along the minus strand of NC_133365.1, from coordinate 2,993,141 downwards.
GATAGATAGATAGATAGATAGATAGATAGATAGATAAGGTTTGAAGATAGATAGATAGATAGATAGATAGATAGATAGATAGATAGATAGATAGATAGATAGATAGATAGATAGATAGATAGATAAGGTTTGAAGATAGATAGATAGATAGATAGATAGATAGATAGATAGATAGATAGATAGATAGATAGATAGATAGATAGATAGACAGATAGATAGATAGACAGACAGACAGATAGATAGATAGATAGATAGATAGATAGATAGATAGATAGATAGATAGATAGATAGATAAGGTTTGAAGATAGATAGATAGATAGATAGATAGATAGATAGATAGATAGATAGATAGATAGATAGATAGATAGATAGATAGATAGATAGATAAGGTTTGAAGATGATAGATAGATAGATAGATAGATAGATAGATAGATAGATAGATAGATAGATAGATAGATAGATAGATAGATAGATAGATAGATAGATAGATAGATTAGTTATTAGTTAGAAAGAACATAGATAGCTTAAAGCTTAATTGAGTATCAATGGCTTCTAGCAGTTTACATTAAACATAGTTCAAACAGACATGGACTTTTGGTCAATGAAAGTCTATGGGACTTTTTATGATTTTTAATATAAATTTTTAAGAAAACCATAACTCAAAACAGTCTGAAAAGATATAGCAATCTAAGTCTGAACAGTATGAAGATCTGACCCGAGTTTGGAGTATGTAGCTTGAACGGTCTAGGAGGAGTAGGTGTCTAAATATTTTCCGCTCAGAAAAATAATAATAAGAAGAAGAAGAATAACTAGATAAAAAGTTTGTTAGCAAACTTTAAGTTGGCTTGAGAAAGCCTAGCCAGTAAGTTTTAAGTAGTTTTAAAAGCTTTTAGTTTAAAGAAAGTTTAAAGGTTTTCAGTTTGAAATAGTTTTAGTTTGATTGATAAAGTTTGAAGATAGATAGGCTAGATAGATATAAATAGTTTGAAAATAGAAAGATTTATAGATATAAATAGTTAGAAGATATAGTTTGAATGTGAATAGATAGATATGAGGTTACTAGGGTACCCAGGGTGGTAGCATGATTAGCTAGTTGCTTGCATGATTTTAGTAAGACTAGCAAGTCGCTAGCATGATTTTAGCATGACTAGCAAGTCGCTAGCATGATTTACCATGATTAGAAAGTCGCTAGCATGATTTTAACATGACTAGCAAGTCCCTAACATGATTATAACATGACTAGCAAGTCGTTAGCATGATTCTAGCAGGACTAGCAAGTCACTAGCATGATTATAGCATGACTAGCAAGTCGCTAGCATGATTTTAATAAGACTAGCAAGTCGCTAGCATTATTTTAGCATGACTAGCAATTTGCTAGCATGATTTTAGAATGACTAGCAAGTCGCTGACATGATTATAACATGACTAGCAAGTAGCTAGCATGATTTTTAGCATTATTAGCAAGTCACTAGCATGACTTTAGCATTACTAGCAAGTCGCTAACATGATTTTACCATGACTAGCAAGTCGCAAGCATGATTTTAGCACGACTAGCAAGTCGCTAGCATGATTTTAGCATTATTATAGCATGACTAGCAAGTCGCTATCATTATTTTAGCATGACTAGCAAGTTGCTAGCATTATTCTAGCATGACTAGCAAATCCCTAGCATGATTTTAGCATTACTAGCAAGTTGCTAGCATGGTTTTAGCAAGACTAGCAAGTCGTTAGCATGATTTTAGCACGACTAGCAAGTCGCTAGCATGATTTTAGCATGACTAGCAAGTCGCTAGCATGATTTTAGCATGACTAGCAAGTCGCTAGCATGATTTTAACATTATTTTAGCATGACTAGCAAGTCGCTAGCATGATTTTAGCATTTTTTAGCATGACTAGCAAAGTCGTTAGCATGATTCTAGCATGACTAGCAAGTCGTTAGCATGATTTTAGCAAAACTAGCAAGTCGCTAGCATTATTGTAGTATGACTAGCAAGTCGCTAGCATGATTTTAGCATTACTAGCAAGTCGCTAGCATGGTTTAAGCAAGACTAGCAAGTCGTTAGCATGATTGTAGTATGACTAGTAAGTCGCTAGCATGATTTTTAGCATGATTGTAGTATGACTAGCAAGTCACTATCATAATTTTAGCACAACTAGCAAGTCGCTAGCATGATTTTAGCATTATTTTAGCATGACTAGCATGGTTTTAGCAAGACTAGCAAGTCGTTAGCATGATTGTAGTATGACTAGCAAGTCACTAGCATGATTTTTAGCATGACTAACAAGTCACTAGCATGATTTTAGCATGACAAACAAGTCGCTAGCATGATTTTAACACGACTAGCAAGTCGCTAGCATGATTTTAGCACGACTAGCAAGTCGCTAGCATGATTTTAGCAACATTTTAGCATGACTAGCAAGTTGCTAGCATGATTTTAGCATTATTTTAACATGACTAGCAAGTCGCTAGCATGATTTTAGCATTATTTTAGCATGACTAGCAAGTTGCTAGCATGATTTTAGCATTATTTTAACATGACTAGCAAGTCGCTAGCATTATTTTAGCATTACTAGCAAGTCGCTAGCATGATTTTACCAAAACTAGCAAGTCGCTAGCATAATTTTAACAAGACTAGCAAGTCGCTAGCATGATTTTAGCAAGACTAGCAAGTCGTTAGCATGATAGTAGTATGACTAGCAAGTCGTTAGCATGATTTTTAGCATGACTAGCAAGTCGTTAGCATGATTTTAGCATGACTAGCAAGTCGCTAGCATGATTTTAGCAAGACTAGCAAGTCGTTAGCATGATAGTAGTATGACTAGCAAGTCGCTAGCATGATTTTAGCACTACTAGCCAGTCGCTAGCATGATTTTAGCACAACTAGCAAGTCGCTAGCATGATTTTAGCACGACTAGCAAGTCGCTAGCATGATTTTAGCACGACTAGCAAGTCGCTAGCATGATTTTATCATTGTTTTAGCATGACTAGCAAGTTGCTAGCATGATTTTAGCATTATTTTAACATGACTAGCAAGTCGCTAGCATTATTTTAGCATGACTAGCAAGTCGCTAGCATGATTTTACCAAAACTAGCAAGTCGCTAGCATGATTTTAGCAAGACTAACAAGTCGCTAGCATGATTTTAGCAAGACTAGCAAGTCGTTAGCATGATTTTTAGCATGACTAGCAAGTCGCTAGCATGATTTTAGCACGACTAGCAAGTCGCTAGCATGATTTTAGCAAGACTAGCAAGTCGTTAGCATGATAGTAGTATGACTAGCAAGTCGTTAGCATGATTTTTAGCATGACTAGCAAGTCGCTAGCATGATTTTAGCACGACTAACAAGTCGCTAGCATGATTTTAGCACTACTAGCCAGTCGCTAGCATGATTTTAGCACGACTAGCAAGTCGCTAGCATGATTTTAACATTATTTACCAATGACTAGCAAGTCGCTAGCATGATTTTAACATTACTAGCAAGTAGCTAGCATGATTTTAGCACGACTAACAAGTCGCTAGCATGATTTTAGCACTACTAGCCAGTCGCTAGCATGATTTTAGCACGACTAGCAAGTCGCTAGCATGATTTTAGCATTATTTAGCAATGACTAGCAAGTCGCTAGCATGATTTTAACATTACTAGCAAGTAGCTAGCATGATTTTAGCATTATTTAGCATGACTAGCAAGTCGCTAGCATGATTTTAGCATGACTAGGAAGTCGCTAGCATGATTTTAGCAGATAGATAGATAGATAGATAGATAGATAGATAGATAGATAGATAGATAGATAGATTGATAAGGTTTGAAGATAGATAGATAGATAGATAGATAGATAGATAGATAGATAGATAGATAGATAGATAGATAGATAAGGTTTGAAGATAGATAGATAAGGTTTGAAGATAGATAGATAGATAGATAGATAGATAAGGTTTGAAGATAGATAGAAGAAGAAGAAGAAGAAGAAGAAGAAGAAGAAGAAGAAGAAGTTTAAATAGGATTTCAGTAAGTTGGCTTTCCCAAGCCAACTTAATAAGCAAATGAGGCAGGTAACGAGGGAAACACAGGTGGGGCAAATTAACCAATAATCAGGAAACAAGATGGGTGAGGTCAAGACAATAGACATGAGAGCACATGGCACAAGAAACCAAACAAGACAAAAGCCATGTGCTTACACAAAACAAAAACACCAGCACATGGCCAGCAATACAAAATCACAAGCCATGTGCTTGAACAAAAAAAAGGCACAAACACACAGCTAATGAGAAAACTCATAAGCTGCTTGTTCACACAAAACATTACATGAAAGCACACAGCCGAAAACACAAGCCGCGTGCAACAACACAAGACAACAAGAAAAGCATGCAGCCGAAAACGAACCGTGTGCTATACAAAACACAAATCCACATGACAGGAGAGCATACGGCCCGAGCAAACTCGAGACCGCACGCTCCTGCAGCAAGACAGAACATGGTGTGTGTCCGAACCTCGACACAAAACCGAAACTCAACAAGACATGAGTGCCGGGATCCGAACACCACACTCCAACAAGAAACAAGGCATGCAAACAACATAAAAACAAGACATGACGGGAGTGTCAGGGCTCTGTCACAAAACCACAAGCTAGACCTAAGTGACAGAACCCTGACAACTGGTGACTACAGATGAATCACTACTTGTCACTGATTATTGTCATATTGTCAGTTCTGAATTACAATCTTGCATCAAAATAATTACTCCAGTTGCCATTAGAAAAGGCTATTAATGATACGCCACCTGCAGCATCCTCACATGCGGTAGGGGAGCACGGGCACAACCTAACACTTTTTGAATTTCGTGGTTTATGTAAATCCATGTGGGGTTCAGAGTACAATTTTTATCCACATTATTTTCACACTTGTCTAGTACAAATATATCGCTTTGTGTTATTTACCTGAAAAGAAAGGAAGTGAAACGTGACAACATGCCTCGTAGGTGGGGTAAATTGTTAACGTGAGGGGCACGTTGTAACATGACCATATGACAGCTTAAAATGTTTTCTGATTGAATGAAAAAAAATCTACACAAACTAAAATATTTTGTCAATAAAATACATGTATTAACTTTTTCAAATAAAGTAATGACGTTTAAAAAAAAAAAAAAAAATCTAATTTTGACAATGAACAGATCGCAACGGCCCTGATCGCAGCACACAGCTCTCATAGAACACCACACACATAAACGAGCCAAAATGCTTTACATTTCTTGAAATAATAACTTCTGAACATTAAACATTGATTGTCAGCCTTTATTCACCTGTTTCTTGTGGTTTCTTATCAAAATCCTTAGAAGTAAATAGTGTAAATTGCATTGCTAATGTCATAGAAAAGCATAGTTTAATAACAGCGGGGCATATTGTAACACAGTGTTACAATGTTCCCCATCTGCGCGATTGGAGTTTAAAGCAGGTTAGTGTCTTCTGCTGGTTTGCTAAGCAATAATAATCTATCTAAACTGATAAATAGCAAATTGGAGATTAAAATAATAGCAGATTTTTCAAATTTTAAATGAATACTAAAAACTGAAATGAAAAGTTTACTTCAGCCAGAAATGTACTTTTACTATGGTAAAATAAATATTCAGCGATATCTTCAAAAGGCTTTTGAATGTTGCCGCTCTTTTTTTCTTGCCATAGTGTTGCTATGGCAAATTTGGTTATGCAAGCATGTGTGGAAATATTTAAACCACGTGTGTTACAATTAACCCCGCGTTAGTTTGTGCCCCGCTCTACCCTATAGTACAGTGTTTCTCAACTCCAGTCCTCGGGACCCACTGCTCTGCACATTTTGTATGTCTTCCTCATTTAAGGCACCTGATTTTGATCATCAGCTCATTAGTAGAAAGATTCATGAACTGAACTGAGTGTGTCAGACTCAGAAACATACAAAATGTGCAGAGCAGTGGGTCCCGAGGACTGGAGTTGAGAAACACTGCTATAGTACTAGCCGGGACTCTTTCTTTGTTTACAAACGTGACGTAATGATGCAAAGATGAATGGCAGCATGCTTGTATTTCCTGTGAAAACCTACCAGTACCACTTAAATTAGAAAATGTTGTAAATCGGGCTAAGGTAAGAAGATAGTTTTGTACAGTGGTTGATAATGGTGGATAATTTTTAACACCCACAAAAGTTACAGACTGAAAAAAATATATATATTTTTTTTAAATAAAAAAAATAAAAATATATACTATGAATCAGGGATGGAAATGCGGATGATTTTGTGTTGTGGCGGGTAAACTCACTTCACCCACCGGCCACCGTGGCGGGTAAATAAAAATAACATACTTCAACCGGACGGCGTGAGGCGGTAATGCACCTTAACGTTGGTTGCGAACTGCCGTTAAAATACACAAAGAAGAAAAAGAAGACGGCAGACACTTTTAGCGGAAGCACACCTTCAAAAACATGTGGCGATACATCACAGGCGTTAAGAGGTCTGTTAAAATATCTTTACAATCTGCTTTTGAAGAAATAAATTGTATTTCGTGCTACAGCGCACATTCTGTCAGATGCAATTCATGGCGCATCTTTTTCAATATACTGTACAACGCGGCATTCATTCACATCAGATGATAACTCGGTGGCAGAGTTCCACTCACACAGGGGCGTAATTTCCACTGGGGACACGCTTTTTAAAATCCCGTTGGTGTCCACCCAAATGGTTTTGTTAAGTAATCTCTTGTATTTTAGAATGCACGCTCTACGCTGCTGAGAGTTTCACGCTATAGTAAAAACGAAACCAAAAGTAAAATGCGCACGCGCATTCAAAAGCAACTTTAATACACTGCATTTAAAGAGCGACTCCCCAATGCGCGCAAATTAGGCTACATAAAACATCTAGCTCTGTATCATGATAGAAAAATTCGGTGAAAAAGTCAGTATTTTATTGAGACTTGAGATTAAATAAACTGCTCAAGTATAGTAGATCTTGTAGTATTAATTTTCACATGCAGCTACACATTGTCGGTTAAAAACATAAAGTGGCTGGTAAAAACATTTAGTGGCTGGTAGATTTTGAAATCCACCACCCACACTGGCTGGTGGACAAAAAAGTTAATTTCCATCCCTGCTTTGAATACTTTCACCAAGGTGCATACATACATACAATGTACAGCATAAATGAGTACACCCCCTGTAAAACGTAACAAATTTAGCAATTACTCTTTACGTAAAAGACATGTTAGGGTTCTTTAGAGATATAACATTTCAGCAAGGCTGCTTGTTAAAGAAGAATGATAAAATTATTCTGAAAAATAAAATTTTCTTATCAAAGTGATAAAATGTTGTGTTACAAAAATGAGTACACCCTCCTGAAAGTTACTAAAGAAAACTAAATGCAAAAAAATGGTGTTGGGTTAGTGCAAGTTTTGTTCAACAAGTAAGTATGTTAAACTAAAATTGTTAGAGAAGTAATTTATTGGCAATTAAAAGGTGTTATATAGCCCACTGAATCATACTCAGACGTAATGCTGACAACAATGAAACCACTTGAGAGACTGTCAGAACTGTAAAAAATGACAATGATACAACATCAATACTAAATTAAAGCTGCAAGCAGCGATGGGCGGGCCCTCGCACCGGGCTCACCGCCGACCTGTGGCGAATGGTGGGCACTATGCTTTTAACATAGTAAATTTAAGAGGAATATGTGGAAGTCATTTAGATGTGCCAGATTTCTTGTTGCCACCTGGTGGCGCTATGTGTATAACTGAATATTGGCATGCAGATGTGTTCAGGCCAGCGATTTTATCAAACATATGAAGTTTGGTGCAGATTGAATATGGCATGCTTGAGTGTAATACATGACATATCCTGCTGCCAACAGGTGGCGCTATTACGGAATATTGGCTTTTAGATGTCTTCAGGCCAGGACTATTGCCAAACATGTCAAGTTTGGTGCAAATTGTACATTGCATGTTTAAGTCAGTGTAAAACAAGTAATTTGCTGTTGCCAGCTGGTGACGCTATGACTATAACTGAATATTGACATGTAAATGTATTCAGGCCAGGACTCTTATCAAACATATTAAGTTTGGGGCTGATTGGACATTGCATGCCTGAGTTACAGTAACTTCCTGTTTCATTGCATTAAGAGTATGCTTTAGCACTTAGCTAAATGTTGCTAACATGTTTATAGCATGTTGCTACCTTATTTAACACTTGTTGATATTGTTTTTAATGTTGCTGGGCTTCCACAACAGTATTAAACATGTGACTTCCTGTTGCCAGCAGGTGGCACTATGACTATAACTGAATATGGGCATGGGCTTGTGTTCAAACCAGGACTCTTATCAAACATATTAAGCTTGGGTCAGATTGGACATTGTATGCATGAGTTACACTTATTTTTCTTTGTATTAATATCATGCTTTAGCTCTTAGCTAAGTGATGCTAGCATTTTTTACATGATTGTAGCATGATGCTAGCCTATTTAAAACTTGCTAACACTTTTTAATATGTTGCTAGGAGTCCGTAACACCATTAAACGTCACTTCCTGTTGTCAGCAGGTGGCGCTGTGACTATAACTGAATATGGGCATGTATATATCTTCAGGCCAGGACTCTTATCAAACATGTGAAGTTTGGGGCTGATTGGACATTGCATGCCTGAGTTACAGTAACTTCCTGTTTCATTGCATTAAGACTAAGAGCATGCTTTAGCACTTAGCTAAATGTTGCTAACATGTTAGAGCATGTTTCTAGCATGTTGCTACCCTTTTTAACAGTTGTTGATATTTTTAAATGTTGCTAGGCATCCACAACAGTATTAAACATGTGGCTTCCTGTTAACAGCTGGTGGCACTATGACTATAACTGAATACGGACACGGGCGTGTGTTCAGGCCAGGACTCTTATCAAACATGTTAAGTTTGGGGCTGATTGGACATTGTATGCCTGAGTTAGAGTAACTTCCTGTTTCATTGTATTATTAGCATGCTTTAGCATATTAGCTAAGTGTTGCTAGCATGCTTTACTATGTTTGTAGCATGTTGAATATTAAGTTTGGGTCAGATTAGACATTATATACATGAGTTACAGCAATTTCCTTTTGCATTTGTATTAATAGCATGCTTTAGCTCTTAGCTAAGTGTTGCTAGCATGTTTTAGCATGTTTGTAGCATGTTGCTAGCCTATTTAAGACTTGTTAACGCTTTTCAATATGTTGCTAGGAGTCCGTAACAGTGTTAAACATGTCACTTCCTGTTGTCAGCAGGTGGCGCTATGACTATAACTGAATATGGGCATTGACGTGTATTCAGGACCGGACTGTTATCCAACATGTGAAGTTTGAGGCAGATCGGACATCGTATGCCTGAGTTATAGCAACTTCCTTTTTCATGGCGAAACATCAAAGTTTGTCCGGCCGCCACGGACACGCCCTTCGACGAAAACTGTAAAGCTTCGCAATTTAACATCGCAAAGGCCTTATGATGACACTCAGCAAATTTGAAGATGATCGGATAAAAACTGTAGGAGGAGTTTGTTAAAGTACGAGGCCTGAAAATGGCAAAAACTGCACAAAAATCGTACAGGAAATTCAATATAATGGACTTCCTGTTGGGTTTCGGATGTTGCACCAGGAGACTTTTTTGTAGGTATTGGTGTGTTACATATGTGTACCGAGTTTCGTACATGTACGTGAAACGCAGCTTGAGGCGCACTCCGTTGAAATTTTATAGGTGGCGCTATCGAGCCATTTTGGCACACCCACTTCTAAAAACCATACCAGATGTCAATTTTTGCAAGGTCTGATGCGTGGGCAAAGTTTCGTGAGTTTTAGAGCATGTTTAGGTCCTCAAAAAGACATTTCATTTTGGAGAAGAAGAAGAATTAAAGCTGCAAGCAGCGATGAAGGGGCCCTCGCACCCGGGCTCACCGCCGACCGGTGGCTTTAGGAAAAAAGAAAACGGTGGGCAGTATGCTTTTAATACAGTAAATATGGGAGAAATATGTCATAAGTCATTTAAATGTGCCAAACTTGCGGCTGCCAGCTGGTGGCGCTATGCCTATAACTGATTATTGGCATGTTGATGTGTTCAGGCCAGCACTATTATCAAACATATGAAGTTTGGTGCAGATTGACCTTGGTATGTTTGAGTCAGTGAAAGATATGATATATCCTGCTGCCAACAGGTGGTGCTATGATAATATCTGAATATTGGCCTTTAGGTGTCTTCAGGCCATGACTCTTACCAAACCTGTGAAGTTTGTGGCAGATCGGACACTTTATGGCTGAGTTATAACAACTTCTATGTCCATGGGGAAACAAAACTTTGTCAGGCCTCCACGGACATATAACGAAAACTCAAGATCTTCGCAATTTAACATCTCTAGGGCCTCTAGATCAGACTGAGCAAATATAATGTTGATTTCATTAAATCTCTAGGAGGAGTTTGCTATGAACCTAACCCCCTGCAAGGACTTCAGATAATGCCAACTGTGAACCAATATGCTACATTTTCCCTATATTCTGATGAAAATAAGAACATGTAATTCATGATGATAACAAAATGTTATTATTGCTTGCATTACGTCCATCATTTCTGCTTAAATGTCATCGTTACCTATCTGTACAATTTGTGTGTGGATATTGCTTTGCTGGTGACTCCTTTTATAAGACATCACTTTTAAGCGCTACATAACTAAGAATCAATTAGGAAAACGGTGTCCAGTTGGCACATGCATTCACAGTAACCCTCTGCCAGTTTGGATTTAAAGTTTACAGAATTGAAAGGGTTAAACATTAAAATCAACACACAGACACATACACACACTATATAACATTTTGCCACCCAGTTTAATTTGTTAACATTAACTATATTAGTTAACATGAACAATAATTAAACAAAAAGGATTCATATACTATTAAAAGGTAAATTATTGTCTTTTAACATTAGTTTATGTACTGTGAATTAACATGAACACAATTCATGTGGGTGTACAGCAAAACACAATAAAGTGCTCTATAAACGCTTCATTCTTTCAAAATATCTTTAAAAATCAAGTTGAGTATTATAATGGGACGATATATATATATATATATATATATATATATATATATATATATATAAATCATCTTAAAATGGTACAATTTTCAGATGTTTTGAACAGATAACAGCAAAGTTTGTTTTTAAATTGTTAATTTAAATTTTATATTCAATAAATAACACTATGAAAATAAATGTTTATCAATGAAGATAAATCGCTCATGCTAAAAAGTTGAATTTTTTTAAATATTTTGCTATGGGACTGAATAGGAGAAGTTCATGGTACAGTTCAGTAAAAAATAATAAAATAAATACAAACAATGAAAGACTTAGTGACCCTTTATATTTTCTCAAAATATCAGACTCTCAAAGATCAGACATATTTATGTAGAATACACTACATATATGTGCATTTCTTCCTCAAAGATGGTCTGAAGCATGGGTCACAGCTCTCTCACCCTCTCTGCCTCTCACCCCTCCCCCCTGCACTGAGCTTCACTCACTCTGACTACACACACACATTCAGCCAGAGTGACAGCAGGTTTCTGATTTATTTTTTTAATTTTCTTTAATTCATTGAAGCTTGTATAACATTTATATTAACAGCACTTGCTCAGAATGATTAGATCTCTGTGTGAAAAAAGTTGTAAAGAGTTTGGATGCTGCACTTTAAAGATATATAAAAAAATAGGGTTCCCCTTCAGTCGAATCACTTCGACGTTACATGGGAATTCGCTTAGAATCCAATCATATCTGAGCCTTATACAAAAGGCCAATGAAAATTGGCGAGTGGCATTTGCATGACGCGCCACGCCCCGTACATACGGGTATAAATAGCGACGTCATGCGCCAGTCAGACAGCTTCTTCGCTTCAGATCCTTTCTGATGTTGAGCCTGCTGTTTCTCTCTGTGAGACATCTAAAAATCTACAAAAAAGAGTTCTTCAAAAGAGTTCCTGCTCTCTCTCCTGACGTGCTGCAAAGTGAAACTAAAAGAGCTTATCCTTGGCAGCCGTCAGCGATCTCCTGCGGGCTGCCGTTTTCACGGCCATTACAGCCGCACTGCTTACCAGCGAGAGAGTCCCGTTGAGTGCACAGCCGCCCCGCGGCTTTTTCCCTGGGCAGACCAGGAGCTAAAAGAGCAATTTCTCACGGCTGAAAAAGACGTTCTTTTCAGAATGGCTTTTCGGCCGTGCGCTTCAGGATGCGGTAGTTTCCTCCCTCCTGCGGACGGACATGATCACTGCCTCACGTGTTTGGGGAGTGAGCACGCTGAGGCAGCGTTCATGGATGGTGAATGCATTCATTGCGAATGCATGACCATGACCATGCTGAAGTCCCGCCGCTCGTTCGCGAGGCGGCTCCCCCCGTCTTCCTCCCGCGGTCCGTCGTTAAGCCGCCAATGCTTTTCGGCCACCGCGGCGAGACGCGGGGGGGACTTAACAGTCACCGTGCAGAACGCACCGCCGGCCCAGAAAGCCCTGCGGTCTTCTGTCACACAGCATGGTCCCGTCGAGTTCCCGGAGCAGTACGCTTCCCCGCCCAGCGGGCTGAGCGTCTCCTTCGGTGCTCCTGCGGAGGATGAGATGTCGACCGCAGCATCAGAGGGAGAGTCGGTCGGTGAGGCGGACGCTTCGGCGGCGCGACCCCCTGCAGAGGTGGCCGCTCCGTCTGAGGTGGACGTCATGCTGTCGACTATGCTTCTCCGGGCCGCCAGGGGGATCGGTTTGGAGGTGCCCCAGGCGCCCCCGTCCGATCCTTCTAGGCTGGATGATTGGTTCCTGGGGAGGGCCCCCGCGGCTCCACCTCGCCCTCCCCCGGTCCCATTCTTCCCGGAGGTGCACGAGGAGCTGACAAGATCCTGGCGGGCCCCTTTTTCATCACGGCCCCGCCCCAGCTCCTCTCCCCTCGCCACCCTCGATGGCGGGGCGGCCAGGGGGTATGCTGCGATTCCCCGGGTTGAGCGCGCTGTGGCGGTGCACTTGTGCCCACGTGGCGCTGCCACCTGGAGGGATCGTCCGCATCTCCCGTCCAGGGCGTGCGAGCGCTCGTCCGCTCTTGCGGGCCGCGTTTACCACGCCGCTGGACAGGCCGCCACCGCCCTGCATGCTATGGCGATCCTTCAAGTGTATCAGGCCCAGGCCCTGAAACAGCTGCACGAGGGTGGTCCCGACCAGGGGGTTATGGAAGAACTCCGCGCCGCCACCGATTTCGCCCTACGGGCAACGAAGGTCACGGCGCGTTCCCTTGGTCAGGTGATGTCCACAGCCGTGGTCCAGGAGCGCCACCTATGGCTCACTCTGGCCCAGATGGCAGACGTCGACAAGGCTCGCTTTCTTGACGCTCCTATCTCCCAGAGTGGCCTGTTCGGCGACACTGTCGAGGACTTTGCCCAGCAGTTCTCGGCAGTCCAGAAGCAGAGGGAGGCCATCCAACACATCCTGCCCCGCCGCGAGTCCAAACCCATCCCGCCGCCGGTGGCTCAGCCTCCCTCCGCTCGTCGCCGAGGGCGCCCCCCCGCGGCCCCCACCAAACCTGCTCCGTCGCCTGCTGAACCCAAGAAGGAGATGGCCCGACGTCGAGCCGGCCGCAGGGGCGGGGCGCCGCCCGCCTCTCAGGGACCTGCAAAGAACACCCGCAAAAGAGCCGCGAAACGTCCCTGACGCGGGCAACCCGGAGGTGGAGAAGTTTGTTCTTCAGGGGACGAGAACATCTACGTCCCCGCTGCCGGTGGAGGGCCGGGGGTTGTTGTGCACTTTAACGCTGCCGCCGGCCCACGGGTCGGCGGTACCCACAACTTAAAAGAGCAATTTCCTTCACCTCCGGGGCCTCGGCCCCGTGTTCCCGTTCCGGGCGGCACCAGGATGCCCTCTCGGAGCCGGATACGGAGCTGTCTGTCGCCAGCGCGGGAACCTGGGAAGAAGGTAGGCCCTGCTCAGAGCAGCTTGTCTCCCCTCCCTGTTCCCCCCCAGGCTGCCCCACCACGGTCACGTCGGTCAACGTTCCCTTGACACCCCTGTCGAGGTGCTTGGGAGCCTGGCTTCAGCTTCCCAGCCCCTCGCGGTGGTTGATACGGACGGTACGTCTCGGCTATGCGATTCAGTTCGCCAAAGCTCAGCCCAGGTACAGAGGTGTCCTTCATACCCGTGTCCACTCAGACACCCACGCCGCTGTCCTGCGTGCAGAGGTCGCAGTCCTACTGGCGAAGGATGCGATCGAGCTTGTCCCTCCAGCCGAGATGAGGTCAGGGTTTTACAGTCCCTACTTCATCGTGCCCAAAAAGAGTGGTGGGTTAAGGCCCATCCTGGATCTCAGAGTCCTGAATCGGTCCCTTCTCAGGCTGCCGTTCAAGATGCTTACGACGAAGCGCATGCTCTCATGCATTCGTCCCCAGGATTGGTTTGCAGCCATCGACCTGAAGGACGCGTACTTTCATGTCTCGATTCTTCCTCGCCACAGGCCCTTTCTTCGGGTTGCGTTCGAGGGTCGAGCATACCAGTACAAAGTTCTCCCATTCGGCCTGTCCCTCTCTCCTCGCGTTTTCACCAAAGTTGCGGAAGCGGCCCTGGCCCCTCTTTGGCTGTCAGGTTTCCGCATCCTCAACTATCTCGACGATTGGCTTCTGCTAGCCCACTCTCGAGAGGCGCTATGCGACCAGAGGGACCTGGTGCTTCAGCACCTCAGCCGTCTGGGCCTTCAGGTCAACCGAGAAAAGAGCAAACTCTCCCCAGTGCAGAGGATCTCTTTTCTCGGTGTGGAGCTGGACTCGGTCTCCATGACAGCCCGCCTCACCAACGAGCGCGCTCAGTCGGTGCTCAGATGTCTAGAGTTATTCAGACACAAGACAGCGGTTCCTCTAAAAACTTTTCAGAGGCTCCTGGGGCATATGGCAGCTGCAGCCGCGGTCACGCCGCTGGGCTTGCTTCATATGAGACCGCTTCAGCACTGGCTACACGACCGAGTCCCGAGACGGGCATGGCACCGTGGCACACTCCGGATTGGCGTTTCCCCGCAGTGTCGCCGCCTATTCAGCCCGTGGTCAGACCCTGCCTTTCTCCAGGCCGGAGTACCCCTGGGGCAGGTGTCCAGGCACATCGTGGTTTACACGGATGCCTCCACCACGGGTTGGGGTGCTGTGTGCAACGGGCAAGCAGCTTCGGGCTCCTAGACAGGACCTCGACTGCAGTGGCACATCAATTGCCTCGAGTTGCTGGCTGTGCTTCTGGCCCTTCGTCGCTTCCGACCGACGTTGCGTCAGAAGCACGTGCTTGTGCGTACCGACAGCACTGCGACTGTGGCCTACATCAACCGCCAGGGCGGCCTCCGCTCCCGTCGCTTGTCACAACTCGCCCGCCGTCTGCTCCTCTGGAGTCAAACGTGGCTGAGATCGCTACAAGCCATTCACATTCCGGGGGAACTCAACCGTGCAGCCGATCAGCTCTCACGGCAGTCCACCCTCCCTGGAGAATGGCGACTCCAGCCCGAGACTGTCCAGCTGATTTGGAGCCATTTCGGGGAGGCCCAGATAGATCTGTTTGCCTCCCCCGAATCCTCCCACTGCCAGCAGTTCTTCTCCCTCAACGAGGTATCCCTCGGCAGGGGGGATCCCTCTGGCTCACAGCTGGCCTCCGGGGCCCAAGTACGCCTTTCCCCCAGTGAGCCTCCTTGCACAGACCCTGTGCAAGATCAGGGAGGACGAGGAGCAGGTTCTCCTGGTCGCCCCATACTGGCCTGCCAGGACCTGGTTCCCAGAACTCATTTCCCTCGCGGCAGCCCCTCCCTGGAAAATCCCCTTGAGAAAGGGCCTTCTTTCTCAGGGGATGGGCACAATCTGGCACCCGCGTCCCGATCTATGGAACCTGCACGTCTGGCTCCTGGACGGGACGCTACAGACCTCGCCGGCCTTCCTCAGGCCGTGATAGAGACCATCACTCAGTCCCGAGCCCCCTCTACAAGGCAGGCGTATGCACTGAGGTGGGGTCTGTTCGTCTACTGGTGTTCCTCACGAGGACAAGACCCACAGAGATGCACGATTGCAGTAGTGCTTTCCTTCCTGCAAGAGAAGTTGGAGCGCAGGCTGTCCCCTTCGACTCTCAAAGTGTATGTTGCCGCTATCGCCGCACATCACGATGCAGTGGATGGATCATCCCTAGGTAAGCACCCTCTGGTCGTGAGATTCCTCAGAGGCGCTAGGAGGATTAACCCTCCCAGACCGCGCCTCGTACCCTCTTGGGACCTCTCCGTCGCCCTCCAGGGCCTGCGGGGACCTCCCTTTGAGCCCCTCGCCTCAGTTGAGCTTAAATTTCTGTCTTTAAAGACAGCGCTCCTGACCGCGTTGGCCTCCATCAAGAGGGTGGGGGATCTACAAGCTTTCTCTGTCGACGAAGCGTGCCTTGAGTTCGGGCCCGGTGATTCTCACGTCATCCTGAGACCCCGGCCCGGTTATGTGCCCAAGGTTCCCACCACGCCTTTCCGCGATCAGGTGGTGAACCTGCAAGCTCTGCCCTTGGAGGAGGCAGCTATAGCATCGTTGTGTCCAGTCCGTGCTCTGCGCACTTACGTGTCGAAGTGAATCGACTGAAGGGGAACGTCTAGGTTACGTAGGTAACCCTCGTTCCCTGAAGGAGGGAACGGAGACGTTACATCCCCTGCCACGTCGCTGTCGTCGTGCTGACGCCGGCTCAACCCGGCTCCTCAGCGAAGAACCTGTCTGACTGGCGCATGACGTCGCTATTTATACCCGTATGTACGGGGCGTGGCACGTCATGCAAATGCCACTCGCCAATTTTCATTGGCCTTTTGTATAAGGCTCAGATAGGATTGGATTCTAAGCAAATTCCCATGTAACGTCTCCGTTCCCTCCTTCAGGGAACGAGGGTTACCTACGTAACCTAGACGTTATGTTTTTTACTACATCTTTAAAAAATCACCACGTCAACACCGTTCAAGATATCCCAAATCCGCTCACAATTTAACATCTTCAGAATCTTCTCTTCATGTTAAAGTTTTGTATAATTATGAAATGAACTGTGTTTGATCAGAATGAATAGTTATTTGTATGAAAAAAGTTTCAAAGATTTAGGATGCTGCACTTTAAATATATAATAAATCATTGAAAATTAAAAATGGAAAATGAAATTCTAAGCACGCTATCTGCCTTAAATATCACAGGAAACAAATATTTGAATGTATTTTTTCGATTTTTATTTATTTGCCATGGCAACAGCATTTGAGCCATCAGGGCTTTTACATTATTCTGATGAAGTTTGAAGAAAATCGAGTACAAATATATTGTTCGTTGTTTGTTCGTGTTTGTTAGTTCATTAACCATTGTTAACAAAAGAGACCCTATTTTAAATAGTTACCATGTTTTATGGTCTACAAGCATTTTTAAATATTATTTTAATAATCTATATGCATCTGTGAAATAATTATAAACAAATATATTAAAAATAAATACATATTAACTTAGTTGATTTTTTTTGGCCTTTTTGTATTTGTTTCTCATTCTAATTAAGTGAACTGAGCAGTATAGTGTCATACTTATAAGATTTTTTGTTCTATCAGTGAGAGTGTATATATATATATATATATATATATTTAAATCATATAATTTTTCCTTAAAAGATAAAAAAAAGATTTTAATGCTCTTTAAGCACCTATACAAAATAATTATGTAAAAGTACACTGACAGTACAGTACATATTAACTGATTCTGTGGATTATTGTCATTCTTATACACTGAGAATGAGCTAAATAGCATTAGAGGTCAAACGATTCCTTATCTTATGAGGACCTCTAGTGTTCATCCCTGGTATTAGAGCTTTAATCTGACAAATTTATATGACACTTTTAATGTTTTTGGGGCCTCTGAGCATGATAACATTTTGAAACTACACGTATTTCCTAAGAATTTCTTCTTCTTTATATGTAAAAAGTTTTGATGAGTTAGAATAATGCAATTTAAAGATATATGAAAATAACTCTTCATCTTTTTTATTGTTACTTTCATAAATCACCACATCAACACCGTTCAAGATATCCCAAAGCCGTTCACAATATAGGGAACATTTTCCCTATATTCTGATGATGATGATAAGAACATGTAATTCATGATGATAGAAAGAATCAATTAGGGAAACGGTGATAGAAAGAATCAATTAAGGAAACGGTGCCCAGTTGGCACATGCATTCACAGTAACCCTCAGCCAGTTTGGATTTAAAGTTTACTGAATTGAAAGGGTTAAACTTTAAAATCAACACACAGACACATACACACAATATATAAAATTGCCAACCAGTTTCATTTGTTAACATTAACTATATAACTATATAAAAAAAGTATTCATATATTGGTTAATGGTAAAATAGTATATTTTAACATTAGTTTATGTACTGTGAATTAACATGAACATGAACACAGTTCATGTGGGTGTACAGCAATACACAAAGTGCTCTATAAACGCTTCTTTCTTTCAAAATATCTTTAAAAATCAAGTTTAGTATTGTAATGGGGCGATATATATATATATATATATATATAACATCTTAAAATGGTATAATTTTCAGATGTTTTGAACAGATAACAGCAAAGTTTGTTTTGTTGTCAAAGTTTGTCTTGAAATTGTTAGTGTTTTTTTATTGAATCTATCAATGAAGCTAAATCGCTCATGCTAAAAAGTTGGATTTTTCTTAATCTTTTGCTATGTGACTGAATAGGACAAGTTCATGGTACAGTTCAGTAAAAAATAAAATAAAAAAAACAACAACTGCATTATACAAAGAATGAAAGAGTTTGTGACCCTTTATATTTTCTCAAAGATCAGACTCTCAAAGTTCAGACATATTTATGTAGATTAAACTACTGCAATGTGCAGTGTGCATCTTCCTCAAAGATGGTCTTAAGCAAAACAACATGTTCCACTGGTCTCACTCCCTTTCACCCCTCCCCCCTTCAGTCACTCTTCTAGTGACTGAACACAGACTGTCAGCCCAGTGACAGCAGGTTACTGATTTCTTTTTTTAATTTTCTTTAATTCATAGAAGCTTGAATAATTATGATATTACCAACACTTGCTCATAATGATTAGATCTCTGTGTGAAAAAAGTTTTAAAGAGTTTGGATGCTGCACTTTAAAGATATAAAAAATTAGAGTTATGTTTTTTACTACATCTTTAAAAAATCACCACGTCAACACCGTTCAAGATATCCCAAATCCGCTCGCAATTTAACATCTTCAGAATCTTATCTTCATGTTAAAGTTTGGTGTGAAAAGCTTGTTGTTCTTAGAAGGAGTGTGAATTTGTTTACAGCCTGATTTTTCAAAAAATCCACATTCAAATCAAAATAGCTGGCTTCCTGTTGGTCTTAGCTAATGAGTTTAATTTAGAAAGTTGTCCAGATTGATGAGATCAATATATGTACAGAGTTTGGTGACTGTAGGAAAAACTAACCCCCCAACTTTTGTCAAAAGATGGCGCTATAGAGTGCCTGCTCCACGCCCATTTATGACCTTTTGCCAGTGTCTAACTATCAATAATATTGATGTGTGTGTTGAGTTTCATGAAATTCTAAGCATGTTATCTGCCTCGAAAAGACAGGAATCTAATTTTAAAGTTTGACACGTTGCCATGGCAACAGCATTTGATTTATCATGGACCCCTTTACATATTCTTATCGGCCGTGTTTTGACATGATTTTGATGAAGTTTAAAGAAAAGTAAAATTAAGAGGCTGATTTCAAAGCATTTTGAAAATGACACGCTTCCTGCTGCCAGTTGGTAGCGCTATAACTTTGACTCATAATAGTCACATTTATGGAATCGGCATCATACAAGGAACAAACTGGCGAAGTTTCATCAGAATCAGGCAATGTGTGCAACAGTTATTAGACACTTCCTGTTTCTCATTTCTCGCCATAAATTTGTCGCCTTGCCACGGCCAAACCGTTCGAGATATCAAAAATCCCCTCGCAATTTAGCGTCCCCAATGTCTTGAGATCATGCTGGCCGCGTTTGGTGACAATCCTATGGAAATCCTGGGAGGAGTACGTTAAATTCCAGAGCATGCGCTTTTTAAACAGCCCTAAATATCTCACGTCCTGTTGCGTGGAGCCTATGACATAGAGTACAAAAGTTGTTCAGCTCGATGAGTTCAATATGTGTACCAAGTTTCATATCAGTACGTGCAAGTATGTGTGCGCAGTACATCACGTTTTCAAACTGTGTTCCAGGGGGCGCTGTAGAGGCCCTGAACCACGCCCGGGTCCCAGCCTCTGTGGCGTCCGGACGATGGCAGATTCCAACGTGTGTGCAAATTTCCAAGAGTTTTTGAGTATGTTAAGGCCCCCAAAAGTGCCCCAACGGTTGAAAAAAAAAAAAAAAAAAAAATTAAAGCTGCAAGCAGCGATGACCGGGCCCTCGCCGTCTGTGCAGTCGCCATCCCGATAGCATCAGGAAAACGGTGCCCAGTTGGCAAATGCATTCACAGTAACCCTTTGGACTAACCCTAACTGTCTCTCCTCCTCTCTGACTCTTTCTCTTACCACCCATCCCCCCTCCTTACACTCAGCCACTTACCACACAAACACACACAGAGTGCAGAGCAGAGTGAGATCAGATATGTTTTTTAATTTTCTTTCATTCGTGGAGTTTTGTATAATTATGAAATGAACTGTGTTTGATCAGAATGAATAGTTATTTGTATGGAAAAAATTTCAAAGAGTTACGATGCTGCACTTTAAATATATAATAAATCATTGAAAATTGAAAATGAAATTCTAAGCACGCTATCTGCCTCAAAAACACAGGAAACAAATATTTGAATGTATTTTTTATTTTTATTTATTTGCCATGGCAACAGCATTTGATGCATCAGGGACACCTTTACAGACTCTCATCGGCCGTGTTTTTACATTATTCTGATGAAGTTTGAAGAAAATCAAGTACAAATATATTGTTCGCTGTTCGTTCGTGTTTGTTAGTTCATTAACCATTGTTAACAAAAGAGACCCTATTTTAAATAGTTACCATGTGTTATGATCTACAACCATTTTTAAATATTATTTTAATGATCTATAAGCATCTGTGAAATAATTATAAACAAATATATTAAAAATAAATACATATTAACTTAGTTGATGTATTTGTTTCTCATTCTAATTAAGTGAACTGAACAGTATAGTGTCATACTTATAAGATTTTTTGTTCTATCAGTGAGAGTCTATATATGTATATAAATCATATAATTTTTCCTTAAAATATTAAAAAAAGATTTTAATGCTCTTTAAGCACCTATACAAAACAATTATGTAAAAGTACACTGACAGTACATATCAACTGATTCTATGGATTATTGTCATTCTTATACACTGAGAATGAGCTAAATAGCATTAGAGGTCAAACGATTCCTTATCTTATGAGGAACTCTAGTGTTCATCCCTGGTATTAGAGCTTTAATCTGACAAATTTATATGACACTTTTAATGTTTTTGGGGCCTCTGAGCATGATACCATTTTGAAACTATACGTATTTCCTGTTCTTTATATGTAAAAAGTTTTGATGTGTTAGAATAATGCAATTTAAAGATATATGGAAATAACTCAAAGCCGTTCACAATTTAACATTTTCAGTATCTTGAAATCATGTTGACAAAGTTTGGTGTGAACTGTCTGATTCTGCTATGAGTGATATGAATTTATTCACAGCTATATTTTTCCAAAAATCCACATTCAAATCAAAATAGCTGACTTCCTGTTGGTCGTAGCTAATGGGTGTAAATTAGAAAGTTGTCCGGCTTGATGAGACCAATACACCTACCGAGTTTGATCTCTGTAGCTACAACTAACCCTCCAACTTTTGTCAAAAGGTGGCGCAATAGAGTGTCTCCTCCACGCCCATTCATGAGCTTTTGCCAGTGTTTTATACTATCATTAATACTGATGTGTGTGTTGAGTTTCATGAAATTCTAAGCATGTTATCTGCCTCAAAAACACAGGAAACAAATGTTAAAGTTTGACATGTTGCCACGGTAACAGCGTTTGATCTATCAAGGACCCCTTTAGAGATTCTCATCGCCCGTGTTTTGATATTATTCTGATGAAGTTTGAAGCAAATTGAGTAAAATTAGGAGGCTGATTTAAAAGCGTTTTGCAAACAACACACTTCCTGCTGCCAGCTGGTGGCGCTATAACTTTGACTCATAATAGTCACATCTCTGTGATCGGCATCAGACGACAAACAAACTACTGAAGTTTGGTCAAAATCAGGCAAAGTGTGTCAAAGTTATTAGACACTTCCTGTTTCTCATTTCTCGCCATAATTTGTCGCCCCGCCACGGCCAAACCGTTCGAGATATCAATATTCCCCTGGCAATTTTGCGTCCCCAATGTCTTAAGATCACGCTGACCGAGTTTGGTGGCCATCGGTGGAAAGGCCTGGGAGGAGTATTTCAAATTCCACAGCCTGATTTTTCCAAAAATCCACATTTAAATAAAAATAGCCGACATCCTGTCGATCGTAGCTAATGGGTGTAAATTAGAAATTTGTCTGGCTTGATGAGATCAATATACGTACCGAGTTTGGTGACGGTAGGACAAACAAACCCCCCCAACTTTGGTCAATAGGTGGCGCTATGGAACGCCTGCTCCACGCCCATTTATGGGCTTTTATTAGTATCTAAATATCATTAATACAGATGTGTGTGTTGAGTTTCACGAAATTCTAAGTATTTTAAGTGGCTCAAAACCACAAAAAGCTGAAGTTAAAGTTTGACACGTTGCCATGGCAACATGATAAAAGTTATCGATAATGCCCTTAACAGATTCTCATCGGCCATGTTTCGACATTATTGGGATGAAGTTTGAAGCAAATTGTCTAAAATTAAGAGGCTGAGTTTAAAGCATTTCAAAAACATCACGGTTTCTGCTGCCAGTTGGTGGCGCTATAACTTTGACTCATAATAGTGACATCTTTGTGATCGGCATCAGACGACGAACAAACTGCTGAAGTTTGGTCAAAATCAGACAAAGTGTGTCAAAGTTATTAGGCACTTCCTGTTTCTCATTTCTCGCCATAACTTTGTCGCCCTGCCACGGCCAAACCATTCGAGATATCAAAAATCCCCTGGCAATTTTGTATCCCCAGTGTCTTGAGATCATGCTGACCGAGTTTGGTGGCCATCGGTGGAAAGGCCTAGGAGGAGTATTTCAAATTCCATTGCATGCGCTTTTTAGACATCCCTGAATAGCTGACTTCCTGTTTGGTGAAGCACGGACTGTGAGCACGAAAGTTGTTCGGTCTGATGAGGTCTATGTGTGTATGAATTTTGGTGACTGTAGGTCAATTGGTGTGCGCTCCAGGGCCCATCAAAAGTCGCAGTTTTTAACGTTGTGCTACGCCCCCCCCCAGGTGACCCCCCCATCTCAAAGTCTGTCCGGCCCTTATGGCCGCAGGTTCCAATGTGTGTGCAAAGTTTCAAGAGTTTTCGTGTATGTTAAGTGCCCCGAAATCCCCCAAAACATTGAAAAAAAATAAATAATAATAATTAAAGCTGCAAGCAGCGATGACCGGGCCCTCGCCGTCTGTGCAGTCGCCATCCCGATAGCATCAGGAAAACGGTGCCCAGTTGGCACATGCATTCACCGTAACCCTTTGGACTAACCCTAACTGTCTCTCCTCCTCTCTGACTCTTTCTCTTACCACCCATCCCCCTCCTTACACTCAACCACTTACCACACAAACACACACATTAAGTGCAGAGCAGAGTGAGATCAGATATGTTTTTTTAATTTTCTTTCATTCGTGGAGTTTTGTATAATTATGAAATGAACTGTGTTTGATCAGAATAAATTGTTATTTGTATGAAAAAAGTTTCAAAGTGTTAGGATGCTGCACTTTAAATATATAATAAATCATTGAAAATTGAAAATGGAAAACGAAATTCTAAGCACGCTATCTGCCTCAAAAACACAGGAAACAAATATTTGAATGTATTTTTTATTTTTAATTATTTGCCATGGCAACAGCATTTGATGCATCAGGGACGCCTTTGCAGACTCTAATCGGCCGTGTTTTTAGATTATTCTGATGAAGTTTGAAGAAAATCGAGTACAAATATTGTTCGTTGTTCGTTCGTCTTTGTTAGTTCATTAACCATTGTTAACAAAAGAGACCCTATTTTAAATAGTTACCATGTTTTATGGTCTACAAGCATTTTTAAATATTATTTTAATAATCTATAAGCATGTGTGAAATAATTATAAACAAATATATTAAAAATAAATACATATTAACTTAGTTGATTTTTTTTGGCCTTTTTGTATTTGTTTCTCATTCTAATTAAGTGAACTGAGCAGTATAGTGTCATACTTATAAGATTTTTTGTTCTATCAGTGAGAGTGTATATATGTAATTAAATCATATAATTTTTCCTTAAAAGATAATAAAAAAAAAAATTAATGCTCTTTAAGCACCTATACAAAATAATTATGTAAAAGTACACTGACAGTACAGTACATATCAACTGATTCTATAGATTATTGTCATTCTTATACACTGAGAATGAGCTAAATAGCATTAGAGGTCAAACGATTCCTTATCTTATGAGGACCTCTAGTGTTCATCTCTGGTATTAGAGCTTTAATCTGACAAATTTATATGACACTTTTAATGTTTTTGGGGCCTCTGAGCATGATAACATTTTGAAACTACAAGTATTTCCTAATAATTTCTTGTTCTTTATATGTAAAAAGTTTTGATGAGTTATAATAATTTAATGTAAAGATATATGAAAATAACTCTTCACCTTTTTTATTGTTACTTTCATAAATCACCACATCAACAACGTTTAAGATATCCCAAAGCCGTTCACAATATAGGGAACATTTTCCCTATATTCTGATGATGATGATAAGAACATGTAATTCATGATGATAACAAAATGTAATTATTGCTTGCTTTACGTCCACCACTTCTGCTTAAATGTCATCGTTACCTATCTGTACAATTTGTGTGTGGATATTGCTTTGCAGGTGACTCCTGTTATAAGACATCACTTTTAAGCGCTACATAACTAAGAAAGAATCAATTAGGAAAACGGTGCCCAGTTGGCACATGTATTCACAGTAACCGTCAGCCAGTTTGGATTTAAAATTTACTGAATTGAAAGGGTTAAACTTTAAAATGCCAGTGTAAATTAGAAAGTTGTCCGGCTTGATGAGACCAATACACTCAATGTCTTGAGATCATGCTGACCGAGTTTGGTGGCCATCGGTGGAAAGGCCTAGGAGGAGTATTTCAAATTCCATTGCATCCGCTTTTTAGACATCCCTGAATAGCTGACTTCCTGTTGGGCGAAGCACCGACTTTGAGCACGAAGGTTATTCAGCCCGATGAGGTCTATATGTGTATGAATTTTGATAACTGTAGGTCAACCGGCGTGCGCTCCAGAGTCCCTCAAATGTAAAAAAAAATAACGCTGTGCCACGCCCCCCCCAGGTGAGCCCCCATGTCAAAGTCTGTCCGGCCCTGATGGCCGCAGGTTCCAATGTGTGTGCAAAGTTTCAAGAGTTTTCGTGTATGTTAAGGGCCCCAAAATCCCCCAAAACATTGAAAGAATAATAAAAAGAATTAAAGCTGCAAGCAGCGATGGTAGGGCCCTCGCACTCGGGCTCACCGCCAATCGGTGGCGAATGGTGGGCACTATGCTATTAACACAGTAAATGTAGGAGGAATATGTCAAAGTCATTGATATGTGCCAATCTTCCTGCTGCCAGCTGGTGGCGCTATGCCTATAACTGAATATTGGCATGCAGATGTGTTCAGGCCAGTGCTTTCATGAAACATATGAAGTTTGGTGAAGCTTGAACATGGCATGCTTGAGTGTAAGTCATGACATATCCTGCTGCCAACAGGTGGCGCTATTACGAAATATTGGCTTTTAGATGTCTTCAGGCCAGGACTATTGGCAAACATGTCAAGTTTGGTGCAAATTGTACATTGCATGCTTATGTTAGTGTAAAACAAGTAATTTGCTGTTGCCAGCTGGTGGCGCTATGACTATAACTAAATACTGGCATGTAAATGTATTCAGGCCAGGACTCTTATCAAACATATTAAGTTTGGGGCTGATTGGACATTGCATGCCTGAGTTACAGTAACTTCCTGTTTCATTGCATTAAGAGTATGCTTTAGCACTTAGCTAAATGTTGCTAACATGTTTCTAGCATGTTGCTACCCTATTTAACACTTGTTGATATTTTTAAAATGTTGCTTGGCATCCACAACAGTATTAAACATGTGACTTCCTGTTGCCAGCAGGTGGCACTATGACTATAACTGAATATGGGCATTGGCTTGTGTTCAGACCAGCACTCTTATCAAACATATTAAGCTTGGGTCAGATTGGACATTGTATGCATGAGTTACACTTATTTTTCTTTGTATTAATATCATGCTTTAGCTCTTAGCTAAGTGTTGCTAGCATGTTTTAACATGATTCTAGCATGATGCTAGCCTATTTAAAACTCGCTAAAGCTTTTTAATATGTTGCTAGGAGTCCGTAACACCATTAAACATCACTTCCTGTTGTCAGCAGGTGGCGCTGTGACTATAACTGAATATGGGCATGTATATATCTTCAGGCCAAGAGTCTTATCAAACATGTGAAGTTTGGGGCTGATTGGACATTGCATGCCTGAGTTACAGTAACTTCCTGTTTTATGTCTTTAACAACATGCTTTAGCACTAAGTAAGTGTTGCTAGCATGTTTGAGTACGTTTTAAACTAGTTTAGCACTCAATGGCTTTTTTAGTGTGTTGCTAATAGTGTGTCACAGTGTTAAACATGTCACTTCCTGTTGACAGTAGGTGGCGCTATAACTATAACTGAATATTGGCATGTAGACATCTTCAGGTCACGACTGTTATCAAACATGTGAAGTTTGGGGCTGATTGGACATTGCATGCCTGAGTTACAGTAACTTCCTGTTTCATTGCATTAAGAGTATGCTTTAGCACTTAGCTAAATGTTGCTAACATGTTATAGCATGTTTCTAGCATGTTGCTACCCTGTTTAACAGTTGTTGAATTTTTTTTAAATGTTGCTAGGCATCCACAACAGTATTAAACATATGGTTTCCTGTTACCAGCTGGTGGCGCTATGACTATAACTGAATACGGGCATGGGCGTGTGTTTAGGCCAGGATTCTTATCAAACATGTTAAGTTTGGGGCTGATTGGACATTGTATGCCTGAGTTAGAGTAACTTCCTGTTTCATTGTATTATTAGCATGCTTTAGCATATTAGCTAAGTGTTGCTAGCATGCTTTATTATTTTTGTAGCATGTTGAATATTAAGTTTGGGTCAGATTCAACATTATATACATGAGTTACAGCAATTTCCTGTATTTGTGTTAATAGCATGCTTTAGCTCTTAGCTAAGTGTTGCTAGCATGTTTGTAACATGTTGCTAGCCTATTTAAGACTTGTTAACGCTTTTCAATATGTTTCTAGGAGTCCGTAACAGTGTTAAACATGTCATTTCCTGTTGTCAGCAGGTGGCGCTATGGCTATAACTGAATATGGGCACTGACATGTGTTCAGGACTGGACTGTCATCAAACATGTGAAGTTTGAGGCAGATCGGACATTGTATGCCTGAGTTATAGCAACTTCCTTTTTCATGGCGAAACATCAAAGTTTGTCAGGCCGCCACGGACACGCCCTTCGACGAAAACTCTAAAGCTTCGCAATTTAACATCGCAAAGGCCTTATGATGACACTCAGCAAATTTGAAGATGATCGGATAAAAACTGTAGGATGAGTTCGTTAAAGTACGAGGCATGAAAATGGCAAAAACTGCACAAAAATCGTACAGGAAATTCAATATAACAGACTTCCTGTTGGGTTTCGGATGTTGCACCAGGAGACTTTTTTGTAGGTATTGGTGTGTTACATGTGTGTACCGAGTTTCGTACATGTACGTGAAACGTAGCTCGAGGCGCACTCCGTTGAAATTTTATAGGTGGCGCTATCGAGCCATTTTGGCACACCCACTTCTGAAAACCATATCAGATGTAAATTTTCGCCAGGTCTGATGCGTGTGCAAAGTTTCGTGAGTTTTCGGGCATGTTTAGGCCCTCAAAAAGACTTTTCATTTTGGAGAAGAAGAAGAAGAAGAAGAAGAATTAAAGCTGCAAGCAGCGATGGTAGGGCCCTCGCACTCGGGCTCACCGCCGATCGGTGGCGAATGGTGGGCACTATGCTATTAACACAGAAAATGTAGTAGGAATATGTCAAAGTCATTGATATGTGCCAATCTTCCTTCTGCCAGCTGGTGGCGCTATGCCTATAACTGAATATTGGCATGCAGATGTGTTCAGGCCAGTGCTTTTATCAAACTTATGAAGTTTGGTGAAGCTTGAACATGGCATGCTTGAGTGTAAGTCATGACATATCCTGCTGCCAACAGGTGGCGCTATTACAAAATATTGTCTTTTAGATGTCTTCAGGCCAGGACTATTGCCAAACATGTCAAGTTTGGTGCAAATTGTACATTGCATGCTTAAGTTAGTGTAAAACAAGTAATTTTCTGTTGCCAGCTGGTGGCGCTATGACTATAACTAAATATTGGCATGTAAATGTATTCAGGCCAGGACTCTTATCAAACATATTAAGTTTGGGGCTGATTGGACATTGCATGCCTGAGTTACAGTAACTTCCTGTTTCATTGCATTAAGAGTATGCTTTAGCACTTAGCTAAATGTTGCTAACATGTTTCTAACATGTTGCTACCCTATTTTAACACTTGTTGATATTTTTAAAATGTTGCTAGGCATCCACAACAGTATTAAATATGTGGCTTCCTATTACCAGCTGGTGGCGCTATGACTATAGCTGAATATGGGCATGTATATATCTTCAGGCCAGGACTCTTATCAAACATGTGAAGTTTGGGGCTGATTGGACATTGCATGCCTGAGTTACAGTAACTTCCTGTTTCATTGCATTAAGAGCATGCTTTAGCACTTAGCTAAATGTTGCTAACATGTTATAGCATGTTTCTAGCATGTTGCTACCCTATTTAACACTTGTTGATATTTTTAAAATGTTGCTTGGCATCCACAACAGTATTAAACATGTGACTTCCTGTTGCCAGCAGGTGGCACTATCACTATAACTGAATATGGGCATGGGCTTGTGTTCAGACCAGGACTCTTATCCAACATATTAAGCTTGGGTCAGATTGGACATTGTATGCATGAGTTACACTTATTTTTCTTTGTATTAATATCATGCTTTAGCTCTCAGCTAAGTGTTGCTAGCATGTTTTATCATGATTCTAGCATGATGCTAGCCTATTTAAAACTTGCTGACGCTTTTTATTATGTTGCTAGGAGTCCGTAACACCATTAAACGTCACTTCCTGTTGTCAGCAGGTGGTGCTGTGACTATAACTGCATGTATATATCTTCAGGCCAGGAGTCTTATCAAACGTGAAGTTTGGGGCTGATTGGACATTGCATGTCTGAGTTACAGTAACTTCCTGTTTTATGTCTTTAACAACATGCTTTAGCACTAAGTAAGTGTTGCTAGCATGTTTGAGTACGTTTTAAACTAGTTTAGCACTCAATGGCTTTTTTAGTGTGTTGCTAATAGTGTGTCACAGTGTTAAACATGTCACTTCCTGTTGACAGTAGGTGGCGCTATAACTATAACTGAATATTGGCATGTAGATATCTTCAGGCCAGGACTGTTATCAAACATGTGAAGTTTGGGGCTGATTGGACATTGCATGCCTGAGTTACAGTAACTTCCTGTTTAATTGCATTAAGAGTATGCTTTAACACTTAGCTAAATGTTGCTAACATGTTATAGCATGTTTCTAGCATGTTGCTACCCTGTTTAACAGTAGTTGAATTTTTTTTAAATGTTGCTAGGCATCCACAACAGTATTAAACATGTGGCTTCCTGTTACCAGCTGGTGGCGCTATGACTATAACTGAATACGGGCATGGGCGTGTGTTTAGGCCAGGATTCTTATCAAACATGTTAAGTTTGGGGCTGATTGGACATTGTATGCCTGAGTTAGAGTAACTTCCTGTTTCATTGTATTATTAGCATGCTTTAGCATATTAGCTAAGTGTTGCTAGCATGCTTTATTATTTTTGTAGCATGTTGAATATTAAGTTTGGGTCAGATTCAACATTATATACATGAGTTACAGCAATTTCCTTTTGTATTTGTATTAATAGCATGCTTTAGCTCTTAGCTAAGTGTTGCTAGCATGTTTTAGCATGTTTGTAGCATGTTGCTAGCCTATTTAAGACTTGTTAACGCTTTTCAATATGTTTCTAGGAGTCCGTAACAGTGTTAAACATGTCATTTCCTGTTGTCAGCAGGTGGCGCTATGACTATAACTGAATATGGGCACTGACGTGTGTTCAGGACCGGACTGTCATCAAACATGTGAAGTTTGAGGCAGATCGGACATCGAATGCCTGAGTTATAGCAACTTCCTTTTTCATGGCGAAACATCAAAGTTTGTCCGGCCGCTACGGACACGCCCTTCGACGAAAACTCTAAAGCTTCGCAATTTAACATCGCAAAGGCCTTATGATGACACTCAGCAAATTTGAAGATGATCGGATAAAAACTGTAGGAGGAGTTCGTTAAAGTATGAGGCCTGAAAATGGCAAAAACTGCACAAAAATCGTACAGGAAATTCAATATAACGGACTTCCTGTTGGGTTTCGGATGTTGCACCAGGAGACTTTTTTGTAGGTATTGGTGTGTTACATATGTGTACCGAGTTTCGTACATGTACGTGAAACGTAGCTCGAGGGGCACTCTGTTGAAATTTTATAGGTGGCGCTATCGAGCCATTTTGCCACACCCACTTTTGAAAACCATATCAGATGTAAATTTTCGCCAGTTCTGATGCGTGTGCAAAGTTTCGTGAGTTTTCGGGCATGTTTAGGCCCTCAAAAAGACTTTTCATTTTGGAGAAGAAGAAGAAGAAGAAGAAGAAGAAGAATAATTAAAGCTGCAAGCAGCGATGAACGGGCCCTCGCACACGGGCTCACCGCCGACCGGTGGCTTTAGGAACACAGCAAATGGTGGGTAGTATGCTTTTAATACAGTAAAAATAGGAGAAATATGTCAAAGTCACTTAAATGTGCCAAATTACCTGCTGCCAGCTGGTGGCGCTATGCATATAACTGATTATTGGCATGTAGATGTGTT
Organism: Garra rufa; assembly: GCF_049309525.1. Taxonomy (NCBI): domain Eukaryota; kingdom Metazoa; phylum Chordata; class Actinopteri; order Cypriniformes; family Cyprinidae; genus Garra; species Garra rufa. Next base: position 2,961,870 of record NC_133365.1, on the reverse strand, counting down.
CAGGCCACCACTTTCATCAATCTTATGAAGTTTGGTGCAGATTGACCTTGGTATGTTTGAGTTAGTGAAAGATATGATATATCCTGCTGCCAACAGGTGGCACTATGATAATATCTGAATATTGGCCTTTAGGTGTCTTCAGGCCAGGACTCTTACCAAACCAATGAAGTTTGAGGCAGATCGGACATTTTATGGCTGAGTTATAACAACTTATATGTCTATGGCGAAACATCAAACTTTGTCATGCCGCCACAGACACGCCCTTTAACGAAAACTCAAGATCTTCACAATTTAACATCTCTAAGGCCTCTAGATCAGAATGGCCAAATATAATGTTGATATCATTAAATCTCTAGGAGGAGTTTGATACAAGTCATTCCCTGTTGCCAACAGGTGGCGCTGTGATTATAATAGAATATTGGCCTTCAGATGTGTTCAGGCCAGGACTCTTATCGAATATGTGAAGTTTGAGGCAAATCGGACATTTTATGGCTGAGTTATAACAAGTTTTATATCCATGGCGAGACCTCGAAATTTGTCAGGCCGCCACGGACACGCCCTTTACCGAAAACTCAAGATCTTCACAATTTAACATCGCTACGGCCTTTATATTAGACTGACCGATTTTGGTGTTGATCTGAATAAATCTCTAGGAGGAGTTGGTTGTAGAGTACAGCATGACACTTCCTGTTGCCTGCAGGTGGCGCTATGACTATAACTGAATATGGGCATCTAGATGTCTTCAGGTCAGGAGTGTTATCACACATGTGAAGTTTGGGACAGATAGGACATTGTATGCCTGAGTTATAGCAACTTCCTTTTTCATGGCGAAACATCGAAATTTGCGAGGCCGCCACGGACACGCCCTCCGATGAAAACTCTAGATCTTCGCAATTTAACGTCGCAAAGGGCTTTAGATTAGACTCAGCAAATTTGGCGTTGATCCGAATAAATCTGTAGGAGGAGTTCGTTCAAGTACGACACCTGAAAAAGGCAAAAATGACACAAATTTTGCTGAGAATATTAATATTAACCGACTTCCTGTTGGGTTCCGGATTTTGTTCCAAGAGGCTTTTTTGTAGGTATTGGTGAGTTACATGTGTGTACCGATTTCGGTGGATGTACGTGAATCACAGCTGAAAGCGCACACCGCTGAACGTCTAAAGGTGGCGCTGTCGAGCCATTTTGCCACACCCACTTCCGAAACCCAAATCAGACGTAAATTTTCGCCAGGTTTGATGTGTGTGCAAAGTTTTGTGAGTTTTCGGGAATCTTTAGGTCCTCTAAAATGCGATTCACTTTGGAGAAGAATAATAATAATAATTAAAGCTGCAAGCAGCGATGAACGGGCCCTCGCACACGGGCTCACCGCCGACCGGTGGCTTTAGGAACACAGCAAATGGTGGGTAGTATGCTTTTAATACAGTAAAAATATGAGAAATATTTCAAAGTAACTTAAATGTGCCAAATTTCCTGCCGCCAGCTGGTGGCGCTATGCCTATAACTGATTATTGGCATGTAGATGTGTTCAGGCCACCACTTTCATCAAACATATGAAGTTTGGTGCAGATTGACCTTGGTATGTTTGAGTTACTGAAAGATATAATATATCCTGCTGCCAACAGGTGGCGCTATGATAATATCTGAATATTGGCCTTTAGGTGTCTTCAGGCCAGGACTCTTACCAAACCTGTGAAGTTTGAGGCAGATCAGACATTTTATGGCTGAGTTATAACAACTTCTATGTCCATGGCGAAACATCAAACTTTGTCACGCAGCCACGGACACGCCCTTTAACGAAAACTCAAGATCTTCGCAATTTAACATCTCTAAGGCCTCTAGATCAGACTGACCAAATATAATGTTGATATCATTAAATCTCTAGGAGGAGTTTGATACAAGTCATTTCCTGTTGCCAACAGGTGGCGCTGTGATTATAATGGAATATTGGCCTTCAGATGTGTTCAGGCCAGGACTCTTATCGAATATGTGATGTTTGAGGCAAATCGGACATTTTATGGCTGAGTTATAACAAGTTTTATATCCATGGCGAGACCTCGAAATTTGTCAGGCCGCCACGGACACGCCCTTTACCGAAAACTCAAGATCTTCACAATTTAACATCACTAAGGCCTTTATATTAGACTGACCGATTTTGGTGTTGATCTGTATAAATCTCTAGGAGGAGTTGGTTGTAGAGTACAGCATGACACTTCCTGTTGCCAGCAGGTGGCGCTATGACTATAACTGAATATGGATATGTAGATGTCATCAGGTCAGGAGTGTTATCACACATGTGAAGTTTGGGACGGATCGGACATTTTATGCCTAAGTTATAGCAACTTCCTTTTTCATGGCGAAACATCGAAATTTGCGAGGCCGCCACGGACACGCCCTCTGATGAAAACTCTAGATCTTCACAATTTAACGTCAAAAAGGGCTTTAGATTAGACTCACCAAATTTGCTGTTGATCGGAATAAATCTCTAGGAGGAGTTCGTTCAAGTACGACACCTGAAAATGGCAAAAATGACACAAATTTTGCTAAGAAAATTAATAATAACCGACTTCCTGTTGGGTTTCGGATTTCGTCCCAAGAGGCTTTTTTGTAGGTATTGGTGTGTTACATGTGTGTACCGATTTTAGTGCATGTACGTGAATCACAGCTGAATGCGCACACCGCGGAAAGTGTAAAGGTGGCGCTGTCGAGCCATTTTGCCACACCCACTTCTGCAACCCATATCAGACGTAAATTTTCGCCAGGTCTGATGTGTGTGCGAAGTTTCATGAGTTTTCGGGTATGTCTAAGCCCTCAAAAATGCGATTCATTTTGGAGAAGAATAATAATAATAATAATAATAATAATAATTAAAGCTGCAAGCAGCGATGAACGGGCCCTCGCACCCGGGCTCACCGCCGACCGGTGGCTTTAGGAAAACAGCAAACGGTGGGCAGTATGCTTTTAATACAGTAAATGTAGGAAAAATAGATCAAAGTCACTTAAATGTGGCAAACTTCCTGCTGCCAGCTGGTGGCGCTATGCCTATAACTGATTATTGGCATGTAGATGTGTTCAGGCCAGCACTTTCATCAAACATATGTAGTTTGGTGCAGATTGACCTTAGTATGTTTGAGTTAGTGCAAGATATGATATATCCTGCTGCCAATAGGTGGCGCTATGATAATATCTAGATATTGGCCTTTAGATGTCTTCAGGCCAGGACTTTTACCAAACATGTGAAGTTTGAGGCAGATCAGACATTTTATGGCTGAGTTATAACAACTTCTATGTCCATGGCGAAACATCAAACTTTGTCAGGCCGCCACGTACACGCCCTTTGACGAAAACTCAAGATCTTCACAATTTAACATCTCTAAGACCTCTAGATCAGACTGACCAAATATAATGTTGATATCATTAAATCTCTAGGAGGAGTTTGCTACAAGTCATTTCCTGTAACCAACAGGTGGCGCTGTGATTATAATATAATATTGGCATTCAGATGTGTTCAGGCCAGGACTCTTATCGAACATGTGAAGTTTGAGGCAAATCGGACATTTTATGGCTGAGTTATAACAAGTTTTATATCCATGGCGAGACCTCGAAATTTGTCAGGCCGCCACAGACACGCCCTTCAACGAAAACTCAAGATCTTCGCAATTTAACATCGCTAAAGCCTTTTTATTAGACTGACCGATTTTGGTGTTGATCTGATTAAATCTCTTGGAGGAGTTTGTTGCAGAGTACAGCATGACACTTCCTGTTGCCAGCAGGTGGCGCTATGAGTAAAACTGAATATGGGCATGTAGATGTCATCAGGTCAGGAGTGTTATCACACATGTGAAGTTTGGGACAGATCGGACATTGTATGCCTGAGTTATAGCAACTTCCTTTTTCATGGCGAAACATCGAAATTTGCGAGGCCGCCATGGACACGCCCTTCGATGAAAACTCTAGATCCTCACAATTTAACGTCACAAAGGGCTTTAGACTAGACTCAATAAATTTGGCATTGATCCGAATAAATCTCTAGGAGGAGTTCGTTCAAGTACGACGCCTGAAAATGGCAAAAATGACACAAATTTTGTTGAGAATATTAATATTAACCGACTTCCTGTTGGGTTCCGGATTTTGCTCCAAGAGGCTTTTTTGTAGGTATTGGTGTGTTACATGTGTGTACCGATTTTCGTGCATGTACGTGAATCACAGCTGAAAGCGCACACCGCTGAACGTCTAAAGGTGGCGCTGTCGAGCCATTTTGCCACACCCAATTCTGAAACCCAAATCAGACGTAAATTTTCGCCAGGTTTGATGTGTGTGCAAAGTTTTGTGAGTTTTCGGGAATGTTTAGGTCCTCTAAAATGCGATTCACTTTGGAGAATAATAATAATAATAATAATAATAATAATAATAATAATAATAATAATAAACGGAGCAGATTCAATAGGGTCCTCACACCATCGGTGCTCGGGCCCTAATAATAATAATAATAAACGAAGCAGATCCAATAGGGTCCTCACACCATCGGTGCTCGGGCCCTAATAATAAAAATAACTGCAAGCAGCGATGAACGGGCCCTCGCACCAGGGCTCACCGCCGACCGGTGGCTTTAGGAAAACAGCAAACGGTGGGCAGTATGCTTTTAATACAGTAAATGTAGGAAAAATAGATCCAAGTCACTTAAATATGCCAAACCTCCTGCTTCCAGCTGGTGGTGCTATGCCTGTAACTGATTATTGACATGTAGATGTGTTCAGGCCAGCCCTTTCATCAAACATATGAAGTCTGGTGCAGATTGACCTTGGTATGTTTAAGTTAGTGCAAGATATGATATATCCTGCTGTCAATAGGTGGCGCTATGATAATATCTGAATATTGGCCTTAAGATGTCTTCAGGCCAGGACTCTTATCAAACATGTGAAGTTTGAGGCAGATTGGACATTTTATGGCTGAGTTATAACAACTTCTATATCCATGACCAAACATCAAACTTTGTCAGGCCACCACAGACATGCCCTTCAACGAAAACTCAAGATCTTCGCAATTTAACATCACTAAAGCCGTTTTATTAGACTGACCGATTTTGGTGTTGATCTGTATAAATCTCTTGGAGGAGTTTGTTGTAGAGTACAGCATGACACTTCCTGTTGCCAGCAGGTGGCGCTATGACTATAACTGAATATGGGAATGTAGATGTCATCAGGTCAGGAGTGTTATCACACATGTGAAGTTTGGGACAAATCGGACATTGTATGCCTGAGTTATAGAAACTTCCTTTTTCATGGCGAAACAAAAAAATTTTGTTTGAAACAAAATTTGCGAGACCGCTATGGACACGCCCTCTGATGAAAACTCTAGATCTTTGCAATTTAACGTCACAAAGTGCTTTAGATTACACTCAGCAAATTTGGCGTTAATCCGGATAAATCTCTAGGAGGAGTTCGTTCAAGTACGAGGCCTGAAAATGGCAAAAATGACAAAATTTGCTGAGAAAATTAAAAATAACCGACTTCCTGTTGGGTGTCAAATTTTGCTCCAAGAGGCTTTTTTGTAGGTATTGGACCCTATTTTAAATAGTTACCATGTTTTATGGTCTACAAGCATTTTAAAATATTATTTTAATAGTCTATAAGCATCTGTGAAATAATTATAAATAAATATATTAAAAATAAATACATATTAACTTAGTTGATTTTTTGGCCTTTTTGTACTTGTTTCTCATTCTAATTAAGTGAACTGAGCAGTATAGTGTCATACTTATAAGATACTTTGTTCTATCAGTGAGAGTGTATATATGTATTTAAATAGATAAAAAAAAAACTTAAAAGATAAAAAAAAATGTAATGCTCTTTAAGCACCTATACAAAATAATTATGTAAAATTACACTGACAGTACAGTACATATCAACTGATTCTATGGATTATTGTCATTCTTATACACTGATAATGAGCTAAATAGCATTAGAGGTCAAACGATTCCTTATCTTATGAGGACCTCTAGTGTTCATCCCTGGTATTAGAGCTTTAATCTGACGAATTTATTTGACACTTTTAATGTTTTTGGGGCCTCTGAGCATGATAACATTTTGAAACTACACGTATTTCCTAAGAATTTCTTGTTGTTTATATGTAAAAAGTTTTGATGAGTAAGAATAATGAAATTTAAAGATATATGAAAATAACTCTTCATCTTTTTTATTGTTACTTTCATAAATCACCACATCAACACCGTTCAAGATATCCCAAAGCCGTTCACAATATAGGGAACATTTTCCCTATATTCTGAGGATGATGATAAGAACATGTAATTCATGATGATAACAAAATGTTATTATTGCTTGCTTTACGTCCACCACTTCTGTTTAAATGTCATCGTTACCTATCTGTTCCATTTGTGTGTGGACATTGCTTTGCAGGTGACTCCTGTTATAAGATATCACTCTTAAGCGCTACATAACTAAGAATCAATTAGGAAAACGGTGCCCAGTTGGCACATGCATTCACAGTAACCCTCTGCCAGTTTGGATTTAAAGTTTACAGAAATGAAAGGGTTACATTTTTAAATCAACACACAGACAAATACACACTAAATATACAACTTTACCATCCAGTTTCATTTGTTAACATTGTTAACATGAACAATAATAAATAGCATTTATTAATGTTAATTAATATTAACCTAAAAAAGTACTCATATATTGTTTAAAGGTAAATTAGTATCTTTTAACATAGTGTATGTACTGTGAATTAACATGAACATGAACACAGTTCATGTGGGTATACAACAATAAACAATAAAGTGCTCAATAAATGCTTCATTCTTTCAAAATATCTTTAAAAATCAAGTTGGGTATTGTAATGGGGCGATATATAAATATAACTCATCTTAAAATGGTACAATTTTCAGATGTTTTGAACAGATAACAGCAAAGTTTGTTTTGTTGTCAAAATTTGTCTTGAAATTGTTAGTGTTTTTTTATTGAATCTAAAATTTAAATTATAAAAATAAATGTCTATCAATGAAGATAAATCGCTCATGCTAAAAAGTTGTATTTTTCTTAATCTTTTGCTTTGTGACTGAATAGGACAAGTTCATGGTACAGTTCAGTAAAAAATATATAAAAAACAACAACTGCAATATACAAAGAATGAAAGAGTTCGTGACCCTTTATATTTTCTCAAAGATCAGACTCTCAAAGTTCAGACTTATTTATGCAGATTAAACTACAGCAATGTGCAATGTGCAAATTGCATCTTCCTCAAAGATGGTCTTAAGCAAAACAGCATGTTCCACTGGTCTCTCTCCCTTTCACCCCTCCCCCCTTCAGTCACTCTTAGTGTCAACACAGACTGTCAGCCCAGTGACAACAGTTTACTGATTTCTTTTTTTAATTTTCTTTAATTCATAGAAGCTTGAATAACTATGATATTACCAGCACTTGCTCATAATGATTAGATCTCTGTGTGAAAAAAGTTTTAAAGAGTTTGGATGCTGCACTTTAAAGATATAAAAAATTAGGGTTATGTTTTTTAAAAAATCACCACGTCAACACCGTTCAAGATATCCCAAATCCGCTCGCAATTTAACATCTTCAGAATCTTCTCTTCATGTTAAAAAAGTTTGGTGTGAATACCTTGTTATTCTTAGAAGGAGTGTGAATTTGTTTACAGCCTGATTTTTCCAAAAATCCACATTCAAATCAAAATAGCCGGCTTCCTGTTGGTCTTAGCTAATGAGTTTGATTTAGAAAGTTGTCCAGATTGATGAGAACAATATATGTACAGAGTTTGGTGACTGTAGGAAAAACTAACCCCCCAACTTTTGTCAAAAGATGGCGCTATAGAGTGCCTGCTCCACGCCCATTTATGACCTTTTGCCAGTGTCTAACTATCATTAATATTGATGTGTGTGTTGAGTTTCATGAAATTCTAAACATGTTATCTGCTTCGAAAAGACAGGAATCTAATTTTAAAGTTTAACACGTTGCCATGGCAACAGCATTCGATTTATCATCGTACCCTTTACATATTCTTATCGGCCGTGTTTTGACATTATTTTGATGAAGTTTGAAGAAAATCAAGTAAAATTAAGAGGCTGATTTCAACGCATTTTGAAAATGACACGCTTCCTGCTACCAGTTGGTGGCGCTATAACTTTGACTCATAATAGTCACATTTATGGAATCGGCATCATACAACGAACAAACTGGTGAAGTTTCATCAGAATTAGGCAATGTGTGCAACAGTTATTAGACACTTCCTGTTTCTCATTTCTCGCCATAACTTTGTCGCCTTGCCACGGCCAAACCGTTCGAGATATCAAAAATCCCCTCGCAATTTAGCGTCCCCAATGTCTTGAGATCATGCTGACCGAGTTTGGTGACAATCGTATGGAAATCCTGGGAGGAGTACGTTAAATTCCAGAGCATGCGCTTTTTAAACAGCCCTAAATATCTCACTTCCTGTTGCGTTAAGAAAATGACATAGAGTACAAAAGTTGTTCAGCTCAATGAGTTCTATATGTGTACCGAGTTTCATATGTGTACGTTCAAGTATGTGTGCTATATGGCCCTAAAAATTCCAGGGGGCGCTGTAGAGTCCCTTTGCCACGCCCCGGTACCAGCCTCTGTGATGTGCTGATGGCCGCAGATTCCGACATGTGTGCAAATTTTCAAGAGTTTTTGAGCATGTTAAGACCCCCTTAAGTGCCCGGAAGGTTAACAAAAAAAAAAAAAAAAAAAAATAAGAATCCTTAGGAAAACAAGAGGGCCTTCGCCCATTCTGGGCTCGGGCCCTAATAATAATAATAATAATAAACGGAGCAGATTCAATAGGGTCCTCACACCATCGGTGCTCGGGCCCTAATAAACGGAGCAATTCCAATAGGGTCCTCGCACTGTAGTGCTCGGGCCCTAATTAAAGCTGCAAGCAGCGTTGACCGGGCTCTCGCCGACTGGCAGTCGCCATCCCGATAGCATCAGGAAAACGGTGCCCAGTTGGCACATGCATTCACAGTAACCCTTTGGACTAACCCTAACTGTCTCTCCTCCTGTCTGACTCTTTCTCTTGCCACCCATCCCCCCTCCACTTACCACACAAACACACACATAGAGTGCAGAGCAGAGTGAGATCAGATATGTTTTTTAATTTTCTTTCATTCGTGGAGTTTTGTATAATTGTGAAATGAACTGTGTTTAATCAGAATGAATAGTTATTTGTATGAAAAAAGTTTCAAAGAGTTAGGATGCTGCACTTTAAATATATAATAAATCATTGAAAATTGAAAATGGAAAATGAAATTCTAGGCAGGCTATCTGCCTCAAAAACACAGGAAACAAATATTTGAATGTATTTTGTATTTTTATTTATTTGCCATGGCAACAGCATTTGATGCATCAGAGACGCCTTTACAGACTCTCATCGGCCGTGTTTTTACATCATTCTGATGAAGTTTGAAGAAAATCGAGTACAAATATATTGTTCGTTGTTCGTTCGTGTGTTAGTTCATTAACCATTGTTAACAAAAGAGACCCTATTTTAAATAGTTACCATGTTTTATGATCTACAACCATTTTTAAATATTATTTTAATGATCTATAAGCATCTGTGAAATAATTATAAACAAATATATTAAAAATAAATACATATTAACTTAGTTGATGCATTTGTTTCTCATTCTAATTAAGTGAACTGAGCAGTATAGTGTCATACTTATAAGATTTTTTATTCTATCAGTGAGATTGTATATATGTATATAAATCATATAATTTTTCCTTAAAAGATTAAAAAAAGATTTTAATGCTCTTTAAGCACCTATACAAAATAATTATGTAAAAGTACACTGACAGTACAGTATATATTAACTGATTCTATGGATTATTTTCATTCTTATACACTGAGAATGAGCTAAATAGCATTATTGTTCAAACGATTCCTTATTTTATGAGGACCTCTAGTGTTCATCCCTGGTACTAGAGCTTTAATCTGACAATTTATATGACACTTTTAATGTTTTTGGGGCCTCTGAGCATGATAACATTTTGAAACTACACGTATTTCCTAAGAATTTCTTGTTCTTTATATGTAAAAAGTTTTGCTGAGTTAGAATAATGCAATTTAAAGATATATGGAAATAACTCTCCATCTTTTTTACTGTTACTTTCATAAATCACCACATCAACACCGTTCAAGATATCCCAAAGCCGTTCACATTTTAACATCTTCAGTATCTTGGCACCATGTTGACAAAGTTTGATGTGCACTGTCTGATTCTGCTATGAGTGATATGAATTTATTCAGCTATATTTTTCCAAAAATCCACATTCAAATCAAAATAGCTGACTTCCTGTTGGTCGTAGCTAATGGGTGTAAATTTTTTGCAAAAAAAATCTGGTGAGCAAAAATTATTAGGCTGTAGTTAAGAACTGTTAGTTTTATGAACAGTTAGAATGTTTTGTATATGCAGACAAGGGCTTTATGATGGGCCTGATTTGAATTTAGAAAAAAAAAAAAAAATTCTTAAACATGTTTGAAGTTCTTAATAGATTTCACTGTTGCACATTTAGTCTTTTTATTTTTTTACAGTAATGTGCATTTTGCAGTTTGTTTACATGGTGTACATTGGATGCACATATTTATGACTTCTTGTTACAGTATTCATTTAAAATAAAAGTTGTTTAAAATAAACAACTGTGCGCACCCTATTATTAATGTAGATGTGTATTTCAGTAATAAACTTAAGTAGGGGAGTTTTAAGTTACCAGCATTTATATCAAAATAGTGATCCCATGTCTGCAAAACTAACATTTTAAATGAAATATTGATAGCTAATCGATATCGAATCGAAACCATAAAAATAACAATCGAATCGAATTGCCAAATTGGTCACAATACCCAGCCCTAATTCAGATCCTAATGAATAAACAACCAAGAGTTTAAATATTCCCTTCTATCTCCTCCTCTCTGACTCTCTCTTTCCACCCATCCCCCCTCCCCACTCTCACCCTAACACTCAAAAAACACACACCCACTTACCACGCACACACATAAGTGCAGAGCAGAGAGGGATCAGATTTGTTTTTTAATTTTCATTAATTCATAGATCTTTGTATAATTATGAAATGAACGGTGTCTGATCAGAGTGACTAGTAGTCTGTATGAAAAAAGTTTCAAAGACTTTGGATGCTGCACTTTAAAGATATAATAAAATTACGGCTATCTTTTTTTACTCCGATTTCAATCAATCACCACATCAACACCGTTCAAGATATCCTAAATCTGCTCGCAATTTAGAATCTTCAGAATGTTGGCATCATGTCAAACAAGTTTGGTGTGAATTGGTTGGTTTTCCCGAGAGAAGTATATAAAATTCCACAGCCTGATTTTTCCAAATATCCACATTCAAATCAAAATAGCCGACTTCCTGTCGATCGTAGCTAATGGGTGTAAATTAGAAATGTTTCTGGCTTGATGAGATCAATATATGTACCGAGTTTGCTGACTGTAGGACAAACTAAACCCCCAACTTTTGTCAAAAGGTGGCGCTATGGAGCGCCTGCTCCACGCCCATTTATGGGCTTTTATCAGTGTCTAAATATCATTAATACAGATGTGTGTGTGAAGTTTCATGAAATTCTGAGTATTTTAAGTGGCTCCAAAACACAAAAAGCTAAAGTTAAAGTTTGGCACGTTGCCATGGCAACATGATAAAAGTTATCGATAATGCAATTCACAGATTCTCATTGGCCGTGTTTCAACATTATTGAGAAGAAGTTTGAAGCAAATTGAGTAAAATTAAGAGGTTGATTTAAAAGCATTTAGAAAACGTTGCGCTTTGTGCTGCCAGTTGGTGGCGCTATAACTTTGACTCCTAATAGTCACATCTCTGTGATCGGCATCATAAGATGAACAAACTGCTGAAGTTTGGTCAAAATCAGACAAAGTGTGTTAAAGTTATTAGACACTTCCTGTTTCTCATTTCTCGCCATAACTTTGTCGCCCCGCCACGGCCAAACCGTTCGAGATATCAAAAATCCCCTGGCAATTTTGCGTCCCCAATGTCTTGAGATCATGCTGACCGAGTTTGGTGGCCATCGGTGGAAAGGTCTAGGAGGAGTATTTCAAATTCCATTGCATGCGCTTTTTAGACATCCCTGAATAGCTGACTTCCTGTTTGGTGAAGCACGGACTGTGAGCACGGAAGTTGTTCGGCCCGATGAGGTCTATATGTGTATGGATTTTGGTGACTGTAGATCAATTGGTGTGCACTCCAGAGTCCCTCAAAAGTCGCAATTTTTAATGCTGTGCCACGCCCCCCCCAGGTGACCCCCCCATGTCAACGTCTGTCCGGCCCTGATGGCCGCAGGTTCCAATGTGTGTGCAAATTTTCAAGAGTTTTCGTGTATGTTAAGGGCCCCAAAATCCCCCAAAACATTGAAAAAAAAAAAAATAATAATAATAATTAAAGCTGCAAGCAGCGATGAACGGGCCCTCGCACACGGGCTCACCGCCGACCGGTGGCTTTAGGAACACAGCAAATGGTGGGTAGTATGCTTTTAATACAGTAAAAATAGGAGAAATATGTCAAAGTCACTTAAATGTGCCAAATATCCTGCTGCCAGCTGGTGGCGCTATGCCTATAACTGATTATTGACATGTAGATGTGTTCAGGCCACCACTTTCATCAAACATATGAAGTTTGGTGCAGATTGACCTTGGTATGTTTGAGTTAGTGAAAGATATGATATATCCTGCTGCCAACAGGTGGCGCTATGATAATATCTGAATATTGGTCTTTAGGTGTCTTCAGGCCAGGACTCTCACCAAACCTGTGAAGTTTGAGGCAGATCGGACATTTTATGGCTGAGTTATAACAACTTCTATGTCCATGGTGAAACATCAAACTTTGTCACGCCGCCATGGACACGCCCTTTAACGAAAACTCAAGATCTTCGCAATTTAACATCTCTAAGGCCTCTAGATCAGACTGACCAAATATAATGTTGATATCATTAAATCTCTAGGAGGAGTTTGATACAAGTCATTTCCTGTTGCCAACAGGTGGCGCTGTGATTATAATAGAATATTGGCCTTCAGGTGTATTCAGGCCAGGACTCTTATCGAATATGTGAAGTTTGAGGCAAATCGGACATTTTATGGCTAAGTTATAACAAGTTTTATATCCATGGCGAGACCTCGAAATTTGTCAGGCCGCCACGGACACGCCCTTTACCGAAAACTCAAGATCTTCACAATTTAACATCACTAAGGCCTTTATATTAGACTGACCGATTTTGGTGTTGATCTGCATAAATCTTTAGAAGGAGTTGGTTGTAGAGTACAGCATGACACTTCCTGTTGCCTGCAGGTGGCGCTATGACTATAACTGAATATGGGCATGTAGATGTCTTCAGGTCAGGAGTGTTATAACACATGTGAAGTTTGGGACAGATCGGACATTTTATGCCTAAGTTATAGCAACTTCCTTTTTCATGGCGAAACATCGAAATTTGCCAGGCCGCCACGGACACGCCCTCCGATGAAAACTCTAGATCTTCACAATTTAACGTCACAAAGGGCTTTAGATTAGACTCAGCAAATTTGGCGTAGATCCGAATAAATCTCTAGGAGGAGTTCGTTCAGATACGAGGCCTGAAAATGGCAAAAATGACACAAAATTTGTTGAGAAAATTAAAAATAACCGACTTCCTGTTGGGTGTCAAATTTAGCTCCAAGAGGCTTTTTTGTAGGTATTGGTGTGTTACATGTGTGTACCGATTTTCGTGCATGTACGTGAATCACAGCTGAATGCGCACACCGCGGAACTTGTAATGGTGGCGCTGTCGAGCCATTTTGCCACACCCACTTCTGCAACCCATATCAGACGTAAATTTTCGCCAGGTCTGATGTGTGTGCGAAGTTTCATGAGTTTTCGGGTATATCTAAGCCCTCAAAAATGCGATTCATTTTGGAGAATAATAATAATAATAATAATAATAATAATAATAATAATAATAAACGAAGCAGATCCAATAGGGTCCTCACACCATCGGTGCTCGGGCCCTAATAAACGGAGCAATTCCAATAGGGTCCTCGCACTGCAGTGCTCGGGCCCTAATAATAAACGGAGCAATTCCAATAGGGTCCTCGCACTGTAGTGCTCGGGCCCTAATAATCCTTAGAAAAACAATAGGGCCTTCGCCCTTTTGGGCTCGGGCCCTAATAATTAAAGCTGCAAGCAGCGATGAACGGGCCCTCGCACCCGGGCTCACCGCCGACCAGTGGCTTTAGGAAAATGGCAAACGGTGGGCAGTATGCTTTTAATACAGTAAATGTAGGAGAAATATGTCAAAGTCACTTAAATGTGCCAAATTTCCCGCTGGCAGCTGGTGGCGCTATGCCTATAACTGATTATTGGCATGTAGATGTGTTCAGGCCAGCACTATTATCAAACATATGAAGTTTGGTGCAGATTGACCTTGGTATGTTTGAGTTAGTGAAAGATATGATATATCCTGCTGCCAACAGGTGGTGCTATGATAATATCTGAATATTGGCCTTTAGGTGTCTTCAGGCCAGGACTCTTACCAAACCTGTGAAGTTTGAGGCAGATTGGACATTTTATGGCTAAGTTATAACTTCTATGTCCATGGCGAAACATCAAACTTTGTCAGTCCGCCACGGACACGCCCTTTAATGAAAACTCAAGATCTTCACAATTTAACATCTCTAAGGCCTCTAGAACAGACTGATCAAATATAATGTTGATTTCATTAAATCTCTAGAAGGAGTTTGCTATAAACCTAATCCCCTGCAAAGACTTCAGACAAATGCCAACTGTGAACCAATATGCTACATTTTCCCTATATTCTTATGATGATGATAAGAACATGCAATTCATGATGATAACAAAATGTTATTATTGCTTGCATTACGTCCACCACTTCTGCTTAAATGTCATCGTTACCTATCTGTTCAATTTGTGTGTGGGGCAGCCGTGGCCTAATGGTTAGAGAGTCGGACTTGTAATCCAAAGGTTGCAGGTTCGATTCTCAGGTCCGGCAGGGATTGTAGGTGGGGGGAGTGAATGCACAGCACCCTCTCCACCCTCAATACCATGACTGAGTTGAGTCCCTTGAGCAAGGCACCGATCCCCCAACTGCTCCCCGGGCGCCGCAGCAATGGCTGCCCACTGCTCCGGGTGTGTGTTCACGGTGTGTGTTCATTACTGTGTGTGTGCACTTGGATGGGTTAAATGCAGAGCACAAATTCCTAGTATGGGTCACCATACTTGGCCTCACCTCACTTCCTTTTAATATTGCTTTGCTGGTGACTCCTGTTATGAGACATCACTCTTAAGCGCTACATAACTAAGAATCAATAAGGGAAACGGCGCCCAGTTGGCACATGCATTCACAGTAACGCTCTGCCAGTTTGGATTTAAAGTTTACTGAATTGAAAGGGTTCAACTTTAAAATCAACACAAAGACACATACACACAATATATAAAATTTTGCCATCCAGTTTCATTTGTTAACATTAACTATATTAGTTAACATGAACAATAATTAAATAGTATTTATTAATGTTAATTAATATTAAGCTAAAAAAAAGTATTCATATATTGTTTAATGGTAAATTAGTATCTTTTAACATTAGTTTATGTACTGTGAATTAACATGAACATAAACACAGTTCATGTGGGTGTACAGCAATACACAATAAAGTGCTCTATAAACGCTTCATTTTTTCAAAATATCTTTAAAAATCAAGTTTAGTATTGTAATGGGGCGATATATATACATATATATATATATATATATATATATATATATATATATATAACATCTTAAAATGGTATAATTTTCAGATGTTTTGAACAGATAACAGCAAAGTTTGTTTTGTTGTCAAAGTTTGTCTTGAAATTGTTAATGTAAATTTTATATTCAATAAATAACACTATGAAAATAAATGTCTATCAATGAAGATAAATCGCTTATGCTAAAAAGTTGTATTTTCTTTTGCTATGTGACCGAATAGGACAAGTTCATGGTACAGTTCAGTACAAAATAAATAAAAAAACAACAACTGCAAAATACAAACAATGAAAGAGTTAGTGACCCTTTATATTTTCTCAAAGATTAGACTTTCAAAGATCAGACATATTTATGTAATTACACTACATATATGTGCATTTCTTACTCAAAGATAGTCTTTAAGAAGACAGCATGTTTCACTCCCTCTCTTCCTTTCACCCCTCCCCCCTTCAG
Organism: Garra rufa; assembly: GCF_049309525.1. Lineage (NCBI taxonomy): Eukaryota > Metazoa > Chordata > Actinopteri > Cypriniformes > Cyprinidae > Garra > Garra rufa. The sequence goes on along the minus strand of NC_133365.1, from coordinate 2,945,602 downwards.
TCTCTCTTTAGTGACTGTGACTCAACTACGCACACACACAGAGACTCAGGCAGAGTGACAGCAGGTTTCTGATGTCTTTTTTAAATTTTCTTTAATTCATGGAAGCTTGGAAAAAATTGATATTAACATCACTTGCTCAGAATGATTAGATCAGTGTGTGAAAAAAAGTTTTAAAGAGTTTGGATGCTGCACTTTAAAGATATTAAAAAATTACGGTTATGTTTTTTACTACATCTTTAAAAAATCACCACGTCAAACCCGTTCAAGATATCCCAAATCCGCTCGCAATTTAACATCTTCAGAATCTTCTCTTCATGTTAAAAAAGTTTGGTGTGAATACCTTGTTGTTCTTAGAAGGAGTGTGAATTTGTTTACAGCCTGATTTTTCCAAAAATCCACATTCAAATCAAAATAGCTGGCTTCCTGTTGGTCTTAGCTAATGAGTTTGATTTAGAAAGTTGTCCAGATTGATGAGAACAATATATGTACAGAGTTTGGTGACTGTAGGAAAAACTAACCCCCCAACTTTTGTCAAAAGATGGCGCTATAGAGTGCCTGCTCCACGCCCAATTATGACCTTTTGCCAGTGTCTAACTATCATTAATATTGATGTGTGTGTTGAGTTTCATGAAATTCTTAGCATGTTATCTGCCTCAAAAAGACAGGAATCTAATTTTAAAGTTTGAGACGTTGCCATGGCAACAGCATTTGATTTATCATCGACCCCTTTACATATTCTTATCGGCCATGTTTTGACATGATTTTGATGAAGTTTAAAGAAAATCAAGTAAAATTAAGAGGCTGATTTCAAAGCATTTTGAAAATGACACGCTTCCTGCTGCCAGTTGGTGGCGCTATAACTTTGACTCATAATAGTCACATTTATGGAATCGGCATCATACAACGAACAAACTGGTGAAGTTTCATCAGAATCAGGCAATGTGTGCAACAGTTATTAGACACTTCCTGTTTCTCATTTCTCGCCATAACTTTGTCGCCTTGCCACGGCCAAACCGTTCGAGATATCAAAAATCCCCTCGCAATTTAGCGTCCCCAATGTCTTGAGATCATGCTGACCGAGTTTGGTGACAATCCTATCGAAACCCTGGGAGGAGTACGTTAAATTCCAGAGCATGCGCTTTTTACACAGCCCTAAATATCTCACTTCCTGTTGCGTGGAGAAAATGACATAGAGTACAAAAGTTGTTCAGCTCAATGAGTTCTATATGTGTTCCGAGTTTCATATGTGTACGTTCAAGTATGTGTGCTATATGGCCCTCAAAATTCCAGGGGGCGCTGTAGAGTTCCCTTGCCACGCCCCGGTACCAGCCTCTGTGGCGTCCTGATGGCCGCAGATTCCGACGTGTGTGCAAATTTTCAAGAGTTTTTGAGCATGTTAAGACCCCCTTAAGTGCCCGGAAGTTTAACAAAAAAAAAAAAAAAAAAAAAAAAAAAAAAAAAAAAGGAAAGAAGAATCCTTAGAAGAACAATAGGGCCTTCGCCCTTTTGGGCTCGGGCCCTAATAATCCTTAGAAAAACAATAGGGCCTTCGCCCATTCGGGGCTCGGGCCCTAAAAATAAGAACCCTTAGAAGAACAATAGGGCCTTCACCCTTTTGGGCTTGGGACCTAATAATAATTAAAGCTGCAAGCAGCGATGACCGGGCCCTCGCCGTCTGTGCAGTCGCCATCCCGATAGCATCAGGAAAACGGTGCCCAGTAGGCAAATGCATTCACAGTAACCCTTTGGACTAACCCTAACTGTCTCTCCTCCTCTCTGACTCTTTCTCTTACCACCCATCCCCCCTCCTTACACTCAGCCACTTACCACACAAACACACACATAGAGTGCAGAGCAGAATGAGATCAGATATGTTTTTTTATTTTTATTTTTAATTCGTGGAGTTTTGTATAATTATGAAATGAACTGTGCTTGATAAGAATGAATAGTCATTTGTATGAAAAAAGTTTCAAAGAGATAGGATGCTGCACTTTAAATATATAATAAATCATTGAAAATGGAAAATGAAATTCTAAGCACGCTATCTGCCTCAAAAACACAGGAAACAAATATTTGATTGTATTTTTTATTTTTATTTATTTGCCATGGCAACAGTATTTGATGCATCAGGGACGCCTTTACAGACTCGGCCGTGTTTTTACATTATTCTGATGAAGTTTGAATAAAATCGAGTACAAATATATTGTCCGTTGTTCGTTCGTGTTTGTTAGTTCATTAACCATTGTTAACAAAAGAGACCCTATTTTAAATAGTTACCATGTTTTATGATCTACAACCATTTTTAAATATTATTTTAATGATCTTTAAGCATCTGTGAAATAATTATAAACAAATATATTAAAAATAAATACATATTAACTTAGTTGATGTATTTGTTTTTCATTCTAATTAAGTGAACTGAGCAGTATAGTGTCATACTTATAAGATTTTTTGTTCTATCAGTGAGAGTCTATATTTGTATATAAATCATATAATTTTTCCTTAAAAGATTAAAAGAAGATTTTAATGCTCTTTAAGCACCTATACAAAACAATTATGTAAAAGTACACTGACAGTACAGTACATATCAACTGATTCTATGGATTATTGTCATTCTTATACACTGACAATGAGCTAATAGCATTAGAGGTCAAACGATTCCTTATCTTATGAGGACCTCTAGTGTTCATCCCTGGTATTAGAGCTTAAATCTGACAAATTTATATGACACTTTTAATGTTTTTGGGGCCTCTGAGCATGATAACATTTTGAAACTATACGTATTTCCTAAGAATTTCTTGTTCTTTATATGTAAAAAGTTTTGATGAGTTATAATAATGCAATTTAAAGATATATGGAAATAACTCTTCATCTTTTTTACTGTTACTTTCATAAATCACCACATCAACACCGTTGAAGATATCCCAAACCCGTTCACAATTTAACATCTTCAGTATCTTGGCATCATGTTGACAAAGTTTGGTGTGAACTGTCTGATTCTGCTATGAGTGATATGAATTTATTCACAGCTATATTTTTCCAAAAATCCACATTCAAATCAAAATAGCCGACTTCCTGTTGGTCGTAGCTAATGGGTGTAAATTAGAAAGTTGTCCGGCTTGATGAGACCGATATACCGACCAAGTTTGATGTCTGTAGCTACAACTAACCCTCCAACTTTTGTCAAAAGGTGGCACTATAGAGTGTCTCCAACAAATCACCACATCAACACCGTTCAAGATATCCCAAAGCCGTTCACAATATAGGGAACATTTTCCCTATATTCTGATGATGATGATAAGAACATGTAATTCATGATGATAACAAAATGTTATTATTGCTTGCTTTACGTCCACCACTTCTGCTTAAATGTCATCGTTACCTATCTGTTCAATTTGTGTGTGGATATTGCTATGCAGGTGACTCCTGTTATAAGACATCACTTTTAAGCGCTACATAACTAAGAATCAATTAGGAAAACGGTGCCCAGTTGGCACATGCATTCACAGTAACCCTCAGCCAGTTTGGATTTAAAGTTTACAGTATTGAAAGGGTTAGACTTTAAAATCAACACACAGACACATACACACAATATATACAATTTTGCCATCCAGTTTCATTTGTTAACATTGTTGTTGAACAAAAATTAAACAGCATTTATTAATGTTAATTAATATTAAGCTAAAAAAAGTATTCATATATTGTTTAAAGGTAAATTAGTATCTTTTAACATTACATTGTGTACAGCAATACACAATAAAGTGCTCTATAAATGCTTAATTCTTTCAAAATATCTTTAAAAATCAAGTTGAGTATTTTAATGGGGCGATATATATATAACTGATCTTAAAATGATGGTTTTCAGATGTTTTGAACAGATAACAGCAAAGTTTGTTTTGTTGTCAAAGTTTGTCTTGAAATTAATTATTATAATTTTATATTTAATAAATAACACTATGAAAATATTGTCTACAATGAAGATAAATCACTCATGCTTAAAAGTTGTATTTTTCTTAATCTTTTGCTATGTGACTGAATAGGACAAGTTCATGGTATAGTTCAGTAAAAAAAAAAAAAAAAAAAAAAAAAAAAAACAACTGCAAAATACAAACAATGAAAGACTTAATGACCCTTTATATTTTCTCAAAATATCAGACTCTCAAAGATCAGACATATTTATGTAATTAAAGTACATATGTGCATTTCTTCCTCAAAGATGGTCTGTAGCATGGCTCACAGCTCTCTCACCCTCTCTGCCTCTCACCCCTCCCCCTGCAATGAACTTCTCTCACCCTGACTGAACGCACACACATACAGTAGAGACATTCACCAGAGTGACAGCAGGTTTCTGATTTTGTTTTTTAATTTTCATTAATTCATTGAAGCTTGTATAACATTTATATTAACAGCACTTGCTCAGAATGATTAGATCTCTGTGTGAAAAAAGTTGTAAAGAGTTCGGATGCTGCACTTTAAAGATATAAAAAAATGATGGTTATGTTTTTTACTACATCTTTAAAAAATCACCACGTCAACACCGTTCAAGATATCCAAAATCCGCTCGCAATTTAACATCTTCAGAATCTTCTCTTCATGTTAAAAAAGTTTGGTGTGAATAGCTGGTTGTTCTTAGAAGGAGTGTGAATTTGTTTACAGCCTGATTTTTCCAAAAAACCACATTCAAATGGAAATAGCCGGCTTCCTGTTGGTCTTAGCTAATGGGTTTAATTTAGAAAGTTGTCCAGATTGATGAGAACAATATATGTACAGAGTTTGATGACTGTAGGAAAAACTAACCCCCCAACTTTTGTCAAAAGATGGCGCTATAGAGTGCCTGCTCCACGCCCATTTATGACCTTTTGCCAGTGTCTAACTATCATTAATATTGATGTGTGTGTTGAGTTTCATGAAATTCTTAGCATGTTATCTGCCTCGAAAAGACAGGAATCTAATTTTAAAGTTTGAGATGTTGCCATGGCAACAGCATTTGATTTATCATCGACCCCTTTACATATTCTTATCGGCCGTGTTTTGACATGATTTTGATGAAGTTTAAAGAAAATCAAGTAAAATTAAGAGGCTGATTTCAAAGCATTTAGAAAATGACACGCTTCCTGCTGCCAGTTGGTGGAGCTATAACTTTGACTCATTAAAGTCACATTTATGGAATCGGCATCATACAAGGAACAATCTGGTGAAGTTTAATCAGAATCAGGCAATGTGTGCAACAGTTATTAGACACTTCCTGTTTCTCATTTCTCGCCATAACTTTGTCGCCTTGCCACGGCCAAACCGTTCGAGATATCAAAAATCCCCTCGCAATTTAGCGTCCCCAATGTCTTGAGATCATGCTGACTGAGTTTGGTGACAATCCTATCGAAACCCTGGGAGGAGTACGTTAAATTCCAGAGCATGCGCTTTTTACACAGCCCTAAATATCTCACTTCCTGTTGCGTGGGGAAAATGACATAGAGTACAAAAGTTGTTCAGCTCAATGAGTTCTATATGTGTACCGAGTTTCATATGTGTACGTTCAAGTATGTGTGCTATATGGCCCTCAAAATTCCAGGGGGCGCTGTAGAGTCCCCTTGCCACGCCCTGGTACCAGCCTCAGTGGCGTCCTGATGGCCGCAGATTCCGACGTGTGTGCAAATTTTCAAGAGTTTTTGAGTATGTTAAGACCCTCTTAAGTGCCTAGAAGGTTAACAAAAAAAAAAATAAATAAATAAATTAAAGCTGCAAGCAGCGATGAACGGGCCCTCGCCGTCTGCACAGTCGCCATCCCAGCAGCATCAGGAAAACGGTGCCCACTGGGCACATGCATTCACAGTAACCCTCTGGCCTAAGCCTAACCTCCTCTCCTCCTCTCTGACTCTCTCTCTTACCACCCATCCCCCCTCCCCACACACACCCAGCCACTTACCACACACACACACACACACACAGCCACTTACCACACACACATAGAGTACAGAGCAGAGTGAGATCAGATTTGTTTTTTAATTTTCTTTAATTCATTGAGTTTCGTATAAATCTGAAATTAACTGTGTTTGATCAGAATGACTAGTTCTCTGTATGAAAAAAGTTTCAAAGACTTTGGGTGCTGCACTTTAAAGATATAAAATTACTGCAGATTGAAAAAGAAATTCTAAACATGTTACCTGCCTTTAAAAAACACAGGAAACAAATATTTCAATATACATTTTTTAAATGTACCATGGCAATAGTATTTGATGCATCAGGGACACCTTTACAGATTCTCATCGGCCGTGTTTTGACATTATTCTGATGAAGTTTGAAGAAAATTGAGTAAAAATGTATTGTTCATTGTTAGTTCATGTTTGTTAATGCATTAACTAATATTAAAAAAGAGATCCTATTTTAAATACTTACCAACATGTTTTATGATTTACAACCATTTTAAAACAATATTTTAATGATCTATAAGCATCTGTGAAATAATGCTAAACAAATATATTAAAAATAAATACATATTAACTTACTTGATGTATTTGTTTCTTCTTCTAATTAAATGAACTGAGCAGTAAAGTGTCATACTTATGAGATTTTTTTTTATCATATCAGTGAGAGTGTGTGTATATCATTTTTCCTTTTAAAGATTAAAAAAAGATTTTAATGCTCTTTAAGCATTTATATAAAATAATTATGTAAAAGTACACTGACAGTACAGTACATATCAACTGATTCTATGCATTATTGTCATTCTTATACACTGAGAATGAGCTAAATAGCATTAGAGGCAAACGATTCCTTATCTTATGAGGACCTCTAGTGTTCATTCCTGGTATTAGAGCCTTAAAATGACAAACATATATTACACTTTTATAATGTTTTTGGGGCCTCTGAGCATGATAACATTTTGAAACTACTCAGATTCCCTAAGAATGTCTTGTTATTTATATGTAAAAAAGTTTTGATGAGTTAGAATAATGCAATTTAAAGATATATGAAAATTACTCTTAATCTTTTTTACTGTTACTTTCATAAATCACCACATTAACACCATTCAAGATATCCCAAAGCCGTTCACAATTTAGCATCTTCAGTATCTTGGCATCATGTTGACAAAGTTTGGTGTGAGATGTCTGATTCTGCTATGAGTGATATGAATTTATTCACAGCTATATTTAAAAACACAGGAAACAAATGTTAAAGTTTGACACGTTGCCATGGCAACAGCGTGTGATGTATCAAGGACCCCTTCACAGATTCTCATCGGCCGTGTTTTGATATTATTCTGATGAAGTTTGAAGCAAATTGAGTAAAATTAAGAGGTTGATTTAAAAGTGTTTTGCAAGCAACACACTTCCTGCTGCCAGTTGGTGGCGCTATAACTTTGACTCATAATAGTCACATCTCTGTGATCGGTATCATACGACGAACAAACTGCTAAAGTTTGGTCAAAATCAGATAAAGTGTGTCAAAATTATTAGACATTTCCTGTTTCTCATTTCTCGCCATAATTTGTCGCCCTGCCACGGCCAAACCGTTCGAGATACCAAAAATCCCCTGGCAATTTTGCATTCCCAGTATCTTGAGATCATACTGACCAAGTTTGGTGGCCATCGGTGGAAAGGTCTAGGAGGAGTATTTCAAATTCCACAGCTTGATTTTTCCAAAAATCCATATTTAAATAAAAATAGCTGACTTCCTGTTGGTCGTAGCTAATGGGTGTAAATTAGAAAGTTGTCCGGCTTGATGAGTCCAATATATGTACCGAGTTTGGTGACTTTAGGACAAAGTAACCCCCCAACTTTTGTCAAAAGGTGGCGCTATGGAGCGCCTGCTCCACGCCCATTTATGGGCTTTTATCAGTGTTTAACTGTCATTAATACAGATGTGTGTGTTGAGTTTCATGAAATTCTAAGCAATTTAAGTGGCTCAAAAACACAAAAAACTAAAGTTAAAGTTTGACACGTTGCCATGGCAACATGATAAAAGTTATGGATAACGCCCTTCACAGATTCTTATCGGTCGTGTTTTGACATTATTGGGATGAAGTTTGAAGCAAATTGAGTAAAATTAAGAGGCTGAGTTTAAAGCGTTTCAAAAACGTCACGCTTTCTGCTGCCAGTTGGTGGCGCTATAACTTAGACTCATAATAGTCACATCTCTGTGATCGGCATCAGACGACGAACAAACTGCTGAAGTTTGGTCAAAATCAGACAAAGTATGTCAAAGTTATTAGGCACTTCCTGTTTCTCATTTCTCGCCATAAATTTGTCGCCCCGTCACGGTCAAACCGTTCGAGATATCAAAAATCCCCTGGCAATTTTGCATCCCCAATGTCCTGAGATCAAGCTGACCGAGTTTGGTGGCCATCGGTGGAAAGGCCTAGTAGGAGTATTTCAAATTCCATTGCATGCACTTTTTAGACATCCCTGAATAGCCGACTTCCTGTTTGGCGAAGCACGGACTATGATTGTGAAATTTGTTCGGCCCGATGAGGTCTATATTTGTATGAATTTTGGTGACTGTAGGTCAACCGTTGTGCGCTGCAGAGCCCTTCAAAAGTCGCAATTTTTAACGCTGTGCCACGCCCCCCCCCCAGGTGACCCCCCCATGTCAAAGTCTGTCCGGCCCTGATGGCCGCAGGTTCCAATGTGTGTGCAAAGTTTCAAGAGTTTTCGTGTATGTTAAGGTCCCCGAAATCCCCCAAAACATTGAAAAAAAAAAAATAATAATAATAATTAAAGCTGCAAGCAGCGATGACCGGGCCCTCGCCGACTGTGCAGTCGCCATCCCGATAGCATCAGGAAAACGGTGTCCGGTTGGCACATGCATTCACAGTAACCCTTTGGAGTAACCCTTACTGTCTCTCCTCCTCTCTGACTCTTTCTCTTACCACCCATCCCCCCTCCTTACACTCAGCCACTTACCACACAAACACACACATAGAGTGCAGAGCAGAGTGAGATCAGATATGTTTTTTTATTTTCTTTCATTCGTGGAGTTTTGTATAAGTATGAAATTAACTGTGTTTGATCAGAATGAATAGTTATTTGTATGAAAAAAGTTTCAAAGAGTTAGGATGCTGCACTTTAAATATATAATAAATCATTGAAAATTGAAAATGGAAAATGAAATTCTAAGCACGCTATCTGCCTCAAAAACACAGGAAACAAATATTTGAATGTATTTTAATTTTTTTATTTGCCATGGCAACAGTATTTAATGCATAAGGGACGCCTTTACAGACTCTCATCGGCCATGTTCTTACATTATTCTGATGAAGTTTGAAGAAAATCGAGTACAAATAAATTGTTCGTTGTTCGTTCGTGTTTGTTAGTTCATTAACCATTGTTAAAAGAGACCCTATTTTAAATAGTAACCATGTTTTATGATCTACAACCATTTTTAAATATTATTTTAATGATCTATAAGCATCTGTAAAATAATTATAAACAAATATATTAAAAATAAATACATATTAACTTAGTTGATTTTTTTGGCCTTTATGTATTTGTTTCTCATTCTAATTAAGTGACCTGAGCAGTATAGTGTCATACTTATAAGATTTTTTGTTCTATCAGTGAGAGTGTATATATGTATATAAATCATATAATTTTTCCTTAAAAGATAAAAAAAAGATTTTAATGCTCTTTAAGCATTTATATAAAATAATTATGTAAAAGTACACTGACAGTACAGTACATATCAACTGATTCTATGCATTATTGTCATTCTTATACACTGAGAATGAGCTAAATAGCATTAGAGGCAAACGATTCCTTATCTTATGAGGACCTCTAGTGTTCATTCCTGGTATTAGAGCCTTAAAATGACAAACATATATTACACTTTTATAATGTTTTTGGGGCCTCTGAGCATGATAACATTTTGAAACTACTCAGATTCCCTAAGAATGTCTTGTTATTTATATGTAAAAAAGTTTTGATGAGTTAGAATAATGCAATTTAAAGATATATGAAAATTACTCTTAATCTTTTTTACTGTTACTTTCATAAATCACCACATTAACACCATTCAAGATATCCCAAAGCCGTTCACAATTTAGCATCTTCAGTATCTTGGCATCATGTTGACAAAGTTTGGTGTGAGATGTCTGATTCTGCTATGAGTGATATGAATTTATTCACAGCTATATTTAAAAACACAGGAAACAAATGTTAAAGTTTGACACGTTGCCATGGCAACAGCGTGTGATGTATCAAGGACCCCTTCACAGATTCTCATCGGCCGTGTTTTGATATTATTCTGATGAAGTTTGAAGCAAATTGAGTAAAATTAAGAGGTTGATTTAAAAGTGTTTTGCAAGCAACACACTTCCTGCTGCCAGTTGGTGGCGCTATAACTTTGACTCATAATAGTCACATCTCTGTGATCGGTATCATACGACGAACAAACTGCTAAAGTTTGGTCAAAATCAGATAAAGTGTGTCAAAATTATTAGACATTTCCTGTTTCTCATTTCTCGCCATAATTTGTCGCCCTGCCACGGCCAAACCGTTCGAGATACCAAAAATCCCCTGGCAATTTTGCATTCCCAGTATCTTGAGATCATACTGACCAAGTTTGGTGGCCATCGGTGGAAAGGTCTAGGAGGAGTATTTCAAATTCCACAGCTTGATTTTTCCAAAAATCCATATTTAAATAAAAATAGCTGACTTCCTGTTGGTCGTAGCTAATGGGTGTAAATTAGAAAGTTGTCCGGCTTGATGAGTCCAATATATGTACCGAGTTTGGTGACTTTAGGACAAAGTAACCCCCCAACTTTTGTCAAAAGGTGGCGCTATGGAGCGCCTGCTCCACGCCCATTTATGGGCTTTTATCAGTGTTTAACTGTCATTAATACAGATGTGTGTGTTGAGTTTCATGAAATTCTAAGCAATTTAAGTGGCTCAAAAACACAAAAAACTAAAGTTAAAGTTTGACACGTTGCCATGGCAACATGATAAAAGTTATGGATAACGCCCTTCACAGATTCTTATCGGTCGTGTTTTGACATTATTGGGATGAAGTTTGAAGCAAATTGAGTAAAATTAAGAGGCTGAGTTTAAAGCGTTTCAAAAACGTCACGCTTTCTGCTGCCAGTTGGTGGCGCTATAACTTAGACTCATAATAGTCACATCTCTGTGATCGGCATCAGACGACGAACAAACTGCTGAAGTTTGGTCAAAATCAGACAAAGTATGTCAAAGTTATTAGGCACTTCCTGTTTCTCATTTCTCGCCATAAATTTGTCGCCCCGTCACGGTCAAACCGTTCGAGATATCAAAAATCCCCTGGCAATTTTGCATCCCCAATGTCCTGAGATCAAGCTGACCGAGTTTGGTGGCCATCGGTGGAAAGGCCTAGTAGGAGTATTTCAAATTCCATTGCATGCACTTTTTAGACATCCCTGAATAGCCGACTTCCTGTTTGGCGAAGCACGGACTATGATTGTGAAATTTGTTCGGCCCGATGAGGTCTATATTTGTATGAATTTTGGTGACTGTAGGTCAACCGTTGTGCGCTGCAGAGCCCTTCAAAAGTCGCAATTTTTAACGCTGTGCCACGCCCCCCCCCCAGGTGACCCCCCCATGTCAAAGTCTGTCCGGCCCTGATGGCCGCAGGTTCCAATGTGTGTGCAAAGTTTCAAGAGTTTTCGTGTATGTTAAGGTCCCCGAAATCCCCCAAAACATTGAAAAAAAAAAAATAATAATAATAATTAAAGCTGCAAGCAGCGATGACCGGGCCCTCGCCGACTGTGCAGTCGCCATCCCGATAGCATCAGGAAAACGGTGTCCGGTTGGCACATGCATTCACAGTAACCCTTTGGAGTAACCCTTACTGTCTCTCCTCCTCTCTGACTCTTTCTCTTACCACCCATCCCCCCTCCTTACACTCAGCCACTTACCACACAAACACACACATAGAGTGCAGAGCAGAGTGAGATCAGATATGTTTTTTTATTTTCTTTCATTCGTGGAGTTTTGTATAAGTATGAAATTAACTGTGTTTGATCAGAATGAATAGTTATTTGTATGAAAAAAGTTTCAAAGAGTTAGGATGCTGCACTTTAAATATATAATAAATCATTGAAAATTGAAAATGGAAAATGAAATTCTAAGCACGCTATCTGCCTCAAAAACACAGGAAACAAATATTTGAATGTATTTTAATTTTTTTATTTGCCATGGCAACAGTATTTAATGCATAAGGGACGCCTTTACAGACTCTCATCGGCCATGTTCTTACATTATTCTGATGAAGTTTGAAGAAAATCGAGTACAAATAAATTGTTCGTTGTTCGTTCGTGTTTGTTAGTTCATTAACCATTGTTAAAAGAGACCCTATTTTAAATAGTAACCATGTTTTATGATCTACAACCATTTTTAAATATTATTTTAATGATCTATAAGCATCTGTAAAATAATTATAAACAAATATATTAAAAATAAATACATATTAACTTAGTTGATTTTTTTGGCCTTTATGTATTTGTTTCTCATTCTAATTAAGTGACCTGAGCAGTATAGTGTCATACTTATAAGATTTTTTGTTCTATCAGTGAGAGTGTATATATGTATATAAATCATATAATTTTTCCTTAAAAGATAAAAAAAAGATTTTAATGCTCTTTAAGCACCTATACAAAATAATTATGTAAAAGTACATTCACAGTACAGTACATATCAACTGATTCTATGGATTATTTTCATTCTTATACACTGAGAATGAGCTAAATAGCATTAGAGGTCAAACGATTCCTTATCTTATGAGGACCTCTAGTGTTCATCCCTGGTATTAGAGCTTTAATCTGACAAATTTATGTGACACTTTTAATGTTTTTGGGGCCTCTGAGCATGATAACATTTTGAAACTACACGTATTTCCTAAGAATTTCTTGTTCTTTATATGTAAAAAGTTTTGATGAGTTAGAATAATGCAATTTAAAGATATATGAAAATAACTCTTCATCTTTTTTATTGTTACTTTCATAAATCACCACATCAACACCGTTCAAGATGTCCCAAAGCCGTTCACAATTTAACATCTTCAGTATCTTGGCATCATGTTGACAAAGTTTGGTGTGAACTGTCTGATTCTGCTATGAGTGATATGAATTTATTCACAGCTATATTTAAAAACACAGGAAACAAATGTTAAAGTTTGACATGTTGCCATGGCAACAGCATTTGATGTATCAAGGACCCCTTCACAGATTCTCATCGGCCGTGTTTTGATATTATTCTGATGAAGTTTGAAGCAAATTGAGTAAAATTAAGAGGTTGATTTAAAAGCGTTTTGCAAGCAACACACTTCCTGCTGCCAGTTGGTGGCGCTATAACTTTGACTCATAATAGTCACATCTCTGTGATCGGTATCATACGACGAACAAACTGCTTAAGTTTGGTCAAAATCAGATAAAGTGTGTCAAAATTATTAGACATTTCCTGTTTCTCATTTCTCGCCATAATTTGTCGCCCTGCCAAGGCCAAACCGTTCGAGATACCAAAAATCCCCTGGCAATTTTGCATTCCCAATATCTTGAGATCATGCTGACCGAGTTTGGTGGCCATCGGTGGAAAGGTCTAGGAGGAGTATTTCAAATTCCACAGCTTGATTTTTCCAAAAATCCATATTTAAATAAAAATAGCTGACTTCCTGTTGGCCGTAGCTAATGGGTGTAAATTAGAAAGTTGTCCGGCTTGATGAGTCCAATATATGTACCGAGTTTGGTGACTGTAGGACAAAGTAACCCCCCAACTTTTGTCAAAAGGTGGCGCTATGGAGCGCCTGCTCCACGCCCATTTATGGGCTTTTATCAGTGTTTAACTGTCATTAATACAGATGTGTGTGTTGAGTTTCATGAAATTCTAAGCATTTTAAGTGGCTCAAAAACACAAAAAACTAAAGTTAAAGTTTGACACGTTGCCATGGCAACATGATAAAAGTTATGGATAACGCCCTTCACAGATTCTTATCGGTCGTGTTTTGACATTATTGGGATGAAGTTTGAAGCAAATTGAGTAAAATTAAGAGGCTGAGTTTAAAGCGTTTCAAAAACGTCACGCTTTCTGCTGCCAGTTGGTGGCGCTATAACTTTGACTCATAATAGTCCCATCTCTGTGATCGGCATCAGACGACGAACAAACTGCTGAAGTTTGGTCAAAATCAGACAAAGTATGTCAAAGTTATTAGGCACTTCCTGTTTCTCATTTCTCGCCATAAATTTGTCGCCCCGTCACGGTCAAACCGTTCGAGATATCAAAAATCCCCTGGCAATTTTGCGTCCCCAATGTCTTGAGATCATGCTGACCGAGTTTGGTGGCCATCGGTGGAAAGGCCTAGTAGGAGTATTTCAAATTCCATTGCATGCACTTTTTAGACATCCCTGAATAGCCGACTTCCTGTTTGGCGAAGCACGGACTATGAGTGTGAAATTTGTTCGGCCCGATGAGGTCTATATGTGTATGAATTTTGGTGACTGTAGGTCAACCGTTGTGCGCTCCAGAGCCCTTCAAAAGTCGCAATTTTTAACGCTGTGCCATGCCCCCCCCAGGTGACCCCCCCATGTCAAAGTCTGTCCGGCCCTGATGGCCGCAGGTTCCAATGTGTGTGCAAAGTTTCAAGAGTTTTCGTGTATGTTAAGGCCCCCGAAATCCCCCAAAACATTGAAAAAAAAATAATAATAATAATAATAATAATAATAATTAAAGCTGCGAGCAGCGATGAACGGGCCCTCGCACCCGGGCTCACCGCCGACCGGTGGCTTCAGGAAAACAGCAAACGGTGGGCAGTATGCTTTTAATACAGTAAATGTAGGAGAAATATGTCAAAGTCACTTAAATGTGCCAAACTTGCTGCTGCCAGCTGGTGGCGCTATGCCTATAACTGATTATTGGCATGTAGATGTGTTCAGGCCAGCACTATTATCAAACATATGAAGTTTGGTGCAGATTGACCTTGGTATGTTTGAGTTAGTGAAATATATGAGATATCCTGCTGCCAACAGGTGGCGCTATGATAATATCTGAATATTGGTCTTTAGGTGTCTTCAGGCCAGGACTCTTACCAAACCTGTGAATTTTGTGGCAGATCAGACATTTTCAGGCTAAGTTATAACCACTTCTATGTCTATGCAGAAACATCAAACTTTGTCAGGCCACCACGGACATGCCCTTTAATGAAAACTCAAGATCTTCACAATTTAACATCTCTAAGGCCTCAAGATCAGACTGACCAAATATAATGTTGATTTAACTAAATGCAATCAATGCAAGGACTTCAGATAAATGCCAACTGTGAACCAGTATGCTACAAATTCCCTATTTTCTGATGAAGATGATAAGAACATGATTCATGATGATAGCAAAATGTTATTATTGCTTCCTTTACATCCACCACTTCTGCTTAAATGTCATTGTTACCGATCTGTACAATTTTTGTGTGGATATTGCTTTGCTGGTGACTCCTGTTATAAGACATCACTCTTAAGTGCTACATAACTAAGAATCAATAAGGAAGACGGTGCCCAGTTGGCACATGCATTCACAGTAACCCTCTGCTAGTTTGGATTTTAAGTTTACAGAATTGAAAGGGTTACACTTTAAAATCAACACACAGACACATACACACAAAATATAAAATGTTGCCATCCAGTTTCTTTTTTTTTTTTTAAATTAACTATATTAGTTAACATGACCAATAAATAAATAGCACTTATTAATGTTAATTAATATTAAGCTAAAAAAAGTATTCATATAAAGTTTATGTACTGTGAATTAACATGAACATGAACACAGTTCATGTGGGTGTACAGCAATACACAATAAAGTGCTCTATAAACGCTTCATTCTTTCAAAATATCTTTAAAAATCAAGTTGAGTATTTTAACGGGGTGATACATATATATAACTGATCTTAAAATTATGGTTTTCAGATGTTTTGAAGAGATAACAGTAACGTTTGTTTTGTTGTCAAAGTTTGTCTTAATTTTTTATTATTATTATTTTATATTCAATAAATAACACTATGTAAATATTGTCTATCAATGAAGATAAATTGATCATGCTAAAAAGTTGTATTTTTTAAAATCTTTTGCTATGTGACTGAATAGGACAAGTTCATGGTACAGTTAAGTAAAAAATAAATAAAAAACAACAACTGCAAAATACGAACAATGAAAGACTTAGTGACCCTTTATATTTTCTCAAAATATCAGACTCTCAAAGATCAGACATATTTATGTAATTACACTACATACAGTACATGCATTTTTTGTTCAAAGATGGTCTGTAGGATGGCTCTCTACTCTGTCACCCTCTCTGCCTCTCACCCCTCCCCCCTGCAATAATGAGCTTCTCTGTGCCTGACTGAACGCACACACATACTGTAGAGACATTCACCAGAGTGACAGCAGGTTTCTGAGTTATTTTTTTAATTTTCTTTAATTCATTGAAGCTTGTATAAAATTTATATTTCCAGCACTTGCTCAGAATGATTAGATCTCTGTGTGAAAAAAGTTTTAAAGAGTTTGGATGCTGCACTTTAAAGATATAAAAAATTAGGGTTATGTTTTTTACTACATCTTTAAAAAATCACCACGTCAACACCGTTCGAGATATCCAAAATCCGCTCGCAATTTAACATCTTCAGAATCTTCTCTTCATGTTAAAAAAGTTTGGTGTGAACAGCTGGTTGTTCTTAGGAGTAGTGTGAATTTGTTTACTACCTGATTTTTCAAAAAATCCACCTTCAAATCAAAATAGCCGGCTTTCTGTTGGTCTTAGCTAATGAGTTTGATTTAGAAAGTTGTCCAGATTGATGAGAACAATATAAGTACAGAGTTTGGTGACTGTAGGAAAAACTAACCCCCCAACTTTTGTCAAAAGATGGCGCTATAGAGTGCCTGCTCCACGCCCATTTATGACCTTTTGCCAGTGTCTAACTATCATTAGTATTGATGTGTGTGTTGAGTTTCATGAAATTCTAAGCATGTTATCTGCCTCAAAAAGACAGGAATGTAATTTTAAAGTTTGACACGTTGCCATGGCAACAGCATTTGATTTATCATCGACCCCTTTACATATTCTTATCGGCCGTGTTTTGACATGATTTTGATGAAGTTTAAAGAAAATCGAGTAAAATTAAGAGGCTGATTTCAAAGCATTTTGAAAATGACACGTTTCCTGCTGCCAGTTGGTGGCGCTATAACTTTGACTCATAATAGTCACATTTATGGAATCGGCATCATACAACGAACAAACTGGTGAAGTTTCATCAGAATCAGGCAATGTGTGCAACAGTTATTAGACACTTCCTGTTTCTCATTTCTCGCCATAACTTTGTCGCCTTGCCACGGCCAAACCGTTCGAGATATCAAAAATCTCCTCGCAATTTAGCGTCCCCAATGTCTTGAGATCATGCTGACCGAGTTTGGTGACAATCCCATGGAATTCCTGGGAGGAGTACGTTAAATTCCAGAGCATGCGCTTTTTAAACAGCCCTAAATATCTCACTTCCTGTTGCGTGGAGCCCATGACATAGAGTACAAAAGTTGTTCAGCTCGATGAGTTCTATATGTGTACCGAGTTTCATATCAATACGCGCAAGTATGTGTGCGCAGTACATCAAGTTTTCAAACTGTGTTCCAGGGGGCGCTGTAGAGGCCCTGAACCACGCCCGGGTCCCAGCCTCTGTGGCGTCCGGACGACGGCAGATTCCAACGTGTGTGCAAATTTTCAAGAGTTTTTGAGTATGTTAAGGCCCCCAAAAGTGCCCCAACGGTTGAAAAAAAAAAAAAAAAAAAAAAAAAAAAAAACAAATAAGAATCCTTAGAAGAACAATAGGGCCTTCGCCCTTTTGGGCTCGGGCCCTAAAAATAAGAATCCTTAGGAAAACAATAGGGCCTTCGCCCTTTTGGGCTCGGGCCCTAATAAGAACCCTTAGAAGAACAATAGGGCCTTCGTCCTTTTGGGCTCGGGCCCTAAAAAAGCAGCTAGCTTTATTAAATTCTCATTTTTCAGCACCATCACTCAATTCAGTGTTAATTTTTCTCACTAGTTTTTTCAATCTATAAATTTCTTTATTGGTAAATGAACCTTCTGCCATCAAATACCGTGTCTTTTCAATGAACTGTTTTAAGTCAGGAAAATATTCATCCACTCTCACCCCTCTTCTGTTTTTAGTTGACTTAAGAAACAGTTTAATGTCATCTAGTTCATAACAACGACTCGTGTTTTCAATTTGCGATAAGGAAACACTACAGTCCGACTGTCACTCCCTGACTCGTCCTGACTTTCACTTTCGATTTTGTCCATTTTCTTGCCAAGTCCTAAATCTCCGGTATTTACACTATTCTTTCTTTTGCGCGGCACCTTAAACATCAGGCTCTCTTCACCACTATTCGTGCTTGTTTCACCCATTACAAGCTGTTCCCTTTCAGTGCCGTCCAACGGAACATCCCGGTCTTTAACAGACTGTATAGTCTCCAATTCATTTGGTTTTCCATTAACAGATTCTCTTTCTACGCTCACCTCTGGCTGAGTGTTTAGCGGTTCCTCCACAGCTAAATTGGTCTTGGTTTTCTCCCTCACTAGCGCCTCCGACTCAGCTTGCCCCCCTCGGGAGGACCAGTGGTGTCATTTGTCGCAAGTGGTGCCAGTTGTCGCAAATACAACATAATCAAAATCATCAATCCTGTATTTAAAAGTAAGATCCAGCTCAGCGTCGTCTCTCACAATCATGTAAACAAAACGTCTAAATGAAACAACATGCTTTAGCAGTGGGGATCCCCTTCCAATTGGGATTTTCTTAATTGGGGATACTAATTTGCCGCGACGAGAAAGAGACTGCATTAACAATTCATCGCTGATAAATGGAGGAACATTTCACAGTGTGACCTTTTTAGACGCCATTGAAAGAGGAAGAACAGGTGTAAACAAACCATCAACAACAATTCCTCGCTCAACCAACTCATTTGCTTTTTCTACTGTATTTAAAAAAATAACAGTAGCACTATTCATTTTTGATGCCGACAGAATGCTTTCATGCCCAACAATATCTCCTATAGCCAGGCAACATTCCTCCACACTCACTGCCGACGCCACCTTCACTGCATGACGCCGCGTGAGTGTATTCAACACCCGTGACGCCGGGGACGTCGTGCTTCCCTACAGGTAGCACGCGGCCCAAAACGCACCCCCAGCACGTATTAGCAAACACTAAAATAACCCCACAATGAAGAGAAAGGAGGGAAGAAAGAGCAAAGAAAGAAAAAACCTTAAAAAGCTAGGTGACTACGAAACAACGAAAAGAACAGAGGGAAAACTCCACGCACTCACCGCACACTCCCGCACTCACTCCACAGACGCCCACTCATGCGCACGAGAGAGAGAGAGAGAGAGAGAGAGAGAGAGAGAGAGAGAGAGAGAGAGAGAGAGAGAGAGAGAGAGAGAGAGAGAGAGAGAGAGAATACTCAATTCTGCTGTGGAGCACTAAAATAAAAGTTTTTTGAAAAAGAATGTTGTGTTTACACTTATATCCTGTGTTTTTGTTATGTTTTTTGATTAAAAACTTGGCATTAATTTAAAAATACAGAAAACACAAGTACCACAGATTTGGTTAACTAAATTACAATATTTGTAGTGTCTTGTTTGAATTTATGTTTAATAACTGGAAGGTATTATTCAAAAATGTTAAGTTCATAGTAAAATATCTTGTGGTAAAGTAAAATATTTATTTTTTAAGCTCACAAATAATGTGTTATTGGTTGTAAAGTACACATGGGAAAAACGTTTTATAGACGTCCAGGTCGGACTGGACCGATTTTGGACCTTTTTGGAACCTTCGGCTAATGTGTAAACCTCAAGACATAATTTAATGCATTTCACGATGTTAGACAATATGGTATGTGTTTATTTTATATTTTAACGTACATACGTAAATTATGCAGCAGTACATCCAAACTTTAATGGAGGATAGTAAGAATGTGAGGGACTTAGATACGGCTTTGGATGTGACTAGTTCAGGGAGACATGCAAATTGTTCGGTTTCCGGTAGTTACAGCGCCCGTGCAGCAGGGCAACTGGGTGACTGTGAGACGGCATAGTCGTGGGTCAAAACACCGCTCTTCTGTTCCGATCAGAACATCAAACAGGTTCTCCCCACTCAGTGACGCACCCACTGAGAAACCTGATGAAAGTGCTCTAGTAATTGGCGATTCTATTGTACGGAACGTGAAAATAGAGACTCCAGCCACCATAGTCCAGTGTTTACCGGCAGCCAGAGCTCCTGACATCTTGGCAAATTTAAAAGTGCTGGCTAATGCTAAACGTAAATTCAGTAAGATTGTTATTCACGTCGGCACTAATGATGTTCGACTTCGCCAGTCGGAGATCACTAAAAATAATGTTAAAGAGGTGTGTGATTGTCATCATTAAACGGTTGGATGTCAAAGTGGTGCACACGAAATAACATAGGTTTCATAGACAATTGGACGAGTTTCTGGGGCAGACCCGACCTGTTGAAAAGAGATGGTCTTCATCCCTCCGGATGTGGAGCATCTCTCCTATCTAGAAATATGGCACATAGTCTTAGCGTTTGCACTTGACTAACTGGGGCCCAGGTCAGGAAGCAGACAGACTGGCTAAACCGACCGTCTGCTAGCCGCCTCACGTCACAGAAATCAGTTAATTCTCAGCACATAGAGACCCTTTCACCTAGATATCACACTATAGAGACTGTGTCTGTTCCCCGAGCTAGAAAATACAATAAACGTCCAAAGCAATGTAAGAGTAACAATTTAATTGATGTTGAACAAATAAAAAAATGTATATAATACTGAGAAACAAATGATAAAGCTTGGCTCATTAAATATCAGGTCACTTTCTACGAAAGCACTTTTTGTAAATGATATGATCACTGATCATAAGCTAGATGTGCTCTGTTTGACAGAAACCTGGCTAAAACCAGATGATTATATTATTTTAAATGAGGCAACCCCCCAAAATTACTGTTATAAACATGTGCCACGTGTAAAAATTAAGGGGGAAGGTGTTTGCACAATTTATAGGTTAGACAACACGTTTCAGGACCTACTCATTGCCGAAATCATACTTTAGATTTAATATTGTCACACGGAATTGATGTTAATGGCGTTGAAATTCTGCATCAAAGTGATGATATCTCAGATCATTATCTAGTCTTGTGTATACTCCAGATAACTAAAACTGTAAAACTAACTCCTCGCTATAAGTACGGTAGAACCATTACTTCTACCACAAGAGACTGCTTTGTAAGTAACCTTCCTGATTTATCTGAATTCCTCAGCATATCCGATAGCTCAGGAAAACTTGATGATGCAACAGAAACTATTGACTCTCTTTTTTCTAGCACTTTAGATATAGTTGCTCCTCTGCGGTTAAGAAAAATTCAGGAAAACAGTCCAACACGTGGTATACTGAACACACTCGCGCACTGAAGAGAGCACGACGAAAAATGGAACGCAGCTGGAAGAAAACAAAACTAGAGGTTTTCCATACAGCCTGGCGTGAATGTAACATATCCTATAGAAAAGCATTAAAAACTGCTAGATCATATTATTTTTCATCTTTCTTAAAAGAAAACAAACATAACCCTAGGTATTTATTCAATACAGTGGCTAAATTAACGAAGAATAAAGCACCAACAGGTGCTGAATTTTCCCAACAGCACAGCAGTAATGACTTCATGAACTATTTTACTACCAAGATAGATACTATTAGAGATAAAATTGTAACTATGCAGCCATCCGCTACAGTATCGCATCAGATATGCTATAAATCTCCTGAGGAAAAATTCCATGCATTTTCAACTATAGGAGAGGAAGAGTTGTAAAAACTTATTAAATCATTGAAACCGACAACATGTATGTTAGACTCTATTCCATATAAGCTACTAAAAGAGGTGCTTCCAGAAGTCATAGATCCTCTTCTGAATATTATTAATTCGTCACTATCGTTGGGATATGTCCCCAAAACTTTCAAACTGGCTGTTATTAAGCCTCTAATTAAAAAACCTCAACTTGATCCCAATTAATTAACCCTCCTGTTACCCTAAAATCCGCTAACACCTTTTTCCCATTGGGGTCAATTTGACCCCAAATTTAAAACCTCTAGAATATGATATTTTTTTTGCTAAAAGGTTAGTGTCAGGTAATTGATGTCTTTGTTGACTACTTAACAACACTCTGAAACACCCCCCCACTTTCACTGTCAAACACCTGTGACAAAATCTCACTGACAGAAAACCTTTGCGTAGAGGCCATTTTCGATTGAGAGAGCAATTCAATTGACAGTGGTTCTCGCAATACTACAGGTATGGTTGTGTTAGTTTTTTTTTTTTTAATTTTTATTATACTTAACATATAAAATTATAGTGCATATTATAAAATCATAGCATGTTATAGTGACCTCAATATCACCCAAAACAAATGTATTTAAATTTTTTATATTTCTTATGTTTTATACAGCTAAAAGAACCTGGGGTCAAATTGACCCCAAAGAACACCGATGTAACAAAATGTGTACAGGGCATTGAACAAATAATATCATGTTACTTTTATGTTTACCAAGTTTTCCCCATTAAATTAGGAAAAGTCATTCAATCTGAAGCAAAAAAAAAAAAAAAAAGTCAATTATATATGTACATACGTTAAACATTGAATGGGGTCAAATTGACCCCAAGGATAACAGGAGGGTTAAACAATTACAGACCAATTTCAAATCTCCCTTTTCTATCAAAGATACTAGAAAATGTAGTGTCCTCACAGTTGTGTTCTTTCTTAGAGAAAAATGGTATCTGTGAGGATTCCCAGTCAGGCTTTAGACCGTATCATAGCACTGAGACTGCTCTTATTAGAGTTACAAATGATCTTCTCCTGTCATCCGATCGTGGATGCATCTCTCTATTAGTACTACTTGATCTTAGTGCTGCGTTTGATACTACTGACCACAATATTCTTCAAAATAGACTTGAAAATTATGTTGGCATTAGTGGTACTGCACTGGCTTGGTTCGAATCGTACTTATCTGACCGCCATCAATTCGTAGCAGTGAATGGCGAGGTATCATATCAATCATAAGTGCAGTATGGAGTACCTCAAGGCTCAGTACTAGGGCCATTACTTTTTACACTTTATATGTTACCCTTGGGAGATATCATCAGGAAACATGGTGTTCCCTTCCGGGAACTCGAGCCGCGTCTAGAAACGCTATGGGAAACGCCATTGGCGGGCCGCACTCTGAATCATGTCTTACAACCAATGAAATGACGGGAGTGACGTCACAGGCGCGGTGACGTCATCGACCAGGAAGTATAAAGCACGTGCGTTTGAAGCCCGCGGCAGCTTTTGTCATTCAGCGAGAGCGCTCTGTGTCTGTCTGTCTGCCATTTTGCTGTTTATTGTGCCAGTTTGCACGCATTTCTTTTGAGTAAAATGGCTTCAAAACAACCTTTAAAAGAAAAGAAAAGTTTGGTGGCTGTTAGAAGACATAGACCGTGTGTTCCTCCCTGCCAACGCTTCATTGTTGGTGGGGATACACACGGTCTATGTGTGGTGTGTTTGGGACCGGAGCACGCACAGTCAGCCCTCGAAAAGGCTGACTGTCCGCAGTGTGAACGCCTGCCGCTGCGGGTGCTCCGTTCCCGGAAAGCCCTCTTCAAGGAGGGGGCTTTCACCAGCGTGCCTCGCGGGTCTGGCCCCGCTGCCACCGAGGCGGAGCGGTTGCGCCACTCGTGGGGCTCGCAGCTCGATCTGCTGGAGGGTTTGGAGACGGGTGATCCCCTATCTCCTCCCTCACTCAGCGGGGCGAGCGATCTCTTATTGGATGAGGAAGCCCGCACTGCGGCCTCTTCCCTCCAAGAAGAGATCCCAGAGCTTCACATATCTTCCTCCGAGGAGGTTGATATGGAGAGCCTGGAGGACACACCACAGCCACACCGTTCGCCTCAGTACGAGGAGCTCGTGGAGGTGCTGACCAATGCGGTAGCCAAATTAAACATCTCATGGCCCGCAGAACAACATCATGAGCCGCATGGAAGCAAGTTAGATGATCGCTTCCTGCGGACAAAGTCAGCACCTCCCAAACGGAGCCTTCCATTCTTCCCAGATCTGCATAAAGAGATCTCAAGATCCTGGGGGAAGCCGTACTCCTTCCGTCTCTATAACCCCACTGAGAGTTATGCTAACGTGGGGGGTACGGAGGAGTACGGTTATAGGGCGAAGCCACGGGTAGAACAGACGCTCGCGGGCTATCTGGCACCCGGTTCGGCATCGTCCTTGAAGGCTCCGTCCTTGCCCACCAAGCCACTAAAGTCTACTTCCATCATGGTGGGCAAGGCATATACGGCAGCAGGTCAGGCTGGTTCATGTTTACACACCATGGCCATCCTTCAGGCTTACCAGGCTGACCTGCTGAAGGAGTTTAGCGACGGCGAGGAGGTTAACATCTCAGAGATGCGGCGCACAGCAGACCTCGCCCTCCGCGCCACCAGGGAGACCGCCCGTGCTGTGGGTCGGTCTATGGCCGCGGAGAGGCATCTCTGGTTGTCCCTGTCCGCACTAAAAGACAAGGACAGGGCAACACTCCTGGACGCCCCCATAGAGCCAAGCTCCGGCCTCTTCGGTGCCTCGGTGGACACAGTTGTCGCCAGGCACCAGGAGGCCAGGAAGCAGGCAGCGGCGTTCAGGACGTACCTCCCTCGCCGCGTTTACTCCTCTGAGGCTGCTGGACGGGAGCAGCCTCAGCCGTCAACGAGCTCCTCACACAGAGAGGCACAGAAACAGAGCGTTGCCGCCCGCGCTCCTCCGGTTCGTCCTAGAGGACGGGGCCGGCAACGCTCTAGGCCGGGGGCCTCTAACAAGAGGGCCGACCTGAGGGTCGTCCTCCAGTCAAAGAGGTCCTCGGCCAAACGGCCCTGACTGTCAGGCACCAGGGTCATTGAGGGCAGCCCCTCTCGAGGGGGTTTATTCGGCGCCACAGTTTGTGGTCACCGAGCCCCCTCGGGGCCCTCAGGAGATTTGTCAGCTAACTCTGCCAGTGTTTCAGGGTGCGGCAATCTCCCGCGAACACCAATTTCTAGCTGTTCCGCCCGGAAACGTAGCGGCCCTAGGAAGTTCGCAACCCCTACGGGGGTCTTCAGAGAAGCTAGTTCAGGAGTTTCCTGCCAGTACGCTGTTACAGGTCCCCGAACTAGTCCCTCAAACAAATCCAGAAGCCAGCCTCGAGAGGCTGGTTCCCTTAGTAGATTTTCTGGCAGCGTGGAAACTACTGCCGAATGTCTCCACATGGGTCCTGCAGACTGTAGAGAAGGGTTACTGCATTCAGTTCGGCGCCAAGCCGCCACCTTTCAACGGGGTATTCCCAACTCTAGTAAACCCCGAGCAGGGTCTGGTAATGGAACAAGAAGTAGAAACTCTTTTAAGGAAGGAGGCCATCGAGGTGGTCCCTCCTCAAGACAGAGAATCCGGGTTCTACAGCCGGTACTTCATAGTTCCCAAGAAGGATGGAGGGCTCCGGCCCATTTTAGACCTCAGGCAATTGAACCGCTCAGTAAAGAAACTGAAGTTCAAAATGCTCACTATCAAGCAAGTAGTGTCACAAATCAGGTCCGAGGATTGGTTTGTCACGATAGATCTAAAAGACGCATACTTTCACGTCTCCATCCTTCCTCAACACAGGAAGTTCCTCAGGTTCGCTTTCAGGGGCGAAGCTTACCAATACAGGGTACTTCCTTTCGGCCTAGCTCTCTCTCCCCGTACTTTCACAAAGTGTGTGGATGCTGCTCTGGCTCCTCTGCGACTCCAGGGCATCCGCATACTCAACTACATAGACGACTGGCTCATCCTAGCCAGCTCAGAGCAGTTAGCGGTTCAACACCGAAGTGTCGTTCTCGCTCACATGAAAGAATTAGGGTTGAGACTCAACGCCAAGAAAAGTGTACTTTCTCCATTACAGTGGACCACTTACTTAGGCGTGGTGTGGGATTCGACCACGATGCAGGCACGAATCGCCTAGAGATGTTAGCTGTGTTCCAGGCCCTGAAGTGTTTCCTTCCAGACCTAAGAAACCGCCATGTGTTGGTCCGTACAGACAGCACTGCGGTAGTGTATTATATAAACCATCAAGGAGGGACCCGCTCACGCCCCTTGTTCAAGCTGGCGTACCGGATCCTCCTGTGGTCTCAAGGAAAGCTTCTCTCCCTGAGAGCAGTCCACATTCCTGGACATCTGAATGTGGGAGCAGACGTCCTGTCGAGGCAGGGGCCGAGGCCCGGGGAATGGATGCTTCACCCAGCAGTAGTGAAGCAGATTTGGAGAAAATTTGGCCAGGCTCAGGTGGACCTCTTCGCGACTCGAGAGACATCGCAATGTCCCCTCTGGTACTCTCTAGTTCCTCCAGCTCCTCTCGGACTGGACGCTATGGTACAGACGTGGCCGAGGCTTCGTCTGTACGCCTTTCCCCCGATCGCTCTGCTCCCCGGAGTTCTGGAAAGAGTGCGCCAGTTCCAAGTACGGCTGCTGCTAATAGCCCCGTATTGGCCGGCCCAAGTATGGTTTCCGAACCTAGTCTCCCTCCTCGACGGCTCTCCATGGGAGATTCCCGTCAGGAAGGACCTCCTGTCTCAGGCTGGGGGCGCAGTTTGCCACCCCCACCCAGAGAGGTGGAAGTTATGGGTGTGGCCCCTGAGGGGGCACAACTCATAGGAGCCGGTCTCTCAACCGAGGTTGTTGAGACCCTTCTCCAATCCAGAGCTCCCTCTACGAGGAAACTTTATGGCCTTAAGTGGAACCTGTTTGTTAGATGGTGTTATGAACACCGCTTCGACCCAGTCAACTGCCCAGTAGGTACAGTTCTGGAGTTCCTACAAACTTGCCTTTCCGCAGGGCTAGCTCACTCCACCCTGAAGGTGTACGTGGCGGCTATATCTGCCTTCCACGCCCCTCTCGGTGGCCTCTCAGTGGGCAAAAACCCCCTGGTCATTCGTTTCCTCCGCGGTGCACTCAGGTTGAGGCCTCGAGTGCAACCAAGGGTTCCCACGTGGGACCTGGCTGTCGTGCTAGAAGCTCTATGCAAGCCTCCATTCGAGCCCATAGAGGAGATATCAGACCGCGTGCTTACCATTAAGACAGCGCTCCTGATAGCCCTTACCTCTCTAAAGAGAGTAGGGGACCTTCAGGCCCTTTCAGTGGCCCCTTCTCATTTAGACTTTGCCCCTGGTATGGCCAAAGCTTTTCTCTACCCTAGAGTTGGGTACGTACCGAAGGTCCCGTCCCTAGCACCTCAGCCTATCACGCTGCAAGCGTTCTATCCTCCTCCGTTCCTGGAGCCAGATCACAGGAAGTTCAATTGCATGTGCCCAGTCAGAGCATTAGATGCGTACGTCCACAGAGCTGCCCTGTGGCGTAAATCAGAACAGCTGTTTGTCTGCTATGGCCCCCCAAAGAAGGGCCACCCAGCTGCTAAAACCACTATCAGTAGATGGATCATTGATGCCATATCTACCGCTTACGAGTCTTCTGGTCTCCCTTCGCCGATCGGAGTCAAAGCTCACTCTACTCGAGGCCTCTCTGCCTCGAAAGCTCTGACGGCAGGTGTCCCCATCCAGGACATCTGCAATGCTGCGGGTTGGTCTTCGCCCCTGACGTTTGTCAGGTTTTACCAAATCGACCTCAGAGCCGCTCCAGGCTCCTTCGTTCTGGACTTTAGTCAGTAAGCCACCTAATATCAGCCATCTCCCTAGCCAGGAAGAGACTTCTCAAGGCGCATTCTTTCAGTTTAAAGAAGAGAAGTCGTTACTCACCACACCCTCCTCGTGTGCCTGAGGGCCGAGGAGTGGTTCCAGGATCCTCGTGGGCCCGAGGGCCGAGGATCACACTACTCTGCTAGTCCCCCCTGTGCTGGCCAATCCCAGACAGGGACTGCTATTCCCCGTGGGCCTGAGGGCCGGGGACCATGTCACCTTTTTTGTCCGTAGAAAACTAGACAAAGGTTCTTTCTCTCAAGCCCTGGTAGGTCCACCAGGCAGAGCTTATTCAGTCCCTCTTGTTCTGGCGTATCCCCAGACAAAGGACTAAGACTCCTCGAGTGCCCGAGGGCCGAGGAGTATCTCTCTCTAGGGCTTACGATCTTGCACTAAGTACGTAAGCCGAGTAGAAGGTCTGCTCTTATCCTCGTGTGCTCGAGAGCCGAGGATCATACAACCCTCTTGTCCGCGGAATGCTAGACAATGGTCCATTTCCCTCGCGTTCTGGCAAATTTCCCAGACCGGGTGTAATTCGGTCCCTCTGGTTTCTGGCTTTCTCCAGACCACGAACTAAGACTCCTCGTCTGCCTTCAAATAAGGCCGAGGAGTGCCTCATGCACTGGCTGGCTACCAGGCAGAGGCCCATGCTGTCCTCCCCGTGTGCCCGAGGGCCGGGGATTGCAGTGCCCTGTTGTCCGCATAAGGCTAGACAAAGGCTTATCTTCTCGCGTCCTGGCGGAGCACCAGGCCGAGCCCTTGAGTCCCTCTTGTTCTGGCAGAACCCCAGACAAAGGACTACCCTCTCCTCGTGAGCCCGAGGGCCGAGGAGTACCTCCCGCTCTGGCTGGCGACCAGACAGAGGCGGACCACCTGGCTGAGGTCCTTTTTTTTTTTCCCTCTGCACCTATCAATGTCAAGCAAAGGTTGAGAACCCTATCCTCGTGAGCCTGAGGGCCAAGGATCCTTATCACCCTCTTGTCCGTAGAATACTAGACAATGGTTTATCTTCCTCGCGTTCTGGCAAATCCACCAGACCGAGTGTAATTCGGTCCCTCTGGTTTCTGGCCTTCCCAGACCAAGGACTAAGACTCCTCGTCTGCCCAAGGGCCGAGGAGTGCCTCTTGTACTGGCTGGCTACCAGACAGAGGCCCATACTGTCCTCCCCGTGTGCCCGAGAGCCGGGGACTGCAGTGTCCTGTTGTCCGCACAAGGCTAGACAAAGGCTTATTTTTCTCGTGTCCTGGCGGAGCACCAGGCCGAGCTCTGGAGTCCCTCTTGTTCTGGCAGAACCCCAGACAAAGGACTACCCTTTCCTCGTGAGCCCGAGGGCCGAGGAATACCCTTGAGGTCGATCATACCATCCTCGTGGGTCCGAGGACCGAGGACCACTTCCCACCTGTCCGTACAGACAGTGGTTATTGCAGTCCCTCTTGTGCTGGCTTTCCCAGACAACGGACTAAGACTCTGCGTGTGCCTGAGGGCCGCCGAGAACCTCTCGCTCTGGCTGGCGACCAGACAGAGGAAGACTACCTTTCCTCGTGTGCCCGAGGGCCGAGGACTACGGGGCCTCCTTTGTCCGCGGAAGGCTAGACAAGGGCTCTTTTCTTTCCATCCTGTTTAGAAGACACAGTGCAGGGTTTGGAAATTATGGGGGCGTTGGTAGTCTCGTTCCCCATAGCGTTTCTAGACGCGGCTCGAGTTCCCGGAAGGGAACGTCTCGGGTTACGTATGTAACCTAGTTCCCTGAGGGAACGAGACGCCGCGTCTCGAACCATAATTCCCGCACCCTGCGGCGCTCGCTTCATTCCTAAGAGCTGCCGCGGGCTTCAAACGCACGTGCTTTATACTTCCTGGTCGATGACGTCACCGCGCCTGTGACGTCACTCCCGTCATTTCATTGGTTGTAAGACATGATTCAGAGTGCGGCCCGCCAATGGCGTTTCCCATAGCGTTTCTAGACGCGGCGTCTCGTTCCCTCAGGGAACTAGGTTACATACGTAACCCGAGACGTTAGCTTTCACTGTTATACTGATGATACGCAGCTCTATATTTCTTCACGGCCTGGCGAAACATACCAATTTGAAAAACTACCAGAATGCATAGTTGAAATAAAAAATTGGATGGCAAGACATTTTTTGCTGCTAAATTCTGAAGAAAAAAAAAAACCAGGTGTTAATTATTGGACCTAAAACCTCTGCATGTAATAACCTAAAACACAGTCTATTACTCAATGACTGTTCTGTCAATTCATCGTCATCAGTCAGGAACCTAGGTGTGCTATTCGATAGTAATCTTTCCTTCGAAAGCCACATTTCTAGCATTTGCAAAACCGCATTTTTTCATCTAAAAAATATATCGAAATTACGACCTATGCTCACGATGTCAAATGCAGAAATGTTAATCCATGCGTTCATGACCTCAAGGATAGATTATTGTAATGCTTTATTGGGTGGTTGTTCTGCACGCTTAATAAACAAACTCCAGCTGGTCCGAAATGCAGCAGCTAGAGTTCCCCTTCAGTCGAATCACTTTGACGTTACATTGGGAATCGCCTGAGAGACCAATCATCTCTGAGCCTTATTCAAAGGGCCAATGAACATTGGCGAGTGGTATTTGCATGCCTAACCACTCCCCCGTACATACGGGTATAAAGAGGGCGGCATTACAACCACTCAATCAGATTTTCGCTTTCAGAGCCGTCATACTCGAGCCCCTCACCGTCGCTGAGAAAGAAAGCCTTTTTCAAGAGTTCCTGCTGCTCTTCCCCGCTGGTGTGCAACATCTAAAAGAGTAATTCTCGGCAGCTGCCAGCGGGATCCTGCGGGCGGCCGTTTTCACGGCCTCAACAAAGCCTCCTGCTCTCCAGCGAGCAACCCCCGTTGAGTGCACAGTGGTGCCGCGGTTTCCTCCCTGGGCAGACCGGGACTAAAAGAGCAATTTCTCACGGCCGTTCAGAATGGCTTTTCGGCTGTGTGTTTCTGGGTGTGACAGTTGCCTCACCTCACTGTACGGACATGAACACTGCTTCACATGTCTGGGCCGATGAAGATGCTGGGGCTGCGTTCATGGATGGTTCGTGCATTCATTGTGATGCATGACCATGGCTGCGCTGAAGACTCGCCGCTCGTTCGCGAGACGGCTCCTCTCGTCGTCCCGCGGCAGGCTGTTAGTCTGTCAATGTTTTTCAGCCGCCGTGGCGAGACACGAAGGGGATTTAAAAGTCACGGTGCAGAACGTATCGCCGGCTTCAAAGCCCTGCGGACTTCTGCCCATCAGCACAGCCCCGTCGAGTTCCCAGAGCAGTACGCCTCCCCGCACGAAAACGGGCTGGGTGTCTCTTTTGGCGCTCCACAGGAGGAAGAGATGTCTGTAGCAGCATCAGAGGGAGAGTCTGAGAGTGAGGATGGCATCCCGGCGGCGCGGCGCCCCCCCCCCCGTGGTCGCTGCTCCATCGGGGATTGACTCCGAACTCTCGACTATGCTCCTCCGAGCCGCCAGGGGGATCGGCCTTGGGGTCCCTACTGGACCTCCGGTCGATCCCTCGAGGCTGGACGACTTCCCGGAGGTGCACGAGGAGCTGGTTAAAATGTGGCGGGCACCATTTTCAAAAAAATAAATAAATAAAATCTCTCGCCCGCTGCCCAGCTTCTCTCCCCTCGCCACCCTTGATGGCGGGGCGGCCAGGGGATGTGAGTCGATCCCACGGGTCGAGCGCGCCGTGGCGGTGCTGCCACCTGGTGGGGTCGTCCGCATCTCCCGTCCGGGGCGTGTGGACGCTCGTCCGCCTTGCGGGCCGCGTTTTTCACGCCGCTGGCCAGGCTGCCTCGGCCGTGCATGCTGTGGCGACCCTGTAGGTCTATCAAGCCCAGGCATTTAAACAGCTGCACAAGGGTGGTCCTGATCAGGGCGTTATGCAGGAACCCCGCGCTGCCACCGACTTCGCCCTCCGGGCGGCGAAGGTCACAGCGCGGGCCCTTGGTCAGGTGATGTCCACGGCTGTGGTCCAGGAGCGACACCTATGGCTCACTCTGGCCAGATGGCAGACGGCGACAAGGGTACGCTTTCTCGTAGCTCCCATCTCCCAGAGTGGCCTATTCGGCGACACTGCCGAGGACTTTGCCCAGCAGTTCTCGGCAGTACAAAGGCAGACGGAGGTGATCAAACACAGCCTGTCCCGCCGCGAAGTTTCCATCCCGCCGCCGGTAGCTCAGCCTCCGTCTGCCGTCGCCGAAGGCACCCCCTGCGGCTTCAACATTGATAACTTTGACCCACGGAGGCCCACGACGCCAGGCTGGCGGAGAGGGCCCGCAAGCAGAGCTAGCCACGGGAAATCGGTGCCACCCGCGGCTCAGGGAGCGGCCCGAAACTCCTGCAGGAAAGCTGCGAAACGTCCCTGACGCAGGCAACCCAAAGGGGATAGAGACGGCTCTTCAGGGGACGATGACATCAACGTCCCGCTCCCGGTGGAGGGCCGGGAGCCACTGTATACTTCAACAAAAAAGAGCTAGTTTCTCACCTCTGGGACCTCGGCTTCGAGTTCCCTTCCTGAGCAGCACTTACACTCCTTGGAACTGGACTCGGAGCCCTCTGTCGCCAGCACAGGAACCAGGGAAGAAGGTAAGCACTGCTTAGTGCAGTTAGACTCTTCTCCAGGACATACATTTTTCTGGGTTCAGTCTCCTTCCCTGTCTCCCCCTAGGCTGCCCCACCACGGGCACGTCGGTCAACGTTCCCTTGATACCACTACGGTGGTTGATACGGATGGTACGGCCCGGCTTTGCGCTTGAGCTCTCCAGGCGTCCGCACAGGCTCAGAGGTACCCTTTATATTTTTCCTCATTCGGGCATGCATGCCTCTGTCCTGCCTGCGGAGGTCGCGATCCTACTGGCGAAGGACGCGATCCAGCCTGTCCCTCCAGCCGGGATGAGGTCAGGGTCTTACAGTCCCTACTTCAACGTGCCCAGAAAGAGTGGTGGGTTAACACCCTTCCTGGATGGAGCTCTGTCCCAGTCCCTTCTCAGGCTGTTGGCACAGACGCTCACGACGAAGTGCATACGAGTATGCTTCCGTCTTCAGGAGTGGGTTGCAGCCATCTACCTGAAGGGCACCCATTGCCGCGTCTCGATTTTTCCCCGGCACACACCCCTTCTGCGGTCTGTCCCGGGGGTCGAGCGCTTCAGTGCGAGGTGCTTCCATTTGGCCAGTCCCCTTCTCCCCGCCTTCTTTAGGCTATGGGAGCTCCCTTGTCCCCTCTTCGGCAGACAGGGATTCGCGTCTCCAACCGTCTCAGCGACTGGTGCTTTCCAGCCCACTTGCGAGTTCCGTTGTGCGAATCCGGGGACCTGGTGCTTCGGCACCCCTGCCATCTGGTCCTTCAGGCCAACAGTCAGCTAGTTCGGAGCTATATCGGCAAGGCCCAGCCACTTCCGCTCGCCCTTCCCGATTCCTCCCATCGCCAGTTGCCTCTTCTCAGAGTGACACTGACACACAGCTGACCTCCGGGCCCAAGTACGCCTTTTCCCCTGAGAGCTTCCTTGCACAGACACCGTGCAAGTCCAGGGAGGACGAGGAGTAAGTCTTGTTGGTTGCGCCACGGAGTGGCCCACCCGGACTTAGGTCTTAGTAACCATTCCCTCGCGGCAGTCCCTCCCTGCAAGGGCACGGGTTGGCACCGCAGACCTCTCCGGCCTTCCTCAGGCCGTGATAGAACTATCACTCAGTCCCGATCTCCCTCTACCAGGCAGGCTTACTCACTGAGATGGGGTCTGTTTGCTGACCGGTGTTCCTCTCGAACAGAGGACCCACAGAGATGTACGATTGCGGTAGTGTTTACCTTCCTGCAAGAGATGTTGGAGTGCTGGCTGTCCCCTTCGACTCTCAAAGTGTGTATTGCCGCTATCGCAGTATATCACGATGCAGTAGAGGGAAAATCCCTAGGTAAGCACCTACTGGTCATGAGGTTCCTCAGGTGCCAGGAGGATGAATCCTCCCAGACCGCACCTCATACCCTCAGGGGACCTCTCCGTCACCCTTCAGGGCCTGCGGGACGCCCCATTCGAGCCACTCGCCTCAGCCGAGCCAGAGATTTCTGTCGATTAAGATAACGCTCCTGACGGCCCTGGCTTCCAGAGGGTAGGGGACCTACAAGCTTTCTCTGTCAGCAAAGCGTGCCTAGAATTCGGGCCCGGCGATTCTCCTGTACATCCTGAGACCCCGGCCCGACTATGTGCCCAAGGTTCCCACCACGCCTTTCCGCGATCATGTGGTGAACCTGCAAGCTCTGCCCCTGGAGGAGGCAGACCCAGCTTCTGCGATGTTGTGTTCAGTCCGTGCTTTACGCATATATGTAGACCGCTCTCGGCACTTCAGACGCACCGAGCAGCTCTTATTTGCTTCGGAGGTCAGCAGAAAGGAAATGCTGTCTCCAAACAGAGGTTGGCGTTGGGTGGTAGATGCCATCTCCCTGTCATATTGTATCAGGGACTCCACACAGAGTGTTGCCTCATCCTATGCGTTGGCTCATGACGCCTCACTAGCAGATATCTGTAGAGCTGCAGGCTGGGCGACACCGAATACCTTCGCCAGGTTTTATAACCTTCGCGTAGAGGCCGTTTCCTCCCGTGTCCTAACGTAAGAACTTCAGGTGAGTGGGAGGCCGGCTGGTGTCGGCTTGCTGCGCCATTCCCACGAGGATCCGTGCGCTATTTTCCCAGGATGTAGCCCCCTTGGTGAACCCTGGGTCCTTCATGCCCCGCAGTCAGGGCTAGATGCGGATTAGATCGTGACTATGCTCCTGCCAGGGTCTCCTTCGGCCCGCAGGTTGTGGCAATATTCTCAGTATTTTTCCAGTGGTGTCGCGCTGACGCCGGGCTCTATCTGGCACCTCAGCGAAAACCTGATTGAGTGGTTGTAATGGCGCCCTCTTTATACCCGTATGTACGGGGGAGTGGTTCGGCATGCAAATACCACTCGCCAATGTTCATTGGCCCTTTGAATAAGGATCAGAGATGATTGGTCTCTCAGGCGATTCCCAATGTAACGTCTCCGTTCCCTCCTTCAGGGAACGAGGGTTACCTTCGTAACCTAGATGTTCTTACTAGAACCAGAAAGTATGACCATATTAGCCCGGTTCTGTCAACACTGCACTGGCTCACTATTAAACATTGTATAGATTTCAAAATCTTGCTAATAACTTATAAAGCCCTAAATGGTTTCGCTCCTCAGTACTTGAGCGAGCTCTTATCATATTATAGTCCATCACGTCCGCTGCGTTCTCAAAATTCCGGCAATTTGATAGTACCTAGAATATCAAAATCAACTGCGGGCGGCAGATCATTTTCACATTTAGCGCCCAAACTCTGGAACAATCTACCTAACACTGTTCGGGAGGCAGACACACTCTGTCAGTTTAAATCTAGATTAAAGACCCATCTCTTTAACCTGGGCTACACTTAATACATTTCATAACCCAAATCCGTTAAAGGATTGTTAGGCTGCATTATTTAGGTCAACCGGAACCAGGGACACTTCCTATAACACCTGATGTACTCGTTGCATCAGAAGAAGAATGGCATCTACGCTAATATTAGTATCTTTCCTTCTTATTCTGAGGTCACCGTAGCCACCTGTATCCAGATCAGACGGTCACTGCAGTCTCCCGGATCTAGTCCGTGCCCATCAGCACCCAGAGATATCCTCTACAGCCCTGAATGTCAGCAGAGACCACATCAAAGACAGATCATCAGTGAAGACCTCATCACCTAGACGGCCATCGACGCAAGACAGCGAAAACCAGATGAGTCCTCTCCAATCTGATTTTGTGGCAACTTGGAACTCTTGCATCTACATTAATATTAGTCATTTGTTTCTTATTCCCAGGTCACCATAGCCACCAGATCCAGTCCGTATCCAGATCAGATGGTCACTGCAGTCCCCCGGATCCAGTCCAAACCTAGAGCAGATGGTGGATCAACACCTACAGCCGAATATCAGCGGATACCGTGTCAACTAGATGAGCCCCAGAGACAGATCATCAAGAAAAAACTCCTACCCTAAACAGCCACCGGCACAAGGCCATGGGAACCAGATGAGTCCTCCCCAATTTGACTTTGTTGCAATATGTAACTCTTGCATTATTATTGACATTTTATTTTATTATTTGAATACTGTAAGGTTGCTTTGACACAACTTGTATTGTAAAAAGCGCTGTATAAATAATCTTGACTTGACTCGACTTGATTATAAACATCCAGAAGATGACATATTTAGTCGTCCGTGGACGTCCAGAATAGACGTGCATTTCATGGCCAGAAGACGTCAAAGACGTCGGTTCAATTTTCATTTCGGAACTATTTTTCAACCATAACGGGATGTGACGAAGGGACGTCTTTTCAACGGTCTTCACGCGTCTCAGTGTTTGCTGGGGCACCTTGATGAAAGTATTTATTTCTCACCAGATTGTAAAATCCTTTAGTATATAATTGCAATTAGACTGCAATTTGCAGATTTGCACTGAAAATCTGAACATATTCTAAATACAATATAGTATATAAACTTTTGTGGAGACAAAAAAAAAAACATCTTCATCACTTCATGTAGCACATGGTCACTTTGTCCACATTACAGCCAATGTCCTTCCTTGCAAGACAGCAAAGGAAGAATCTTTTTGATTTGTTGAATTGTAAAACACTGCAGAATGTTTTGTGAGGATATCGTCACGTTCTCGCGAGACCAGTCAGATCTCGCGGGACACGTCAGATCTCACGAAATCTCGTGCCACGAGATTTCTTTAAAAACTATAAAAATCTTACTGTTCCAAAACTTTTGACTAGCAGCGTATTGCTTTTCTTTGGTAATGTGTAATACTGTATTCACAACCACACATGCTTACATAAAAAAAAGTCTTGCTATTTTGATTGATCAACATTTGCTTTTTCAATTTTACAACAAATTTTCTTCATTTTTCAACATCTCTCTGCTAATTACTTTCAGTCTTGTACAGAAATGTACATAGGAGCTCATGAAAAAAGAGCTTTAGGTTTTGGATAACTGTGTGTATATGATATACCAAAAAATATCATATTATGGCAAAGGTGTTTGAAACGTAAGACAAATGTTTGCTTTTGAGATTGTTTGCTTATTTTGAATGCAGTGCTTCATTTTGGAAGAGATGTGAGGCATTTTGCATTTTGTGTGTGCAATTCTTGGATTTGTGTGTAAAATTTTGAAAAACAAAGGCAAAGTTTTGAAAATGTGTGTAAGCAGTTGGAAAAAAACTGTATTATTATTATTATTATTATTATTATTATTATTATTATTATTATTATTATGTTGAAAACAGCTGAGTATAATTTATTAGGTTTCTTTAATGAATAAAAAGTTCAGAAGAACAGTATTTATCTGAAATATACATATTTATATTATAAATATGTAACATTATACATGTCTTTATCATTACTTTTGAATAAAAGTATTAATTTCTATAATTACGTTCCCCAGGAAAAAAAAAAAAAAACTGGCTTTTGAATGGTATAGTGTATAATTTTACAAAAGCTTTTTATTTCAGATAAATGCTGATCTTTATATCTCTTGATTCATCAAAGAATCCTGAAAAAAAAAAAAAAAAAAAAAAAAAACTTAACAGTTTTAAATATTTATAATAATAATAAATGTTTCTTGAAGAGAATATTACAATGATTTTTTTAAGGATCATGTAACACTGAAGACTGAAGGAGTGAAGGAGTAATGATGCTGTAAATTTAGCTTTTTGTATATAAATTTTTAAATATATTCAACTAGAAAGCAGTTATTTTAAATAGTACAAATATTTCACAATAAATAATACTGCTTTTGCTGTATTTTGGATCACATTGATGCAGGCTTGGTGAGCAGAAGAGAATTAAAAAACAAACAAAAAAACATTAAAAATCTTACTTTTCAAAACTTTTGACTGGTAGTGTATATCAACCATATGTAGTCGGACAGAAACCAAATGTAATTTTGAAAAAGGTGAACATTCCAAAGCATATTTCAAGGCCTATTCTAAAGCCATGATTAGTTGGTGTTAAGTAAAGCAATAAGTGTTTGCACAAGTGAGTAGTTAGTGTGAGGCACTGATGAATTAGTGTGGCTAATTTATCAGATTTTTTTATTATTGTTTAGAAGGTGCTCCTAAAATTTATACCCTAGTTAAATTCACTCTTTGTTTACAAAGCCTTTAGTATGAACATTGTTTTATTGGACAGCATTGGGCAGGATATAAAATATATATATATATATATATATATATATAAAATTGCCTCTTTAATGGATCTTACAGAAATTCAGTTTCTTTATGCAGTAGCAGCAGTTTGCATTTTTTTTTCCTTTTTACAATCGCTAGGTGTAATGAGTCCACTGAAGGTGAGTGTAGTGAGAAACCAAGTGCAATTTATTTACAGTGATGTGAAATCCATAATCCAAACAATGACTTGACAGGACACAGACTTGACTTGGAACAGATTTGGCATGAACAGACTTGAACAGATACAGACTTGACCAAGAATGGAACAGAAACTCACCGACAGCAGATTACAACTATAAAACATGACAAGGAACAATGGCAACATGAGGGCTATATATATCAAACAATAAGGGTCACATGATACCAACCAACCAATAAAAAACAAGGCACAAGACTATAGGTGTGTTCGACTTGAACCACGGCTACAGGCGGCAGTCAACGAGATCAGCTGGTTGCAGTCGGGGCCGGATTTGAAAACGTACATGTCAAGTCAGACTATTTCTGCTCTCGGTAGTGACGCTCACGTGGCATTTGCGTACTCTTTCACAGATGAAGTGAATAAAATGCAATATTTGTCAAATACATAGACGTTTCAGAAACATTTTCATGAGAAACAGAAACACTTTTTATATACTGCTTAATACAGCGCCATATGTTCAAGAATAAAGTTCAACATAATCATATACTATTTAAATACTAATAAAGTGGGGGTATATATGCTTTTATCCATGTTTTATGATAAACGTGACTTAATATAACATTGCGACTACAGTTAAAGCAGAGGTCTCAAACTCAATTCCTGGAGGGCCACAGCTCTGCAGAGTTTAGCTCCAACCAGCTCCAACTCACACCTGCTTGAAGTTTCTAGTAATCCTGAAGACCTTGATTAGTTGGATCAGGTGTGTTTGATTAGGATTGGAGCAAAAATGTGTAGAGCTGTGGCCCTCCAGGAACTGAGTTTGAGACCACTGAGTTAAAGCTTTTGCTGTTCTAAAAACATACATTTGTGGCCATTATTTGAATTGGAAAGGTTGGAATAAACCCGAAACACACGTAATCGTTGTCATGCGGTGAATCTGGCCAATCGTGAAACAGCTGTGTCGTCACCAAAGCTCCTGCAGTCAGTCTGAAGAAACTGTTAGTTAGTTGTGAGTTAGCCGGCTGGTCTCGAAACGCTATCGCAGTACTTTGATGCCACTCGTGACAGTCACCTGCCGTTGGCACCGTCTCAAGTCAGACACAATTTCTAACCAGCATGCACTGCTTCAAGTCAGAATTTGATCAATCTGTGCAGCGCTGCGTTAAGTCGGACACATCTTATAGCAACCAATGAACAACCAGAACAGAGGACCATATGGCAAGACATAAACCAATGAAAGCATGACACATTGAACTGAGGAACCAATAGCAGGAATACAAGAGGGCAGTGTAGAGATCTTGGTCTGCGATCGCAAATGCAGACACTGTGTTATGCGGCGAGGCACGACGCAACATGTAGAAAGACACTATGCCTGCGTCCCAATGTGCATACTATCCATCCTAAATTCTATGTGATAGTAATTTTTAATACTATTTAGGACAGATAGGGTGGATAGTATGCACATTGGGACGCAGGGTATGAGTCACTGTAATCATACTGTGTCCCCACTGTATGCAACAAATGCCTCGTTTATAATGGGTTTTATTGTTTCTGTCTCGTCACGCTGGAAAACACGGCATCACAACATTATAAGGGGCATAATATTTCCTTCACATGCTTGAGGTGGCCAATCGGAAGATTTTTGTTAATGTAAATGTATAGAGATATACTCTCTGCCCAGATTCATTCAAATGGAGCAAAGTTGATTGGGCAGAGCTTCATAGTACAAATAGACGATGACCAGACAATGATGATACAGCAAAAGTAACCTAAGAGTTTTTGAAGACAAAAAAGTGGAATATTCTGTAATGGCCAAGTCAGCTGCAGTAAAGTCGTGATGTAAAATGCAGAAACGTTAATTCATGTGTTAATGACCTCAAGGATAGATTATTGTAATGCTTTTTTGGTGGTGGTTGTTCTGCACGCTTAACTCCAGCTGGTCCAAAATGCAGCAGCTAGAGTTCCTACTAGAATTGGAAAGTATGACCATATTAGCCCAGTTCTGTCAACACTGCACTGGCTCCCTATTAAACGTAGTAAAGATTTTAAAATCTTGCTAATTACTTATAAAGCTCTCTTACTTATAAAGTTCCTCAATACTTAAGTGAGCTGTTATCACATTATAGTCCCTCACGTCCACTGCGTTCTCAAAACTCTGCCAATTTGATTATACCTAGAATATCACAATCAACTGTGGGCAGTATATCATTTTCTTATTTAGTGCCCAAACTCTGGAACAATCTACCTAAAATTGTTCGGAAGACAGACACACTCTGTCAGTTTAAATCTAGATTAAAGACCCATCTCTTTAACCTGGCATACACATAACACATCAACACATTTCCATAATCCAAATCCGTTAAAGGATTGTTAGGCTGCATTAATTAGGTCAACCAGAACCAGGAACACTTCCCATAACACCTGATGGACTTGTTGCATCATAAGAGGAATGGCATCTATGCTAATATTAGTCTGTTTTGTTCTTATTCCGAGGTCACTGTAGCCACCAAATCCAGTCTGTATCCAGATCAGATGGTCACTGCAGTCCCTCTGATCCAGCCCGTACCCAGCCCAGATGGTGGATCAGCACCTAGAGATGAACTTTACAGACCTGAATGTCAGCGGAGACCACGTCAACTAGATGAGTCCCAGAGACAGATCATCAGTAAAGAACTCCTCACCTAGACGGCCGTTGGCGCAAGACCACAGAAACCAGATGAGTCCTCTGCAAATCTGACTTTGCTGCAACTTGGAACTTTTGCATTATTGGCCCACTATTGTCCTAGTTAATACTGTAAAGTTGTTGTTTTTCAACCTGTATTGTTAAAAGCGCTGTATAAATAAAGGTGACTTGACTAAAGGCCGGACAAAGCATCACAAAGGAGGAAACCCAGTCTCTGGTGATGTCCATGAATTCCAGACTTAAGGCAGCAATTGCCTGCAAAAGATTCTCACCAATGTTTGTTCAGCCCCTTGAATAAAAGTGTAAAGTCTGCACTTCAATTTCATCTTGATTGTTACATTTTAATTCTATTCTGTTGCAATACAGAGCCAAAATTATGGAATTTGTGTATATATATATATATATATATATATATATATATATATATATATATATATATATTCTTCAAGAATCGGCTAAAAACACATCTCTTCTATCTTTATTTGACCTTCTAACTGTAGCACCCTCTATTTCTAACTTCTAACACTAGCTTCTATGTTTTTGTTGTATACTATCTATCTATTTTTAGGCCTCTAACACTAGCTTGCTTTTTCTTTTTTTATTCTATCTATTTTCTTTTTATTTATTATATAATTAAAAAAGAAAAACCTTGATACGTGTACTGCGTTAGGCTAAATGAGGCTTGTCATAGCACTTGCATGTTATTGCTCTTTTGTTGTTTTTGATTGCTTCCATTGTCCTCTTTTGTAAGTTGCTTTGGATAACAGCTACATCTACTAAATGTAAAAAATAAAAATAAATTTAATTTAATTTATACATACATATATATATATATACACAGTCAAGCCCGAAATGATTCATACCCCTGGCAAATACTGACTTAAAGTTACTTTTATTCAACCAGCTAGTTTTTTTTTTTTTGGACCGGAAATAACACAGGCTTCTCCCAAAAGATAATAAGACGATGTACATGATTATTTTGGAAAAAAATATTTCTCAGCTTTTATTTACATTTGAACAAAAAGTGGCATGTCCATAATTATTCATACCCTTTGCAAACTGTCACAGTCTATGGGAAATAGTTCCACACTGTGAAAAATCTCAGAGGACGTGGTCGGAAGCCAAAAGTGACACCTGTGCTGGCCAGGAGGATAGTAAGAGAGGTAAAAAAGAATCCAAGGATCACCACCAAGGCCATCCTGATGAATCTGGGCTCAGCTGGTGGCAACATCTCAAGGCAGACAGCACACCACTGGGTTCAGACCAAGGAGGGCACCACTTCTCCAGATAAGGCACACAAAAGCCCTCTTGGCCTTTGCAAATGCTCATCTGGACAAAGAAGACGACTACTGGTCTTCTGTTTTATGGTCAGATGAAACAAAAATTTAATTGTTTGGACACAATGATGTAGCCTTCACTTGGCATAAAAAAGAAGAAGCCTTCAACCCTAAGAACACTGTCAAACATATATATATATATATATATATATATATATATATATATATATATATAATTAAGATTTTTTGCACTTTTTTACTCACTTGTCACTCACAGACACAAGCAGGTTGTGTTGACCAGGCTTATTTTACTTGTATACTTCAAACTTCAGTGGTATTGACACACGAAAAATGTAGGCTGAATTTGTAGTCAAACAGAAAAACACATAAAACAGGAAACTCTCAAGCATATGCAACAACAAACAAATTCCGTGCAGACAAAGGGAAACCCCCACACACATACAACAGTACATTGTCTGTATTAGACAACGTTTTCTGGGAAGAAGTATAGGTTATATCTTAAAAAAATTATGTAAGTTACCTGCCATCATATAATTTAACCATAACCTAATAATTACCACAGAGGTACTTTAGCTCTCAGGTCTTTTTGTGCAAATCCCCACACACACACACACACACACACACACACACACACACACACATTACACCCCTATTACACAGGACATATATGTTAATGAATAACATCCCTGACAAAGTGATTCTTCTCTGATTCATGAACGACACAGATTGTTCACTGGTTCTTGCTCTTTACTTCTAATACTCTATATCTAAAAATACTTGTATAAAGCGAGGGATATTAGCTAGCTCAGATTCCTAAAGTGTGTGTGTGTGTGTGTGTGTGTACCTGGTATTCATCATGTTATGGGGACCAAATGTCCCCACAAGGATAGTAATACCAGTAGATTTTGACCTTGTGGGGACATTTCTTAGGTCCCCATGAGGAAACAGGCTTATAAATCATGCACAATGAGTTTTTTTGATGAAGTAAAAGTGTGCACAATCTCCTGTGAGGGCTAGGTTTAGGTGTAGGGCGATAGAAAGTACGGTTTGTACAGTATAAAAACCATTACGCCTATGGAATGTCCCCATAAAACATGTAAACCCAACGTGTGTGTGTGTGTGTGTGTGTGTGTGTGTGTGTGTGTGTGTGTGTGTGTGTGTGTGTGTGTGTGTGTGTGTGTGTGTGTGTGTGTGTGTGTGTATGTGTGTACCTGGTATTCATCACGTTGTGGGGACCAAATGTCCCCACAAGGGTAGGAATACCAGTAGATTTTGACCTTGTGGGGACATTTCTCAGGTCCCCATGAGGAAACAGGCTTATAAATCATGCACAATAAGTTTTTTTGATGAAGTAAAAGTATGCACAATCTCCTGTGAGGGCTAGGTTTAGGTGTAGGGTAGGTGTAGGGACATAGAAAGTACGGTTTGTACAGTGTAAAAACCATTACGCCTATGGAATGTCCCCATAAAACATGTAAACCCAACATGTGTGTGTGTGTGTGTGTGTGTGTGTGTGTGTGTGTGTGTGTGTGTGTGTGTGTGTGTGTGTGTGTGCGCGTGTGTGCGTGTGGCCTCTTGTGCGTCTGCACAGGCTTGGCAGAGGTAAAAAAATCAATCATTTTGAAGTGTTCTATATAAAAGACCCAAATACAGACATGTGGAATCTAACAAAAGGCCATACCCCATCATGAATGACATTAGTCTGTCTGCTGAACTATCCATCCATCCTTTTACGCATCTATCTAGCTGTATCGCTAATGGAACAATGACCAAGATTCACCATTTGGAATGATCACATTCACATAGAAATAAGCTTTGAATCTTGTAGGCTAAAAAAAAAAAACAGCAGAGCTTTTTTGCTGCGATTCTGATTACACACACCCACAACGTTCATTTATGACATCAACAGAGATGCATTTTGCTGTTGGAATGGGGAAGGGGCAGCTGCAAGATCACCCAGAATGCAACTGCATCTCCTCAACACAATGCATTACAACAGCTTCTCTCTTTTTTCTCCATCATCTTTTTCCTCTCCTCCTCAAAAAGTCTGTATGCTGAGTGCTAAGCAAAAACACTACCCTTCTCCACCTTCCCACTCTCCCTCCCCCTTTTCTCTCTCTCCCTCATCTATATTCGCGTCATCGCAGACAGAAAAAGAGCCCTTGAGAAGCAACTCACCTGAAACATGTCTTGACATTCCCTGGTTGTATCCGTGGAAGCCTCCTTGTGTTTTCTTTGTACATCCTCCAAAGCATGTATTGCTTAAACCTAGCACATGTACAGACTCTCCATTCTGTGGTC
The DNA here is from genome assembly GCF_049309525.1 of Garra rufa. Taxonomy (NCBI): domain Eukaryota; kingdom Metazoa; phylum Chordata; class Actinopteri; order Cypriniformes; family Cyprinidae; genus Garra; species Garra rufa. The sequence continues at coordinate 2,901,143 of NC_133365.1, read as the reverse complement.
AGACCGGTTCCTGATCCCCCGACCTGGACTTACTGGCTAGTCGGCAGCCTGTGTGCTTCACTGCCTGCCTGCCTGCTGTTCCCTAGCCTGTGATGTCACAAAGCCCTCTCAGCCTTATTGGCCAAGGGGCTGCATGTTAATAAAGGCAGCTGCCAGGATAGAGGGGGAGGGAGGCAGCCAGAAAAACTGGATCTGTTGTTTCACAGACTAATGGAAGCAAGGTAGGGATTTTTTTTCCCACCCAGTTTCATTCAGAGAAAAAAACCTTAGTAATAAAAAACAACAACAAAAAACAGCGTACATTAAAAAAAAAAAAAAAAAAAAACATTTAGTTTTAAGCAGATATTTGCTTGTCAGTTTTATTTTTATTTTTTATGCACATCACCATGAAGGAGTACCATGTACATATCATGCTATATAATCATGTGGTACACAAAAATGTGGCATTGTCATCTGATAACATTGCATTCTGTTACTTAGGTATGTTACCCAGTACACCAGTGGTTTCTGTAAAACACTAAGCATTAATAAAATAAAAATTTATGAAATTGCAACCTGTGTGTGTGAACGTCCATTTATACCATGACTAGTTATCTCTTTAGCCCAACCTACCCACAATTATTCTGCGGGCAGTTATACAAAACAAAGTCCTACTGCAACTTGCCCTAATTTGTCTATGATGTCATCCTTTTCCCTCTTGCTCACCTCTGATTGGCTGATGGCTGCAGCAGCTGCTGTCTTGAAGTGGAGTCTTGTCTTAGCTGCTTGGAATCAGAATCACACTGGTTGTCCTGACAACCTTCTGGTCCTAGGGGACAACAGGCCTGATATGTTATGCTGATCTGTGAAGGGATGTTGGACATTGACAGGCATTTTTAACATTTTTTTTTCTGTCTGTTGTTTACAAGGTGATGGGGGAAGGTGCCCCACTTAAGCACAATGTGCATTAACTTTTAAACTGTAGTATATTTACATATAGGTTTTGCATGTACAGGATGATAATACATCAGTCTATTTCATATTCAATGAAAAAAAAGAAAGAAACAAAGATCTAATTTTGCTCCACAAATCTATAAACACGAATGTGTTCACAAATCCATCATTAACAAATAGACACAAAAAATATATATTACCTCAAAACTTACTAAATCTCACAAATGTTGACATTTAGATGATGCCATTCTTCGGAATTGTTGACATTTTGTGCTATCTATAGTCAGTGGTATCCTACTTTCACATCCACGTATTAATGATGATTTATATTAAAGAAATTGTCTTGTTTCTGGATGTTGATTGGTCAATACAGTTTTCATGTCTTACTGAAATACATAATACAGTTACACAAAACATCTATTCATTAAGCTACTGTACTGCACAGCATATATACCCTTAGTTTGCAAGTCAGAGCCTTCTAGCACTGAAAATAGTTGTTCTCAGCTATTTTTACCCCCCATTGTTCAAAAATTGCTATTATTATCTGACATGTTTAAAACTTGAGGGTTTCAATACTTGAAAGTAAATAATTTAAGACATAATATTTGTATTTTATAAAATAGTTGCTGTCCGATACCTGATTATAAGTGACTGACAGTGTTCAAAGCCTTTATAATATTACAGATGCATTTATGCATGGTACCACATGATTATATAGCATGATATTTACATGGTACTCCCATTCAAAAGTATTGGAACAGTGAGGCCAATTTCTTTATTTTTGCTATAGACTGAAAACATTAGGGTTTGAGATCAAAACATGAATATGAGACAAGAGATCAACATTTCTGCAGGTATTTACATCTGAAGCTGATACACAACTAAGATAGCACCATTTGTTTGAACCCACCCATTGCTCATGTGACCAAAAGTATTGGAACATATTGACTTGATTAAAGCGAATAAGACTTAATATTTAGTTGCAAATCCTTTGCTCGCAATAACTGCATCAACCCTTTGACCCATTGACATGACCAAACTTTTGCATTTTTCTTTTGTGATACTTTTCCAGTCTTTGTTTTGGGAAGTTACTTCCTCCAATCTCTTCTTTAGCAGGTAAAAGGCACTGGCCAGTCTAAAACTTTTTACTTCTTGACCCTAATGAACTCCTTTGTTGTTTTGTCACTATGTTTTGGGTCATTATCGTGCTGCATAATGAAGGATCTCCCAATTAGTTTGGTCGCATCTTTCTTTAAATTGGCAGACAAAATGTTTCTGTAAACTTTTGAGTTTATTTTGCTGCTGCCATGATGCCATCATGTGTTACATCATTAATGAAGAGTAATGAGCCCGTCCCAGAAGAAGCCATGCAAGCCCAAGCCATGAAATTGCCTCCATTGTTTCACAGATGAGCTTGTGTGTTTGGGATCATGAGCAGATCCATTTCCCCCCATAGCTTTAGCCTTTCCATCACTTTGGTAAAGGTGAATCTTTGTCTCCGATTTTTTTTTGCCCAATTCCAGCCTGGCCTTCCTATTTTTCTTGCTGATTTGCATATTCTGGTGTAGCCTCTGTACTTTTGTTCATAAAGTCTTCTCCTAACAGTAGATTATGATACCTTCACTCCTGCCTTTTGGAGGTTGTTACTGATGTCACTAACATTTATTTTAGGGTCTTTCTTTACAGCTCTCACAATGTTTCTGTCATCAACTGCTGATGATTTTTTTTCTTGGTCTACCTATTCGAGGTCACACTAGTGGTTTCTTTCTTCCTCAGGATATTACAAATGGTTGTACTGGCTATAGACAATGTTTGTGCAATGGCTCTGATTGATTTTTCATCTTCTCTCAGCTTCACAATTGCTTGTTTTTTGCCCATAGACAGCTCTTTGGATTTCATGTTGGTTACACGTCTAACTATAAATGCTGGCAAAACCCAAATCTGAAACTGAGCACAGACATCTATCTATTTGTTTGAATAATCAGTATATTAAGACACACCCGCTGTGTATTCCAGAAAGCAAGGTTGACTTACTATCTGCTAAACCCTGAACTCTCAGTTGATTAACCCAAACCTTGCTTACTCAAGGTATGCTGGTTCCAAAAACGCTTCCGGGAATAACACAGTATGTTACGGTTAACACACAAGACATTCACAGCAGAGCAACAAATCGACAAGCCACTATGGAAACAGACGCTAAGAAAAAGTGTGGCATACTTTTTTCTTCTTCTTCTGTTCAAAAGGTCATTTACATAGGGGAGAGCGGGGCACAACCTAACACTTTTTGAATTTCGCGGTTTATGTAAATCCACTTGGGGTTCAGAGTACAATTTTTTTCCACATTATTTTCACACTTGTCTAGTACAAATATATCGCTTTGTTTCATATTTACAGTGTATATGTTTTTCGTTATTTACCTCAAAAGAAAGGAAGTGAAACGTGACAACATGCCCCATAGATGGGGTACATTGTAACATCTGAGGGGCACGTTGTAACACGACCATATGACAGCTTAAAATGTTATCTGATCGAATGAAAAAAATATACACAACAAACTAAAATATTTTGTCAGTAAAATACATGTTAACTTTTTCAAATGAAGTAATGACATTTTTTTTTAAATAAAAATGGTCTAATTTTGGAGTTTGACAATGAACATATCGCAACAATGCTTTGAATGGCCCTGATCGCAACACACAGCTGTACAGTAGTTCAAAACAATGGGGACAAATAAATGAAACACATTTAGACATTCAGAAAAACACTCCCATCCCTCCACACACAACTCTCATAGAACACGACACACATAACCGAGCCAAATTGCTTTACATTTCTTGAAATAATAACACCTGAACATTAAACATTGATTGTCAGCCTTTATTCACTTGTTTCTTGTGGTTTCTTATCAAAATCCTTATACGTCAATAGTGTAAATTGCACCGCATATGCCATAGAATAGCATAGTTTAATAACAGCGGGGCATATTGTAACACAGTGTTACAACGTTCCCTGCGCGACTGCGCGACTGGAGTTTAAAACAGGTTAGTGTCTTCTGCTGGTTTGTCAAGCATTAATAAATGATCTAAACTGATCAATAACAAATTGGAGATTAAAATAATAGCAGTTTTGTCTAACTTTAAATGAATACTAAAAACAGAAATCAAAAGTTTACTTCAGCCAGAAATGTACTTATACTATGGTAAACTAAATATTCAGCGATATCTTCAAAATGCTTTTGAATTTTGGTTATCTTTTTTCTCTGCATAGTGTTGCTATGGCAACTAGTAAATACCGTAAATTTGGTTATGCTAGCGTGTGTGGAAATATTTGAACCACGATTAACCCAATTAACCCCGCGTTAGGTTGTGCCCCGCTCACCCCTACTTAGTGCATATCGCCACTTAATTGGTGGTTGTGCATTTTTTTTTTTTTCTTTTGATCTTTAATCCCTGAGAATAATAATTATATTGTTAGTTTGATGCTAATTATATAATAAGTCTAATCAGGTATGTATAATAAAATATTAAAGGAGATAAGAGAGGATAATAAAATAGAATAAACATATATAATATAATTGTAACTTTATTGTAATAATATATAATATTGTGTGCAATCTGTCATGCCCACTGGAGTCTTGTCAGTAGGTCACACACTCATGCGCTGATAGCTCTGTAGCAAGCTAACCCTGAAACATAACCTGCTCCGGAGCAGGTTATCTTCAGAGAGCAAGTTGCCATGGCTACTTACATACCCCGAAAGCTACCTCTGTTTTTGGAACCGAAAGTTGATGTTCCCTTTCGAAAGGGAACAAGACATTGCATTCTCTGGAAGTTATTTCTGAGGTCTCTCAGCCTGCCTGCCCCGGTTTTGATGAGCTGCTGTCTGTTATGGATCATGCTGCTGTTAGATTATATATATATATAACCGACCAGCTCCCGTGAGCCTCCCATTCCTTCCCGATCTTCATAAAGAGATCGAGAGGGCATGGGATAGACCATATTCAGCCTGCATTCACTGATACCAGCATGCTAATTATGCTGATGTCGAGGGGATGCATGAGCATGGATATGCGTCTATGCCCCTATTGAAGAGACGCTATCTCTCGGCTGGGGTGACATTGACGTTAAAGGCTCCGGCCCTGCCATCCAAGCCACTAAAGGAAACATCTCGCTTGAATGGTAGGGCATATGCGGCAGCAGGTCAGGCTGGTGCTGCCTTGCACACAGTGGCAGTGTTGCAAGCGTACCAGGTTGATTTGCTGAAAGACTTTAACTGGGGCCGGGGGCTTTCCCCTGAGGCGGTTGCTGACTTGCGCCGGTTTAAGAGAGTTCCTCTCATTTAAGAGAGTCATCCTGCGGAAGCTCCCGCTCTTCAGAGCTCCGCTTCTAGTATGTAGGCTCTTTATGAACATTTATACGTTTCTATCATTGTGTAGTCAGGTCTCCTCTCATTTTAGAGAGTCATTATGCTGAGACCTTCACTCTTAAGAGCTCCCCTACTAGGACTGAGTGTTACTAGGTTTCCTCTCATTTGAGAGTCATCTTGCTGAAGCCTCTTCAGAGTTTCATATTGGGCAGTTATAGTAGCTTGTAGGCTCCTCTTTGAGCCTCGCTAACTACCTTTGCCGTTAAGTGTAGTTAGGTCTTCTCTCTCTTAGAGAGCTGTTGTGCTGAGACCTTCACTCCTAAGAGTTTCTCTTGCCAGGATCAAGTGTTGCTAGGCATCCTCTCATTAAGAGAGTCATTCTGCTGAAACCTCCGCTCTCCAGAGCTCTGCTTTTTGTATGTAGGCTCTTCTGCGAGTTTTGCCATTTTTTAGCGTTGAGTGTAGTCAGGTCTCCTCTCGTTTTAGAGAGTCGTTGTGCGAGTCTAAAGCTCTGTTTAGGCAGTACTGTTAGTATGTGGGCTCTCTTTGAGCCTCACTAACTGCCTCTGGGGCTGAGTGTAGCTAGGTCTCCTCTCATTTTAGAGAGTTTTTGTGCTGAGACCTCCACTCCTAAGGGTCTCCCTGCCAGGATTGAGTGTTGTTAGGCTTCCTCTCGTTTTTAAGAGTCACCCCCCAGCCAACATTTGTATGTGGGCCCCATGTGGGTTTGAAATGGGCTGAAAAATGGGCCCCATGTAGGATTGTCCGCGGGTTCCATAATGGCCCAGTGTTAATTGCCCACATGGATTTCATATAGGATTGCACTTGCCACAAGGTGGGACCCAACTGGGCAACATGCACAAGACCCACATCGGTCCCAGCTTTAGCCCAGCTAAGTTTTGTATGTGGGGCCAATGTAGGTTTTAAATGGGCTGAAAAAAGGGCTTTGTATGGGATTGTCCGCGGGTTCCATAACGGCCCCATGTTAACTGCCCACATGGATTTCACATTAGATTGCACTTGCCACTAGCTGGGACCCAACTTGGCAACATGCGCAAGACCCATCTTGTTCCCAGATGTGGGTACTACCAAGGTTACTACATGGGCTGAAATATGGGCTGTAACTGGGATTGTCCATGGGTTCCATGCTGGCCCGAGTAACTTATGCATGGGGCGTATCTAGCGACCATCTGGGTTCCATCTAAAAGAGTATCAACACCACACAAATAAATTGTAAAGGATTAAAGCACACAGTGAGATTAAAATATTTTCAAATTTAGATTTTATTGGAGACACACAATGACAGTATTTAAATAAGCAGATTAATGTCAGATTAAAGAGACAGTTCACCAAAAAAATGAAAATTTGATGTTCATTTGCTTACTCTGTGGGCATCCAAGATGTAGGTAGATTTTTAACTCAAACCATTGCAGTCTGTCAGTCATATAATGGCAGTCAATAGTTACCAAATCATTAAGAGTAAAAAAAACAAAACAAACACGCACAGACAAAACGTCTCTAGGTTACGTATGTAACCATGGTTCCCTGAGAAGGGAACGAGACACCGCGTCCCCTAGGGGTCGCTATTGGGGAACGCTGCAGCGTGACTCGTGTCGGAAGAATGCATATAGAAAAACTACATGAAATGGCCGGCGACAGCGTATGACGTCACCGTGGCGCGCTCGTCGCTGCTGGTGCGTCACTACTGGGCGACACAGTATAAAGAGCTTGTCCGAAGCATGGAAAAAAGCGTAGGGGACGCGGTGTCTCATTCCCTTCTCAGGGAACCATGGTTACATACGTAACCTAGAGACGTTCCCTTCCGAGGGAACTCTCACCGCGTCCCCTAGGGGTCGCTATTGGGGAACTTTATACCCACGTCTCCATGCTGAGGGGAGTGCATAGTAGCGAGCACTAAGTGTAAATTCTGTGAAGAATTATCCCTATAGGACGAGATGACAGCTGTCAGAACGTAACCTCCCCGGCCAAAGCCTGAACTGTTACTCACGTACCTGAATGGGTCAAAGGACCCAGAGCACAGCTCAGGTTGGAATAGGAGATTCCTTCGGAGGAACGGCTAAGTTAATACTTAGACTTAACTAGAACAGGAACTTCCAGTACTACTGAGTCTAGTTCCCTCAGTGAAATAGCGACTAACAGGCCTGTCCCAAGACAGAGACCGTTCTAGCAGGGGTTATCCTCAGATAACGCACCCTGGATAACAGATAGTCAGGAGATATCTAAGGTGATATCGAGTGAAGTTGGGCCCAGGGAGACCGGGGTTTTAAACCAACACAAAAAATGGGAACGAGGACCGCGTAACCCATACCGTATAGGATTTTTAGAAAGAACCAAAATCTTGGTGGGATCTTACCACTTATGTGGATTTTAGGAGGTGCACAAGGATTCCGTGCGCACTTACCACTATTGTGGATTTCAGAAAGTGCCAGGGGTTTAGCGTGGGAGACTTACCCTAGTAAAATGGGATTTGGAGACTGTGTTTTCCCCCATTTTGGGGGTTCCATTGTTAAAGCTCCAGATTTGTCATAGGATGACAAGAATTAAAATAGGGGAGGACCCTCCCTGTATTAGAGAGGGTAGCAATGCTACACCCTATTCAGGACAGACAGTCCTCAAACTGTTAGTCAACTGATGAAATCATGGAGCTACTGACCATCATGATAGTGGACGCAGACGGCGGACAGACCCCTAACCCCGACTTGCAGGGGGGAACATCCGTCCTTAAAAGGCTATACTCTGAAGGGACCCTTAGTGTGAAGGGGAGCATACTAATGCCAGTCCACATGGATGCTCACTAGGAGAAGGTGGTGCTCAGGAATTAGTCATAAAGCCTGAAGGGGAGGTGACACTCGACCCGGAAGTCAGGCGCAGACAGGCTCCTAACCCTGATTAACAGAGAGGAAAACCCGCCCACCAAGAGGCAGCGCTCGGATTTCACCCTTCTTCAGAAGGGGAGCTTACTCCTCCTGCCAGGAGCAGCGCTCTTAAGTGGAACCCTTTCTCAAAGGGGAGCAATCATACCTGACTCAGGAAGCCTGATGACAGATTCTACCCCGCCAAAGGGGAATTTGTCCATACGACAGTGATACTACTGACGAACCTTGAATTAAGGTGAGCCGCTGTCGTTGGAAGAGCTCTGAGAGGACCCTTTCCGCGGAAAGGGGAGCTACTAAAGTTACTTCAAGTTCCTGAGAAGGGGGCTCCTGGATAGTCATGGGGACAGACTCCTAACCCTGAAGGCCAGGGAGGAACGCCCGTCCTGACGAGGGGCGCTCATTGGGGACCCTTTCCTCGGAAAGGGGAGAGCCCAGCTCGTGCGTGAGGCCTGAAGAGTGAGAATCAGCCTGGACAAGAAGGACAGGCCCCTAACCCAGATGAACCGGGAGGAGAACCTGGCTCTGTCAGCGAGAAATGGTACTCTAAATAAACCCCTTCCGCAGAAAGGGGAGTACTACCTCGGTTAAATCGACCCTGCCCTCGGGCTAACAGGGGGATCGACAGACCCCAGTCTAGGTGGACTTATGTTCCTGTCTCAACGGGACATAAATCCCCCGGAGCAGGAACTTATGAGGACAGACTCCTAACCCTGAAGGCCAGGGAGGAACACCCATCCAGCCGAAGGGGCGCTCATTAGGGATCCTTCCCTTGGGAAGGGGAGAGCCCAGCTCGTGTGTGAGCCTGAAGAGTGAGAATCAGCCTGGACAAGAGGGACAGGCTCCTAACCAGATGAACCGGGAGGAAAACCTGGCTTGTCAGCAAGAAGCGGTACTCTGAATAAACCATTTCCGCGGAAAGGGGAGTACTACTTTAGTTACTGGAGAACTGAGAAATTGCTCCTTGGAGACAAAACTCAGGAGGTGCTGGAAAGAACCTTTGGCTGATAAGATCACTCCAAGATCTAAAGTCCACAGAGAGAGTCTGGAAGAGGGATTCTCAGAAAAAGGCCTGCAAAGGACAATGTTAAACATGCCAAGGGAGAAAGAAACTTAGGGAGCTTACCTTGAAGAGGACATAAGTCCTATGTCTAACATATGCTGAGAGGGTGATTTACCGCACGACCTGTGGCGTGGATAGGACGAACACTGCTGTAACCATAATCCGTAGGATCAGAGGGGGAGCATCCGCCCTGGACTCGTCATGTTTTCCTCTGAGAAGCAAAAACACAACACACAGGCCTGAAACAGTATTAAGTTCCCTTTTCTTTATTAAAATAAAAAATGGATCGTACTCACCCATGAGTGACCTGCATTTAACTCAAACTTAAACAAAACCTGTTTAAGGAGTCAAAATCCAGACCATCGGTAATGGCTCATGTTGTAGGGCTCAGACCTGGGCCTTCATGGAGTGAAGGACTTAAAGGCAGTGATCTACTTAGTCCAAGACACATAAATCCAGAAAGGCCAAATGAACCTGGGAAAACTAACAGATCAGTGAAAGACCTCCGGTTAGTCCTCCTAAAAGCAGCCCACACCGGCAGAGTGGGCTGTCTACTTAAACCCTAGCAGGGGAGACAGCACCATCTAGGCAAGAGCTTAAAAAGGACTGCTTTTCTTTTTTTTTTTTTTTTTAAAAACCCCAAAGGGGAGTAATCAGTAAGCCAACACACAGACATCCGCAGATATTTGTATGTGTAGGAAGGACTACCAGAGGCAAAGAACTGACCGAAAGCCTCCAGCCCTAAAAGGAGGAAGAATTAACACACAGCTAGCCTCAGACAGCTGTAATTAATAAGACTGTTCTGCCATAATCATGGTCGAACTAGTCTAGGAAAATCTCCCCCCTTTATATACACACACACACACACACACACACACACACACACATATATATATATATATATATATATATATACACACACACACACATACACGCATACATAACATGCATATGTATATACATATACATACATTCATATTTATGGTAGTAAATTAACTCCACAATCGCGACGCACAGCCCATATACGGCTCCCGTGGGAGCTAAAAAAACTCCGCCCAGGCGCCAAAATTCCCTCGGGAATAAACAAGCAAGGAGCCGCTGGCGACGCCGCGAATGCGTCTGTTAATGCCGCGAGAGGAAAACACACTCATGCAAAATGAGGAACAGAGAAACTCACCTCCCTCCTTTGCGACTGCGTTTTCGCGATAAACCCATTAGTCCCTCGGGAGCTGGACGAGCTGTAATTTACCACACCCACGCAGCAGAGAGTCGTTGCAAGTGGGTATGAGAGCGTGCCTCTCGTTACAAACAAGCAATGAATGCACCGATTGCATTCTACTCTCTCAAGAGCTAATCTTGCTTGCGTTATCCCCTCACAGCTCGGGCAGTGTGAAAGTGCGGGTATCAGATTACCACACACGTCACAAGCAGGCCTCCGGTGAGAGAATATGCACTCCTAGACAAAGAGAAGCTGAAGACAGCGAAGAGGATATGTGTTTACACCGGTGGCTCTTTATATTGTGTCGCCCGTTAGTGACGCACCAGCAGCAACGAGCGCGCCGCGGTGACGTCATACGCTGTCGCCGGCCATTTCATGTAGTTTTTCTATATGCATTCTTCAGACAAGAGTCACGCTGCAGCGTTCCCCAATAGCGACCCCTAGGGGACGCGGTGAGAGTTCCCTCGGAAGGGAACCAAATTAAACACTGAGGCTTGGGTGAACATTCTCAGGACAGTACCCTTACGAAAATTAACCATGGTTTTACTATAGTAAAACTGTAGTTTACCATGACCATAGTAACCGTGGTTTTTTGGTTTAAAAAAAAAACATGGTTCTGATACCATGGTTTTACTACGGTTATATTGTAGTAATAATATAGTAAAACTGTAGTTAACCATGACTGTAGTAACTGTGGTTTTTTGGTGCCCCTTACGAAAATTAACCATGGTCTTTTTGTAGTAACCATGGTTTAACTATAGTTTTTTTATAGTAAAACCATAGTAACTATAAAATAAACCATGGTTTTACTATAGTAACCATAGTTAAACTATGTTTTTTGTAGTAAAACCATAGTAACTACAAAATTAACCCACAAAATAGCAGCCTATATGAATACACACAAATGTAAACAAATAATATGTATTTATTGAAATTCATAATATTAAAGTAAGGCAAAGATAATAAATATGATATTTCATAATGTTCGAATGAGTTCAAATGTATTACATGTGACTAAGAATTCACAGAAATACGAACATCTATATACGGTATTGTCCTGACGCGGCCCCTTTAAGAAATCCGAATGTAGCGCGCCTGCAACTGTAGCGCGCATCATTTGAAAATAACGGTGGAAGAGGAAAAGCAGCGAGTGATTAACAGTGTTTAACTTGTTCAAATTTGATTTCAAAGCCGCCAAAAATGATGAAATAGTAACATTTATCTGGTCTGTCTCCTAAACCAACAATTTTGGGTGATCTTGGTGAGTTGTTGAACTCGCGTTTGATTGTATCTGCTAATTAGCACAGCAGCTGTGTGTCAAAAGCTATGAATCTGTATAACTGATATTATTAATGATAGTCATAACGTTATATGTTTATGCTACTAATTTTCATTGTATAAAACATTGGAGTAGTGACTATTCTGCCACCATTTGTAGCTGTTTTAATTAATGTTGTGCTTTACTGCTTTGTAGCGTCACTATACTTTAAGTGCAAATAGCACATGTTGTTGGCAGAGGCTATTTACACTAACTCCATCCGCCAATGTGTGATTACAATGTGTACTTTTTTTTTTTTTTGGTTATGTCATTTATTTATTGTCACAGTAAAGAGCTATTTTTCTTTCCAACTTCTGGTGTCCTCTAAGTTTTATATATACCTCCCTTACTCAAGTCTAGAACTGCTCCAGTGTAGTATTTGCATTGAAGGACAAGTGTTACATTCTCTTTCTCTCTCTCTCTCTCTCTCTCTCTCTCTCTCTCTCTCTCTCTCTCTCTCTCTCTGTGTGTGTGTGTTTGCACTAAAGCTGTGCGCTGCATCAAGGTGATGTAAACGACAAACTGCAAGTACTATTTGTTAGTAAAATAAAAACATTAGGTTACTTGCGTAACCCCGGTTCTCTGAGAACAGAGCGAGGTATCTCACTATGGGAAACGCCCCCAGGCGTGATAGACTATGGAAGCACCAATTACACCACGTCTGTCCGGAGGATAGACCAATCACAGCTCATACAAGGAGCCCACCCCTCTCCCTATATATACAGCTGTGATCCCCAAAAACGGCATTCTAAGCACGCTCTTCCCCCGTGTTATGCGAGAAGGGAAGCCTGGTGAGATACCTCGCTCTGTTCTCAGAGAACCGGGGTTACGCAAGTAACCTAATGTTCTCTTTCAAACAATCGCTCGGTATCTCACTATGGGAATGATATAGCCAACTCCCGTAACGCATGCTTTCCGAAGCCGCCTGAACAGACTCGAAAAGGGAAGACAAGACTTTAGTCCTCCAAAGAGCCAACTCTAAGAACTGCATGAGCCAATGAAGGCGCAGTGACATCAAGATAGTAAAATCTGATAAATGTATGGGGTGAAGACCAACTAGCCGCCGCACAAATATCTCCCACCGAAATCCCCTTGAACAGGGCCCATGAGGTAGAAATACCTCGAGTGGAATGTGCATGAAGGCCCTCTGGGGCCTGAAGACCCATAGATGTATAGGCTAGTTCGATCGCCTTGACCATCCAATGGGAGAGGCGCTGCGAGGAGATCGGCTTACCCTTACAATGAGTGGCCCATGAAACCAATAATTGATCGTTTTTCCTGAACGACTGTGTCCTGTTTACATAAAAGCGTAACGCTCGTACAGGACACAAAGTGTGCAATTTCCTCTCCTCCTCTGAAGAAAATGGAGGAGGGTAGATAGCACGTAACTCCAAAGCAGAGCATTTATAAGCTGAATCACTGACTTTGGGAACAAAAGCTGGGTTTGGCAGCAGTGTAACTAAATTTTAGACATGTTTGATGAACCGATAAGGCATGTAACTCCCCCACTCGCTTAGCTGAGGCTAAAGCAAGTAGTAAGACTGTTTTCAATGATAGGAACTTAATATGAACACTCTCCAGAGGCTCAAACGGGGTCTGAGTCAAAACATTCAAGACCATAGACAAATCCCATGATGGGACCAGTTGCTTCGACACTCGTCTCAAACGCCTCACCCCCTTCATAAAACGGCCTACAAGAGGGTGCCGGCCCACTGAAACTCCTTCGAAGCCCACATGACAGGCTGAAATTGCAGCCAGGTAAACCTTAATGGTAGAGAACGCTCTCCCATTGTTCAGTAAGCTTTGCAAGAAACAGAGAACCTCACTCACCGCACACTGAAAAGGAATAACTCCTTTACGAGTGCACCAGTCATCAAAGACCCGCCATTTCAAATCATACAGCGAGCGCGTTGATGGAGCTCTAGCACTCTGAATAGTATTTATGACCTCCTGGGGAAGTCCGAGTGCGTTTAGATTCAACCCTTCACGGGCCAGACCGAAAGATTCATTCGTTCCGGATGGGGGTGAAAAATTTGCCCCTCCGCTTGGGACAGCAGGTCCCGACGCACGGGAGTTGCCAGGGCTCTCCCCAAAGGAGTTGGACAATCTCTGCCAGCCACAGCCTCCCTGGCCAATGAGGGGCTATCAGAAGGAGAGATAATCCGTTTTCTCTTATTCTGTCTAGGGTGGGAGAAATTAGACTCAGTGGTGGGAACGCGTATAGCAACACGTTTGGCCACGGGTGTGCCAGCGCATCCACACCCAAGGGTGCATTTTCGTCTCTGAGAGAGAAATACAGCGGACATTTTGCGTTTGCTCGCAAGGCGAATAGATCTACGGCAGCCCTGCCGTAAATTTCCCAGATCTGATTCACTACCTGCGAGTGGAGTACCCATTCTCCATATAACAGGTTGCCCCTCGAAAGGAGGTCCGCTCCCACATTCAGGACTCCCGGGACGTGCGTTGCGCGCAGCGAACTGAAATGTGCTGCGCTCCAGACAATCAGCTTGCACGCTAGATTGTGCAGTTGCAACGAACATTTTCCCCCTTGGCGATTGATATATGCCACCACCGTTGTGTTGTCTGTCCTGACTAGAACATGAAAACTCTCCAAGAATGGGTGAAAATGTTTCAGCGCTAGAAAGACTGCCATTAACTCCAGCATGTTTATGTGAAGTCTGCGAAATTGAGGTGTCCAACGACCGTTTACCGATCTGCCCTGAAAAACAGCTCCCCATCCCATTAGGGATGCGTCCGTAGTCACTACTTTTCTCAGAGACACACTCCCCATCAAGATTCCTGTCCGGAATACACAGGGGTTTCTCCACTGATGAAGCGCCATCACGCACTCCGTGGTAATTTTCACTCTGCGTGCGAGGTGCCGGCGTGGGCACAGACGCTTCGCTGCAACCCAATGCTGGAAGCTCCTCATTTTCAGCAAGCCCAGCGGGACCACAGACAGAGACGAAGCCATCATGCCCATAAGGCGGAGACAGGTCCTGTACGAGACCAGGTTTCCCACGCGAAACTGGGCTAGGCACTGATAAAACGCCATTATCCTCCTTTTCGAGAGCATAGCGCGATATTCCACTGAGTCTATTCGCAAGCCTAGATACTCTATCTCCTGGGACGGGATCAGCTGGCTTTTGGCAAAGTTGATCCTGAACCCCAGATTCGTGAGATGAGATGTGAGCATCTCTATGTCTCGCTCCGCGCGCTGCCGCGAATGAGCGCAGATCAGATAATCGTCCAAATAAGCAGATATTCTGAGACCCCTGTGTCTCAGAGGAGATAATGCTGCTTCTATGCATCTGCTGAACACCTGTGGAGCGAGGCTGAGCCCGAACGGGAGAGTAACAAATTCGTACACTTCGTTCTGAAAGGAAAACCTGAGATATTTCCTGTGCACTGGATAGATGCTTATATGAAAGTACGCATCCTTGAGATCGACCGTGGCAAACCAATCTCCCCGGCGGATTGAACAAGTGAGAGTCACGACTGTGAGCATCCTGAATTTGTACTCCCTTAAGTGCTTGTTTAGAGCACGTAGATCCAGTATCGGGCGCAGTCCCCCGTCTTTCTTTGGAATTAGAAAATAACGGGAGGTAGTACATATAATGGGTTCGTGGAAATTTCCCCATTCATTTAAATTGCCATTGGGCAAATAGTGGTTCGGTGGGACCGTAGTGTGGATTTGGATCCCGTTTGCAGATTATTTAACTGGCCAACGGGACGTTTCGACTTACTTTTTTTTCCGTTGGGGTAGTCGGGACCAATAGGGCTACGGACGCCTCTAGGGGGCGATGAGCCCCCACTGGCCTACCCCCCACTGCCCCAGCCCTCCCCCCCCACTGTCCTTGAACCTATTATTCGTCCATTTTCCATTGCTTTGCAAGGCAAAGTGGGGAATTTGCTCCCACGAACCTACTATTTGTCCATTTCTCATTTGAGTGAATGACTGCGGTGGGGGTCTTCGTCCCAGCGACCCTCTATTTGTCCACAGCCCTACCGATTTGATGGGGGGACCCCCGTCCCACGAACCCACTATTTGTCCATTTGCCCATTATTGTTACGGAACGTCCCCGGAACCCCCCGGGACCCCCTCCCCGGCCACTGGCCCCGCCCCCAAGGTCCCATGAACCCACTATTTGTCCATTTGCCCATTATTTTTACGGAACGTCCCCGGAACCCCCCGGGACCCCCTCCCCGGCCACGAGCCCCGCCCCCAAGGTCCCACGAAGCTACTATTTGTCCATTTCTCATTTGAGTGAATGACTCCGGTGGGGGCCTTCGTCCCAGCGACCCTCTATTTGTCCACAGCCCTACCGGTTTGATGGGAGGACCCCCGTCCCACGAACCCACTATTTGTCCATTTGGCCATTATTGTTACGGAACGTCCCCGGAACCCCCCGGGACCCCCTCCCCGGCCACGAGCCCCGCCCCCAAGGTCCCACGAACCCACTATTTGTCCATTTGCCCATTATTGTTACGGAACGTTCCCGGAAGCCCCCGGGACCCCCTCCCCGGCCACTAGCCCCGCCCCCAAGGTCCCACGAACCCACTATTTGTCCATTTGCCCATTATTGTTACGGAACGTCCCCGGAACCCCCCGGGACCCCCTCCCCGGCCACGAGCCCCGCCCCCAAGGTCCCACGAACCCACTATTTGTCCATTTGCCCATTATTGTTACGGAACGTCCCCGGAACCCCCCGGGACCCCCTCCCCGGCCACGAGCCCCGCCCCCAAGGTCCCACGAACCCACTATTTGTCCATTTGCCCATTACTGTTACGGAACGCCCGCGGAACCCCACGGGACCTCCTCCCCGGCCACGAGCCCCGCCCCCCTGGTCCCACGAACCCACTATTTGTCCATTTGCAGCTATTTTTGTAGTTCCAAGACGAAAGGTCATAGGGACCCAGGATTTGAGATTTGAGCATCTCGGGGACCCCAAGCTCAGGCCCCCGAAGCACGAGCCCATAGCACCACGGGAAAAAAAGTGCGTCATCCTAGGGCCCCGCGCTTTCGGGGGCGCGCTCGGGGAGGCCCCGGGAGCCGCCGTGCCGAGTTTCGTGCTCCTGGGACGTTTCTGAAAAAATCCCACCTGCAATTTATTTGAATGGGTTCGGCCTAGCGGGTTCGTGGACACGCTTCCGAAAGGGCCGATCGAGCTGAAATCGAAACCTTTGGCTCGAGGGGACCCCCTCGACCGGTCGCCAAAGTCCCGCGAACGTACGACCTTCTTTAGGGGTCAAAAGGTCAAAAAAGGGAGCGCGCGTCCACCAAACCTGTACGCGTTTAAATGGGAAGCGGGACGTCCCCAGTTCTGAGACGATGGGTGGTAGGAACTCGAGATTTGAGATTCTGGCATCTCGGGGGCCCCTCGCTCAGTCCCCCGAAGCACGAGCCCATCGGACCGCGGGAAAAAAAGCGCGTCGTCCTAGGGCCACGCGCTTTCGGAGCCTCGCTTGGGGGGCCCCCGAGAGCCACCGTGCCGAATTTCGGGTCCCTGGGACGTTTCTAAAAAAATCCCACCTGCCATTTATTTGAATGGGTTCGGCCTATAGCGGGTTCGTGGACGTCTCCCGTTCGGAGACGCTGGGTCGTAGGGCCACGAGATTCGAGATTTGCGCATCTCTGGGGCCCCTCGGTCGCACCCCCGAAGCACGAAGCCCTAGGACCTTGGGAAAAAAAATACCCCTTTGACACTTTGAAATCAGTCGAAAGCCTCTGACTGTGTAAGAGTCTAAGAAGACTGAGGGAGATATTTTGTTCAGGAGGCTCTCGATTTTTCCTTCGTCCTAGGGCCTGGCGCTTTTGGCGCCTCGCTCTGGGATGGCCCTGGAGCCACCGTGCCGAATTTCGGGCCCCTGGGACGTTTCTGAAAAAATCCCACCTGCAATTTATTTGAATGGGTTCGGCCTAGCGGGTTCGTGGACATGCTTCCGAAAGGGACGATTGAGCTGAAATCGAAACCTTCGGCTCGAGGGGACCTCCTCGACCGGTCGGAAAAGTCCTGTGACCGTACGGCCTTTTTTAGGGGTCAAAAGGTCAAAAAAGGGAGCGCGCGTCCACCAAACCTGTACGCGTATAAATTGGAAGTGGGACGTCCCCCGTTCTGAGACGATGGGTGGTAGGGACCCGAGATTTGAGATTCTGGCATCTCGGGGGCCCCTCGCTCAGGCCCCCGAAGCACGAAACCATCGGACCGCGGGAAAAAAAACGTGTCGTCCTAGGGCTCCGCGCTTTCGGCGCCTAGCTCGGGGGGCCCCCGAGAGCCACCGTGCCGAGTTTCGTGCTCCTGGGACGTTTCTAAAAAAATCCCACCTGCAATTTATTTGAATGGGTTCGGCCTAGCGGGTTCGTGGACACGCTTCCGAAAGGGACGATTGAGCTGAATTCGAAACCTTCGGCTCGAGGGGACCTCCTCGACCGGTCGGAAAAGTCCTGTGACCGTACGGCCTTTTTTAGGGGTCAAAAGGTCAAAAAAGGGAGCGCGCGTCCACCTGCCATTTATTTGAATGGGTTCGGCCTAGCGGGTTCGTGGACGTCTCCCGTTCGGAGACGCTGGGTCGTAGGGCCACGAGATTCGAGATTTGCACATCTCTGGGGCCCCTCGATCGCACCCCCGAAGCACGAAGCCCTAGGACCTCGGGAAAAAAAATACCCCTTTGACACTTTGAAATCAGTCGAAAGCCTCTGACTGTGTAAGAGTCTAAGAAGACTGAGGGAGTTATTTTGTTCAGGAGGCTCTCGATTTTTCCTTCGTCCTAGGGCCTGGCGCTTTTTGCGCCTCGCTCTGGGATGGCCCTGGAGCCACCGTGCCGAATTTCGGGCCCCTGGGACGTTTCTGAAAAAATCCCACCTGCAATTTATTTGAATGGGTTCGGCCTAGCGGGTTCGTGGACACGCTTCCGAAAGGGACGATTGAGCTGAATTCGAAACCTTCGGCTCGAGGGGACCTCCTCGACCGGTCGGAAAAGTCCTGTGACCGTACGGCCTTTTTTAGGGGTCAAAAGGTCAAAAAAGGGAGCGCGCGTCCACCAAACCTGTACGCGTTTAAATTGGAAGTGGGACGTCCCCCGTTCTGAGACGATGGGTGGTAGGGACCCGAGATTTGAGATTCTGGCATCTCGGGGGCCCCTCGCTCAGGCCCCCGAAGCAAGAAACCATCGGACCGCGGGAAAAAAAACGTGTCGTCCTAGGGCTCCGCGCTTTCGGCGCCTAGCTCGGGGGGCCCCCGAGAGCCACCGTGCCGAGTTTCGTGATCCTGGGACGTTTCTAAAAAAATCCCACCTGCAATTTATTTGAATGGGTTCGGCCTAGCGGGTTCGTGGACACGCTTCCGAAAGGGACGATTGAGCTGAATTCGAAACCTTCGGCTCGAGGGGACCTCCTCGACCGGTCGGAAAAGTCCTGTGACCGTACGGCCTTTTTTAGGGGTCAAAAGGTCAAAAAAGGGAGCGCGCGTCCACCTGCCATTTATTTGAATGGGTTCGGCCTAGCGGGTTCGTGGACGTCTCCCGTTCGGAGACGCTGGGTCGTAGGGCCACGAGATTTGAGATTTGCGCATCTCTGGGGCCCCTCGATCGCACCCCCGAAGCACGAAGCCCTAGGACCTCGGGGAAAAAAATACCCCTTTGACACTTTGAAATCTCTCGAAAGGCTCTGACGGTTTAAGAGTCTAAGAGGACTGAGGGAGATATTTTGTGCAGGAGGCTCTCGATTTTTCCTTCGTCCTAGGGCCTGGCGCTTTTGGCGCCTCGCTCTGGGATGGACCTGGAGCCACCGTGCCGAATTTCGGGCCCCTGGGACGTTTCTGAAAAAATCCCACCTGCAATTTATTTGAATGGGTTCGGCCTAGCGGGTTCGTGGACACGCTTTCGAAAGGGCCGATCGAGCTGAAATCGAAACCTTTGGCTCGAGGGGACCCCCTCAGCCAGTAGCCAAAGTCCTGCGACCGTACGGCCTTCTTTAGGGGTCAAAAGGTCAAAAAAGGGAGCGCGCGTCCACCAAACCTGTACGCGTTTAAATGGGAAGTGGGACGTCCCCCGTTCTGAGACGATGGGCGGTAGGAACTCGAGATTTGAGATTCTGGCATCTCGGGGGCCCCTCGCTCAGGCCCCCAAAGCACGAAACCATCGGACCTCGGGAAAAAAAGCGCGTCGTCCTAGGGCCCCGCGCTTTCGGCGCCTCGCTCGGGGGGCCCCCGAGAGCCGCCGTGCCGAGTTTCGTGCTCCTGGGACGTTTCTGACAAAATCCCACCTGCAATTTATTTGAATGGGTTCGGCCTAGCGGGTTCGTGGACGTCCCCCGTTTGGAGACGCTGGATCGTGGGGCAACGAGATTCGAGATTCTCGCATCTCTGGGGCCCCTCACTGGCGCCCCCAAAGCACAAAGCCCTAGGACCTTGTGTTTTTATCAGCAATACTGGGATGTTTATATACATGACGAAATGTCCATTTCCAATTTATTCAGCGGGCCCTTCATAATGCTCCCGTGGACATTCATTTCTATGCAAATTCTACAGTATTATGAGATAAAACTTACATAAATGTATTCCACTGAGTGTGCTGAGTACAGTAGATTTGTTTTTATCAACAATATTGGTGATGTTTATGTACATGACAAAATGTCCATTTCCAATTTATTCAGCCCACGTCAAATAAATTGGAAATGGACATGCACCATATGTGGTGAAATTACCGAAAATCCACAATTTGAAATCCACAATTTTGTTCATTTGTATGCAAATTCTACAGTATTATGAGATAAAACTTACATAAATGGATTCCACTGAGTGTGCTGAGTACAGTAGATGTGTTTTTATCAACAATATTGGTGATGTTTATGTACATGACGAAATGTCCATTTCCAATTTATTCAGGCCCGTCAAATAAATTGGAAATGGACATGCACCATATGTGGTGAAATACTCGAAAACTCAACGTGAAATCCCCAATTTTGTTCATTTGTATGCAAATTCTACAGTATTATGACATGAAACTCACATAAACGGATTCCAATGAGTGTACTGAGTACAGTAGATGTGTTTTTATCAACAATATTGGTGATGTTTATGTACCTGACGAAATGTCCATTTCCAATTTATTCAGCGGGCCCTTCATAATGCTCCCGTGGACATTCATTTTTATGCAAATTCTACAGTATTTTGAGACAAAACTTACATAAATGGATTCCACTGAGTGTGCTGAGTACAGTAGAGGTGTTTTCATCAACAAAATTGCACATACTTATTAAAAAATACACTTTATTGAAGTGTCCACGGAAGCAGTATGTCAGGCCCGTCAAATAAGTTGAGCGTGGACAAAAAAATTGGGTGTCCGTATCTCCGGCCCCCGGGGGGGGTAGGGACTTGGGGCAGGTGGCATCGGAAAGAGGTCCACGTGGTCTAATAATACCCTGAGATTGGTGGAGTTTGCCCCCGTTTTGGGTGAGTTACAGCCGGTCAAATTTTGGTACTTTTTGTCTTTGGGGATCCGTATCTCAGGCCCCCGGGGGCCTATCGACTCGGGAGTGGTGGCGTCAAACATGGCCCCTCGAGGGCTACAAACGAGCCGAGTTTCAAGTCTCTGGGACATGTCCTTCCGTTTGACCCCCTTAACTCTGGGGGGCCGTATCTCCGGCCCCCGGGGGCCAATCGACTCCGGACAAGTGGCGTTCGGTAGGCCTAGAGACGGTTCAACTTTGACCCAAATTTCTTTAAGATTGCCCCCGTTTTGGGTGAGTTATGGCCGGTCAAAATTTGGGACTTTGCACATAAGGAAACGTCCATTTCCAATTTATTCAGCGGGCCCTCCATAATGCTCCCGTGGACATTAATTTCTATGCAAATTCTACAGTATTTTGAGATAAAACTTACATAAATGGATTCCACTGAGTGTGCTGAGTACAGTAGATGTGTTTTTATCAACAATATTGGTGATGTTTATGTACATGACGAAATGTCCATTTCCAATTTATTCAGGCCCGTCAAATAAATTGGAAATGGACATGCACCATATGTGGTGAAATACTCGAAAACTCAACGTGAAATCCCCAATTTTGTTCATTTGTATGCAAATTCTACAGTATTATGACATGAAACTCACATAAACGGATTCCAATGAGTGTACTGAGTACAGAAGATGTGTTTTTATCAACAATATTGGTGATGCTTATGTACCTGACGAAATGTCCATTTCCAATTTATTCAGCCCCGTCAAATAAATTGGAAATGGACATGCACCATATGTGGTGAAATTACCGAAAATCCACAATTTGAAATCCACAATTTTGTTCATTTTATGCAAATTCTACAGTATTATGAGATAAAACTTACATAAATGGATTCCACTGAGTGTGCTGAGTACAGTAGATGTGTTTTTCTCAACAATATTGGTGATGTTTATGTCCATGACAAAATGTCCATTTCCAATTTATTCAGCCCCGTCAAATAAGTTGTGGGTGGACATGCACCATATGTGGTGAAATACATTCATTTTTATGCAAATTCTACAGTATTATGACATGAAACTGACAGAATTGGCTTCCACTGAGTGTGCTGAGTAGAGTAGAGGTGTTTTCATCAACAATATTGCACGTAGTTATTAAAAAAAAACACACTTTATTGAATTGTCCACAGGGGGAATTTGGGGGTCCCTATCTCCGGCCCCCGGAGGGCTAGGGTCTCGGGGTGGGTGTCGTCGGATAGGGGCCGCGGAGGTCTAGGATCGACCCGAGTTTGGTGCGGTTCGGCATCTATTCGGCCGAGTTATAGCCGGTCAAAGCGTGGGGACTGGGGGTCCCTATCTCCGGCCCCCGGAGGGCTAGGGTCTCGGGGTGGGTGTCGTCGGATAGGGGCCGCGGAGGTCTAGGATCGACCCGAGTTTGGTGCGGTTCGGCGTCTATTCGGTCGAGTTATAGCAGGTCAAAGCATGGGGCCTGGGGGGTCCCTATCTCCGGCCCCCGGAGGGCTAGGGTCTCGCGGTGGGTGTCGTCGGATAGGGGCCGCGGAGGTCTAGGATCGACCCGAGTTTGGTGCGGTTCGGCGTCTACCGGGCCGAGTTATAGCCGGTCAAAGCGTGGGGACTGGGGGTCCCTATCTCCGGCCCCCGGAGGGCTAGGGTCTCGCAGTGGGTGTCGTCGGATAGGGGCCGCGGAGCTCTACGATCGACCTGAGTTTGGTGCGGTTCGGCGTCTATTCGGCCGAGTTATAGCCGGTCAAAGTGTGGGGCCTGGGGGGTCCCTATCTCCGGCCTCCGGGGGGATAGGGTCTCGTGGTGGGTGTCGTCGGATAGGGGCCGTGGAGCTCTACAATCGACCCGAGTTTGGTGCGGATCGGCCCCGGAATTCGCGAGTTATAGCCGTTTGAAAAAAAACGTCCCAAAAAGACGGGTTCAGAACCGGACTGCCCATCCGACGTTCCTCCGGGGACCGGGGCGGCACCCCGTCAGGCAGGGAATGGCGAGCCTCGGGCGGATCGGCCGGCCGCCTCGAGGAGGGTGGAAGTCAGGCACTGGAATCGTTCATCGACTTAGTCATTTTTTCAGGGTTCAGAAGCGTTTAACCCATCCGCCTTTCCTCCGAGGCAGGGCGCAGCTCCCCGTCAGGCCGGGAAAGGTGAGCCCCGGGCGGATCGGCCGGCCGCCTCGGGGAGGGTGGAAGTCAGGCACTGGCATCATTCATCGACTTAGTAATTTTTTCGGGTTTCAGAGCCGTTCAGCCCATCCGCTAGGGCTAGGGGCTCAAGATGGGTGTCGTCGGATAGGGGCGATGGAGGTCTAGGATCGACCCGAGTTTGGTGCGGTTCGGCGTCTATTCGGCCAAGTTATAGCCGGTCAAAGTGTGGGGCCTGGGTGGTCCCTATCTCCGGCCCCCGGAGGGCTAGGGTCTCGCAGTGGGTGTCGTCGGATAGGGGCCGCGGAGCTCTACGATCGACCTGAGTTTGGTGCGGTTCGGCGTCTATTCGGCCGAGTTATAGCCGGTCAAAGTGTGGGGCCTGGGGGGACCCTCCGGCCTCCGGGGGGCTAGGGTCTCGGGGTGGGTTTCGTCGCATAGGGGCCGTGGAGCTCTACAATCAACCCGAGTTTGGTGCGGATCGGCCCCGGAATTCGCGAGTTATAGCCGTTTGAAAAAAAAAACGTCCCAAAAAGACGGGTTCAGAACCGGACTGCCCATCCGACGTTCCTCCGGGGACCGGGGCGGCACCCCGTCAGGCAGGGAATGGCGAGCCTCGGGCGGATCGGCCGGCCGCCTCGAGGAGGGTGGAAGTCAGGCACTGGAATCGTTCATCGACTTAGTCATTTTTTCAGGGTTCAGAAGCGTTTAACCCATCCGCCTTTCCTCCGGGGCAGGGCGCAGCTCCCCGTCAGGCCGGGAAAGGTGAGCCCTGGGCGGATCGGCCGGCCGCCTCGGGGAGGGTGGAAGTCAGGCACTGGCATCATTCATCGACTTAGTAATTTTTTCGGGTTTCAGAGCCGTTCAGCCCATCCGCTAGGGCTAGGGGCTCAAGATTTGGTGTCGTCGGATAGGGGCGATGGAGGTCTAGGATCGACCCGAGTTTGGTGCGGTTCGGCGGTGATTCGGCCGAGTGACAGCCGGTCAAATTGTGGGGTTTGGGGGGGCCCTATCTCCAGGCCCCGGGGGAGTAGGGACTCATGGCCTGCGTCGTCGGAGAGGGCCCAGCGAGGGCTATCGATCGAGTCCGGTCTAATTTTGGGACTGAGTCCGGTCTGATTTTGGGACTTTTTAAAATAAAGAAACGTCCATTTCCAATTTAATCAGCGGGCCCTTCATAGTGCTCCCGTGGACATTCATTTTTATGAAAATTCTACAGTATTATGACATGAAACTCACATAATTGGCTTCCACTGAGTGTTCTGAGTACAGTAGAGGTGTTTTTATCCACAATAGTGGGATGTATATTTACATGACAAAATGTCCATTTCCAATTTATTCAGCCCCGTCGAATAAGTTGAGTGTGGACATGCACCATATGTGGTGAAATACTCGAAAACTCAACGTGAAATTCTCAACGTTGTTGATTTTTAAGCAAAATTGTGCAGTATTATGACATGAAACTCACATAAATGGATTCCAAGGGGTATGCCAAGTACAGTAAAGATGTTTTTATCAACAATATTGGGATTTTAATGTAAATGACGAAATGTCCATTTCCAATTTATTTAGCGGGCCTTTCATAATGCTCCCGTGGACATTCATTTTTATGCAAATTCTACAGTATTATGAGATGAAACTGACAGAATTGGCTTCCACTGAGTGTGCTGAGTACAGTAGAGGTGTTTTCATCAACAATATTGCACATAATTATTAAAAAAATACACTTTATTGAAGTGTCCACGGGAGCAGTATGAAGGGCCTGTCAAATAAGTTGCCGGTGGACATAAAGTTTGGGGGTCCGTATCTCGGGCCCCCGATGGAGCAGCGACTCGTGGCCGGTATGGTCGGTTAGGTCTCCCTTGGGTCTAACGGGGCCCCGAGTTTGGTGTGGTTTGGCCTCAATTCGTCCGAGTTGTGGCCGGTCAAATTTTTAGAGTTTGGGGTTTTGGGGGCTCTATCTCCGGCCCCCGGGGGGGTAGGGACTCGTGGCCTGCGTCGGTGGAGAGGGCCCGACGAGGGCTATCGATCGAATCCGGTCTAATTTTGGGACTTTTTAAAATAAAGAAATGTCCATTTCCAATTTATTCAGCGGGTCCTTCATAGTGCTCCCGTGGACATTCATTTTTATGCAAATTCTACAGTATTATGACATAAAACTCACATAATTGGCTTCCACTGAGTGTTCTGAGTACAGTAGAGGTGTTTTTATCCACAATAGTGGGATGTAAATTTACATGACAAAATGTCCATTTCCAATTTATTCAGCCCCGTCGAATAAGTTGAGGGTGGACATGCACCATATGTGGTGAAATACTCGAAAACTCAATGTGAAATTCACAATGTTGTTGATTTGTAAGCAAAATTGTGCAGTATTATGACATGAAACTCACATAAATGGATTCCAAGGGCTATGCCAAGTACAGTAAAGGTGTTTTTATCAACAATATTGGGATTTTAATGTAAATGACAAAATGTCCATTTCCAATTTATTTAGCGGGCCTTTCATAATGCCCCCGTGGACATTCATTTTTATGCAAATTCTACAGTATTATGAAATGAAACTGAGAGAATTGCCTTCTACTGAGTGTGCTAAGTACAGTAGAGGTGTTTTCATCAACAATATTGCACATAATTATTAAAAAAATACACTTTATAGAAGTGTCCACGGGAGCTGTATGAAGGGCCAGTCAAATAAGTTGCCGGTGGACATAAAGTTTGGAGGTCCGTATCTCGGGCCCCCGGTGGAGCAGCGACTCGTGGCCAGTGTCGTCGGTTAGGTCTCCCTCGGGTCTAACGGGGCCCCGAGTTTGGTGCGGTTCGGCCTCGATTCGGCCAAGTGGTAGCCGGTCAAAGTTTTATAGTTTGGGGCATTGGGGGGATCTATCTCCGGGCCCCGGGGGAGTAGGGACTCGTGGCCTACGTCGTCGGAGAGGGCCCGTTGAGGGCTATCGATCGAGCCCGGTTGGGAGCCTCTAGGCCTCTTCGTTCGATTTGGCCCCCGAAACTACGGGGGTCCATATCTCGGGCCCCCGGTGGAGCAGCGACTCGGGGCGGGTGTCGTCGGTTAGGGCTCCCTCGGGTCTAACCAGACCCCGAGTTTGGGGCAGATCGGCATCTATTCGGCCGAGTTATAGCCGGTCAAAGTTTGGGGATTGGGGGGACCCTATCTCCGGCCCCCGAAGGGGTAGGGCCTCGGGGTGGGTGTCGTCGGATAGGGGCCATGGATGTCTAGAATCGACCCAAGTTTGGTGCGGTTCGGCGGCGATTCGGCCGAGTGACAGCCGGTCAAAGTGTGGGGTTTGGGGGGTCCTATCTCCGGGCCCCGGGGAAGAGGGGACTCGTGTGGCCTGCTTTGTCGTAGAGGGCCCGGCGAGGGCTATCGATCGAGTCCGGTCTGATTTTGGGACTTTTTAAAATAAAGAAACGTCCATTTCCAATTTATTCAGCGGGCCCTTCATAGTGCTTCCGTGGACATTCATTTTTATGCAAATTCTACAGTATTTTGAGATAAAACTTACATAAATGGATTCCACTGAGTGTGCTGAGTACAGTAGAGGTGTTTTTATCAACAATATTGGTTACGTTTATGTACATGACAAAATGTCCATTTCCAATTTATTCAGCCCCGTCAAATAAGTTGTGGGTGGACATGCACCATATGTGGTGAAATACTCGAAAACTCAACATGAAATCCCCAATTTTGTTCATTTGTATGCAAATTCTACAGTATTATGACATGAAACTCACATAAACGGATTCCAATGAGTGTACTGAGTACAGTAGATGTGTTTTTATCCACAATATTGGGATGTATATTGACATGACAAAATGTCCATTTCCAACTTATTCAGCCCCGTCAAATAAATTGGAAATGGACATGCACCATATGTGGTGAAATTACCGAAAATCCACAATTTGAAATCCACAATTTTGTAAATTTGTATGCAAATTCTACAGTATTATGATATAAAACTTACATAAATGGATTCCACTGAGTGTGCTGAGTACAGTAGAGGTGTTTTTATCAACAATATTGGTGACGTTTATGTACATGACAAAATGTCCATTTCCAATTTATTCAGCGGGCCCTTCATAATGCTCCCGTGGACATTCATTTTTATGCAAATTCTACAGTATTTTGAGACAAAACTTACATAAATGGATTCCACTGAGTGTGCTGAGTACAGTAGAGGTGTTTTCATCAACAATATTGCACATACTTATTAAAAAATACACTTTATTGAAGTGTCCACGGAAGCAGTATGTCAGGCCCGTCAAATAAGTTGAGCGTGGACATAAAATTTGGGGGTCCTAATCTCCGGCCCCCGGGAGGGTAGGGACTTGGGGCAGGTGGTATTGGAAAGAGGTCCACGTGGTCTAATAATACCCTGAGTTTGGTGGAGTTTGCCCCCGTTTTGGGTGAGTTACAGCCGGTCAAATTTTGGTACTTTTTGTCTTTGGGGATCCGTATCTCAGGCCCCCGGGGGCCTATCGACTCGGGAGTGGTGGCGTCAAACATGGCCCCTCGAGGGCTACAAACGAGCCGAGTTTCAAGTCTCTGGGACATGTCCTTCCGTTTGACCCCCTTAACTCTGGGGGGCCGTATCTCCGGCCCCCGGGGGCCTATCGACTCGGGACAAGTGGCGTTCGGTAGGCCTAGGGACGGTTCAACTTTGACCCAAATTTCTTTAAGATTGCCCCCGTTTTGGGTGAGTTATGGCCGGTCAAATTTTGGGACTTTTCACATGACGAAACGTCCATTTCCAATTTATTCAGCGGGCCCTCCATAGTGCTTCCGTGGACATTCATTTTTATGCAAATTCTACAGTATTATGACATAAAACTCACATAATTGGCTTCCACTGAGTGTTCTGAGTACAGTAGAGGTGTTTTTATCCACAATGGTGGGATGTAAATTTACATGACAAAATGTCCATTTCCAATTTATTCAGCCCCGTCAAATAAGTTGAGGGTGGACATGCACCATATGTGGTGAAATACTCGAAAACTCAACGTGAAATTCACAATGTTGTTGATTTGTAAGCAAAATTGTACAGTATTATGATATGAAACTCACATAAATGGATTCCAATGAGTATGCTGAGTAGAGTAGAGGTGTTTTTATCAACAATATTGGGATTTTCATGTACATGATGAAATGTCCATTTCCAATTTATTCAGGCCCATCAAATAAGTTGCGGGTGGACATGCACCGTATGTGGTGAAATACTCGAAAACTCAACATGAAATCCTCATATAATACATTAGAAGTGGACAAATGTCCCAATTGCAATGTATGCAATGGGATTGGCTGTTTAATACATTGGAAATGGACAAATATCCCACTTGCAATGTATGCAATGGGATTGGCTGTTTAATACATTGGAAATGGACACAGGTCCCACTTGCAATGTATTCAATGGGATTGGCTGTTTAATACATTGGAAATGGACACAGGTCCCACTTGCAATGTATTCAATGGGATTGGCTGTTTAATACATTGGAAATGGACACAGGTCGCACTTGCAATGTATTCAATGTGATTGGCTGTTTAATACATTGGAAATGGACATACATCCCACTTGCAATGTATTCAATGGGATTGGCTGTTTAATACATTGGAAATGGACACATGTCACACTTGCAATGTATTCAATGGGATTGGCTGTTTAATACATTGAAAATGGACACAGGTCCCACTTGCAATGTATTCAATGGGATTGGCTGTTTAATACATTGGAAATGGACACATGTCCCATTTGCAATGTATTCAATGGGATTGGCTGTTTAATACATTGGAAATGGACACACATCCCACTTGCAATGTATTCAATGGAATAGGCTATTGATTACATTGGAAATGGACACACGTCCCACTTGCAATGTATTAAATGGGAATGGCTGTTTAATACATTGGAAATGGACAGATATCCCACTTGCAATGTATTCAATGGGATTGGCTGTTTAATACATTGGAAATGGACACAGGACCCACTTGCAATGTATTCAATGGGAATGTCTGTTTAATACATTGGAAATGGACATACATCCCACTTGCAATGTATTCAATGGGAATGGCTGTTTAATACATTGGAAATGGACACACGTCCCACTTGCAATGTATTCAATGGGAATGGCTGTTTAATACATTGGAAATGGACACACATCCCACTTGCAATGTATTCAATGGGATTGGCTGTTTAATACATTGGAAATGGACATACATCCCACTTGCAATGTATTAAATGGGATTGGCTGTTTAATACATTGGAAATGGACACTCATCCCACTTGCAATGTATTCAATGGGAATGTCTGTTTAATACATTGGATATGGACACACATCCCACTTGCAATGTAATCAATTGAATTGGCCTATTTATTACATTGGAAATGGACACAGATCCCACTTGTAATGTATGCAATGGGATGGGCTGTTTAATACATTGGAAATGGACACACATCCCACTTGCAATGTATTCAATGTGATTGGCTGTTTAATACATTGGAAATGGACATACATCCCACTTGCAATGTATTCAATGGGATTGGCTGTTTAATACATTGGAAATGGACACATGTCACACTTGCAATGTATTCAATGGGATTGGCTGTTTAATACATTGAAAATGGACACAGGTCCCACTTGCAATGTATTCAATGGGATTGGCTGTTTAATACATTGGAAATGGACACATGTCCCATTTGCAATGTATTCAATGGGATTGGCTGTTTAATACATTGGAAATGGACACACATCCCACTTGCAATGTATTCAATGGAATAGGCTATTGATTACATTGGAAATGGACACACGTCCCACTTGCAATGTATTAAATGGGAATGGCTGTTTAATACATTGGAAATGGACAGATATCCCACTTGCAATGTATTCAATGGGATTGGCTGTTTAATACATTGGAAATGGACACATGTCCCACTTGCAATGTATTCAATGGGATTGGCTGTTTAATACATTGGAAATGGACACAGGTCCCACTTGCAATGTATTCAATGGGAATGTCTGTTTAATACATTGGAAATGGACATACATCCCACTTGCAATGTATTCAATGGGAATGGCTGTTTAATACATTGGAAATGGACACACGTCCCACTTGCAATGTATTCAATGGGAATGGCTGTTTAATACATTGGAAATGGACACACATCCCACTTGCAATGTATTCAATGGGATTGGCTGTTTAATACATTGGAAATGGACATACATCCCACTTGCAATGTATTAAATGGGATTGGCTGTTTAATACATTGGAAATGGACACTCATCCCACTTGCAATGTATTCAATGGGAATGTCTGTTTAATACATTGGATATGGACACACATCCCACTTGCAATGTAATCAATTGAATTGGCCTATTTATTACATTGGAAATGGACACAGATCCCACTTGTAATGTATGCAATGGGATGGGCTGTTTAATACATTGGAAATGGACACACATCCCACTTGCAATGTATTCAATGGGATTGGCTGTTTAATACATTGGAAATGGACACACATCCCACTTGCAATGTATTCAATGGAATTGGCTATTTCTTACATTGGAAATGGACTCAAATCCCACTTGCAATGTATTCAATGGAATTAGCTATTTATTACATTGTAAATGGACACACATCCCACTTGCAATGTATTCTATGGGACTCTGTAGTAGGTTAAAGGGATGAGTGTCCACTAATATATTAAGGGTCAAGATTTAATTCCATCACTACAATGGGCAAATGGACAAATAGTGGGTCTGTGGGCCTGGGGGGCTGTGGAAATGTGCAGGGGAGTTGTTCCGGAGTGTTTCGGGGTCTTTCCGTGACTGTAATGGGCAAATGGACCAATAGTGGGTTCGTGGGACCGGGGGGTTGTGGCAATGTGGAGGGGGAGTTGTTCCGGAGTGTTGCGGGGTCTTTCCGTGACTGTAATGGGCAAATGGACAAATAGTAGGTTCGTGGGACCGGGGGGCTGTGGCAATGTGGAGGGGGATTTGTTCCGGAGTGTTCCGGGGTCTTTCCGTGACCATAATGGGCAAATGGACAAATAGTGGGTTCGTGGGACCGGGGGGCTGTGGCAATGTGGAGGGGGAGTTGTTCCGAAGTGTTCCGGGGTCTTTCCGTGACTGTAATGGGCAAATGGACAAATAGTGGGTTCGTGGGACCTTAGGGGCGGGGCTCGTGGCTGGGGAGGGGGTCCCGGGGAGTTCCACGGACGTTCCGTAACAATAATGGGCAAATGGACAAATAGTGGGTTCGTGGGACCTTGGGGGCGGGGCTCGTGACCGGGGAGGGGGTCCAGGGGGGTTCCGCGGACGTTCCGTAACAATAATGGGCAAATGGACAAATAGTGGGTTCGTGGGACCTTAGGGGCGGGGCCTGTGGCCGGGGAGGGGGTCCCGGGGGGTTCCGCGGACGTTCCGTAACAATAATGGGCAAATGGACAAATAGTGGGTTCGTGGGACCTTGGGGGCGGGGCTCGTGACCGGGGAGGGGGTCCAGGGGGGTTCCGCGGACGTTCCGTAACAATAATGGGCAAATGGACAAATAGTGGGTTCGTGGGACCTTAGGGGCGGGGCTCGTGGCCGGGGAGGGGGTCCCGGGGGGTTCCGCGGACATTCCGTAACAATAATGGGCAAATGGACAAATAGTGGGTTCGTGGGACCTTGGGGGCGGGGCTCGTGACCGGGGAGGGGGTCCCGGGGGGTTCCGCGGACGTTCCGTAACAATAATGGGCAAATGGACAAATAGTGGGTTCGTGGGACCTTGGGGGCGGGGCTCGTGACCGGGGAGGGGGTCCCGGGGGGATCCGCGGACGTTCCGTAACAATAATGGGCAAATGGACAAATAATGGGTTCGTGGGACCTTGGGGGCGGGGCTCCTGACCGGGGAGGGGGTCCCGGGGGGATCCGCGGACGTTCCGTAACAATAATGGCCAAATGGACAAATAGTGGGTTCGTGGGACGGGGGTCCTCCCATCAAACCGGTAGGGCTGTGGACAAATAGAGGGTCGCTGGGACGAAGACCCCCACCGGAGTCATTCACTCAAATGAAAAATGGACAAATAGTAGGTTCGTGGGACCTTGGGGGCGGGGCTCGTGGCCGGGGAGGGGGTCCCGAGGGGTTCCGCAGACGTTCCGTAACAATAATGGGCAAATGGACAAATAGTGGGTTCGTGGGACGGGGGTCCTCCCATCAAACCAGTAGGGCTGTGGACAAATAGAGGGTCGCTGGGATGAAGACCCCCACCGGAGTCATTCACTCAAATGAGAAATGGACAAATAGTAGGTTCGTGGACCTTGGGGGCGGGGCTTGCGCCCGAGAAGGGGGTCCCGGGCGGTCCCGCGGCCGTTCCGCAGAAATAATGGGCAAATGGACAAATAGTGGGTTCGTGGGACCAAAAAAGTGTCCACCACCCCTTTGTTTTAATGGCCATGTAATAAACCTAAAGTGGGATCGGTGGTGCTCCACTCTGTGGCGAAAGACAGAACTGCAATTTTAGGCCCAAAACTTTGGGGGGCCCCCGCGCGGCCCCTAAGGGGGCCAGCCCCCCCCCAGACCTTCCCGTGCTGCCCCGCCGGCCGACCCGGTCAGATTGACACCAGCGGCGCCCCCCTCAAAAATTTTGGGGGGTCGGCGCGCAGGGTCCACAAACCCATGACCACGAACCGTCAAACATGCTCCGAAATGGACGCCTTCCAAAAAAATGTACTTCATAGAGTAATAACCCCTCTGAGTTTCCCCCACTGGAACTCGTCTTATAGCTCTTTTCTCTAGAAGGGAGGATATTTCCGCTTCTAACACCCGAGCTGAATCTCCATTTGCTGCAGACGCTATAACCCCTGGTTACAGTTGTAAGGACCCACGGGTGCGGAGAACACTCTCTCCATGCCTCCTGATGAAGAGCCAGAGGGTTCAGATGAACCGATTCCATAGATGGAGCGCTGGTGCCATCTAGTGGACAGAGAGAAAAACGGCCAGGATCTGTGTGGCTCAGAGACCCGAATTATCTCTTGGTTCTTTGATATTATCATGTTTTTGTCTCCCTGCGCCCTCGGCATTGAGCCTGGATGCGACAGGGGTGTTTTTATTGACTGTGAACCCAGGGGCTGAAGTGCTTTGTGACAATACACTTGAAAACTTGTGCTTGAACTCCGCACACCACATTTGTTTGATGGTTGCGTTCTCCGCACTTGAACATGTGGAATTGCTGTCAGCAATCCACGGAACTTTGTGTGTTGAGGGGAAACTGAACTGGCCTGAACACAACTTAAAACCGTTTCTCCGTCCAAAATCCACATCCTCCGCTTCTTCGCGGGTGGGAGAACAGACGTGGTGGACTCGGGAGAGGACATCGCAGAAAACCCTAGGTGCTGCCCGTCCCTCCCCTGCAGAGCCTGTGTCCTAGGTGTCCCTCTTCTTTTTGCTGGAAGGGTTAACGGACCTGGACTTTGCGGCTGCTGCCGTGAATGACTGCTTTCCCCACGGTTTAGCATTCGGAACAGCAGGGGGGCGGGCTGGCTGCTCTGTGCTCTGGGGATTTGCAGTTCTGGAGGCATTCAAAAACCTCCTGTTCTGTGTCGGAGGAACAGGCCGAGGGGGAACAGGAGGACGGGAAGCTCTTTTACGAGGCAGACAGATGTCGAACGCCTCACCCTCCTTCTTCTGGAGGTCGCACCTCTGTCTCATCGCCGCGACGGCCGGGCCGAACAGCCCATTCGAGTCTACAGGAGCGTCAAGAAAATCCAGTTTTTCCCTGTCACCAATACTCGACAGATTTAACCACAGCAACCTCTCGCCAGTGACAGCGAGAGCCATGGAACGGCCGCTGCTTTGCACCGCACCACGTGAGGTGCGCAGATTGAGATCTGTAATGTTGCAGATCTCCTCCCAGACCGCCGGGTTTGGATTACCGGCATCGAGCTGCGTGCCCAGCTCCTCCAATAATTCAGCTTGGTAGGCCATCAACAAGGACATGACATTCAATGCCCTCACCGCTAACGCAGAAGACTTATAAATCTTTTGGTACATGGAAGCGGTAAAGCGTCCCATTTTCCCAGGGAGGGAGGGGCTGGCCGATGAGAGAGTGGTCCGCCTGTTCGGATGCAGGTGGTGGTCCACTGACTGCTCGACCATGGGAGGGTTAGAGAGCCCAAGCCCCTCCATTTCACTCACATCAAGAGACGAGTAGCCCTTGACGGGCACGCGATGAGAAAAAGGTTTATCCCATGAGCGCTTCATCTCTGCTATGCACGCCGGCAAAGTGGGGAGCAGTTGTTTTGCCGTGGGAAGGCGGGACGGGAGCCTTTTCCCGTCATAGATATCACGTTTAACTCCCGGATCCCCAGGAGTTACGGGCCAAGGGATGTCAAGCTTAGCTGCTGCATGCTTACAGACCTCAACTAAGTCGCAATCCCCCACCGTCGATGCCATATCGCCACTTTGCACACTCACTGGCCTGGATGTTTGGGCTGCCGACAGGATAGCATCATCCTCCTCATCATCCGGCTCGTCTCGGAGGAGGCGAGCTAGCATCTCCTCATCCTCCTCTTCATCTCCCTCAACCTCATCGCCGCCCGCCAGCAGCTGCTGGTCGAAAAGCGGTGCAAACTCCGGAGACTCCGAATCCATTATATCTCCCCACGAAGAAAGATCACGCGGGGGAGAAGGTTGGGCCCCCTTAACGGAATGAGGGACAGCGGAGAGAACCGGATCGTCTTTGGAAGATGCCGCCACTCGAAGCCTTCTTTCTAGAATCCTGGCCGGCATTACCCGACAGTGCGGGCAACTTTCCGCATCCGCCAGCGCAGCCTGAGCATGCTTTACGCCCATGCATGGGATACACATCGGATGCGGATCCCTGCCCGAGATCATAAATCCACATGCTGCCGGACATGAGTGCGAAGGGGCCTCCTATCCCTTCTCCGCAGCGACTTTGGACACCGACATGGTGAGTCAAAATCTCCTAAACTCAGCTCGCCTTAACGCGTTAGCTAGGATAGGAAACACCACTAATAACAGTAATGCAAAGAGCTCAGTGGCGAGCCGAAAATCCGCAACAGATTTTCTAACCAGGCAAATAAAAACTCAGTAACGAGCAGAGAATCCGTAACAGATTTATTTGACTACACTGCGTTCGGCAACGTCGACCTTGACGGCACGTTTAGGAACTGAAGCAGCGCAGCCTAGGTGCTGATGGAAAGTCCTCACGGGGAAGAGAACAAGAATGCCGTTTTTGGGGATCACAGCTGTATATATAGGGAGAGGGGTGGGCTCCTTGTATGAGCTGTGATTGGTCTATCCTCCGGACAGACGTGGTGTAATTGGTGCTTCCATAGTCTATCACGCCTGGGGGCGTTTCCCATAGTGAGATACCAAGCGATTGTTTGAAAGAGAACAGTGGAAAAGTGCACTTTAGATTACAAAAAGGGGAAAAAAGGACATGAACAGGCATCCAATTTGATCCCATAAAAATCCCATAGAAACCATCCGACAGAATATTTATGTCTTGTCAAAAAATCCTACAGGATTCCAATAAGAATTTTGTATAGGATTCTTATTGGAATTTCTATCATATTTTGGAACCATTTCTATAGGAATATTCTTATAAGACATAAATATTCTGTAGGATCAGTCCTAAAGGATTTTTTATGGGATCTAATTGGATGCTTGTTCATGTCTTTATGGAAACTTTTTTATCTGAAGGTGCACTTTTCCACTGTTCTTGTTTTGCTAACAAAAAGTACTTTCAGTTTACTGTTGACATTACCCTGATGTAGACGTTGTTCATTGTATGTTGCTTATCAAAGAATCCTAAAGGATTCTGATAAGAAACTTGTACTGGATTTTTATTGGAATAGGAATTGCCTTATATGATTTTCTTATGGGAAAAGACCTAAATATTCTGTAGGATAATTTCTGCAGGATTTAATGGGATCCTGTTTTCTAAAAAAAAAAAACAAACAAAAAAAAAAAACTTACACTATTCCTGTCACAGGGAGTCAGACTGAGACGTGCGGATCCATTCGCAGCATTTATTTGAAGACGTGGTCAAGCAGACAGGGTCAAACACCAGCAAACAATAACAACGAGGATAATCCAGAGAGTAGTCAAACACAGGCAGAAGGTCAGGGCTGGCAGCAAGAATCAAACACGGGAGGGAGTCCAGGAATCAAAACACAGGGAAAACAAACTCGGGAAGAAACGCTCGGAAATACAGACCATACGGAACAATAAGACTTCGCCGAGTGGCTGTGTGTGTGAGAAGCTTAAATGCAGTCAGTGTGATGAGGTGCAGCTGTGAGCGGTAATCAGTAAAGTGAGAGCAGGTGAATGCAGTGATTAGTGCAGTGGCTTGTGGGGATGAAGTCCATGAAGTGTGGTGCAAGAGTTCATGATGACAGGATAGACCAGATACGTGACAGAGCCCCTCCCCAAGGAGCAGCTTCCAGACGCTCTAACCACCTAATACAACCTGGAGGGTGGTGGAGCGGAGGCAGAACAGGGGGAGGGATGGAGGGCCAGGTCCATGTAGGGTTACTGGAACCACGAACTGCGGCGGAGCCGACGGAGGGAGAAGCCATGGCGGAGGAAGGGTTGGCTCCTGCATGGGGCCGACCGACGGAGGTGGAGCCGGTGGAGCCCGAGGCGGAACCGGAGAGTCGATGGTCCTGGGCGACACAGAGGATCCGGAGGGCCAAGGCGGAACCCAAGGCTCTGGCGACCCCGGCGGAGATGGAGGTCCGGAGGTACGCAGCGGAGCCGGAGTGACAGAGGATCGAGGCTGTGCCCACGGGAGGGAGGAGGTCCACAGAGCCGGCAGGACGGAGTGACGAGGCGCAGCCGGAGGAGTAGAGTCCAGAGGCGAAGGTGGGGCGACGACTGACCGGGGCGGAGCCGGAGAGACGATGGAGCCCGGAGGAGCTGGTGGGCCGACGGCCGACAACGGAGACGAGGGAGCACAGAGCCGGGGTGGAGCCGCAGGGTCGGAGGGCCGAGGTGGAGTCCAGGGGCCAGTTGCATAAAAGGTTTAGACAGACTTAAAAGTTAGTCATTCATTTTTTTTCTTTAAGACTGGTCAAATTTGTGAAAATTTGGTTACATAAAAACTTAGATTAGTCTAAATTGGATCCAAAATATAAGACTGATTACCCCTTAGTTATCTGCTAGCTGGTCAAACGAGTTCTTAAGACACTGTCTTAACATAGAGACTAAGTTTATGCAACTGGCCCCAGGACTCTGAGACTGGAGGTGATGGTGAGGGATCCTTCAGTCTGGACATCGATGGAGACTGGCAATCCCACTGCGAGTCCTCTGCACCGAAGGTGGGATGTGGGTGAGCAGAGGGACTGTCAGGAGACAGAGGTGGCGGGACTGGAGCAGCAGGGAGGGCGGGTGGGAACCCACACAGTCCATACATGGCCTCCGTGGCCAGAACCGGGCAGACAGGAATCTCAGGACGACTGGATGGAACCAGCGGAGGCTCTGGAAGACTGGGCTGAACCAGCGGAGGCTCTGGAAGGCTGGGCGGAACCAGCGGAGGCTCTGGAAGGCTGGGCGGAACCAGCGGAGGCTCTGGAAGGCCGGGCAGAACCAGCGGAGGCTCTGGAAGGCCGGGCGGGACCAGCGGAGACTCTGGAAGGCCGGGCGGGACCAGCGGAGACTCTGGAAGGCCGGGCGGGACCAGCGGAGGCTCTGGAAGGCCGGGCGGGACCAGCGGAGGCTCTGGAAGGCCGGGCGGAACCAGCGGAGGCTCTGGAAGGCTGGGCGGAACCAGCGGAGGCTCTGGAAGGCTGGGCTGAACCAGCGGAGGCTCTGAAAGGCTGGTTGGGAGACCAGCTGCTCGAGCCGACAGCAGCGGTGGGTCCTCCACGCTAGACATTAATCTTTGATAAGTCTTGGGTGCAAATTTGGGCGTGGCGGCAGCCACCTTGGGTGCAGATTCTGGCGTGGCGGCAGCCATCTTGGGTGCAGACTCCGGAAGGGCAGCCATGTTGTGAACAGGCTCTGGAAGGGCAGACATCTTGTGCTGTGGCTCCTCTAAAACACCCACAGTTAACGGTGAGCCACATAGCAACAGCGCATACTGCATACAGTCCTGTAGCGAGCAGTTAAATTCCCCTCCAGGCAGCATTGATTTGGCAGGTTAATTAAGTCCATAACGAAATAGGCCCCTAAGCCACGCTTCATCGTAAAATGGTAGTTCCTTGGACAACTCACAAAACTGGTGAACATATTCATCAATGGGTAGATCTCCCTGTCGCAGATTAAGTAGCTGGTTGACTGGGTCCATGTTTGCGCTGGTGGTGGGATAAGGCTGCTGGATCCTGGTGCGGCGAAGTCTTCTGTCACAGGGAGAGTCAGAGACGTTCGGATCCATTTGCAGCA
This sequence comes from Garra rufa, assembly GCF_049309525.1. NCBI lineage: Eukaryota > Metazoa > Chordata > Actinopteri > Cypriniformes > Cyprinidae > Garra > Garra rufa. The sequence goes on along the minus strand of NC_133365.1, from coordinate 2,862,337 downwards.
TTTATTCAAACAAACACAAAGGGTCAAGCAGAAATCGTGGTCAAAAAACAGGCAGAAAGGTCGGGGCTGGCAGCGAGAATCAAAACACGGGGAGTAGTCCAGGAATCAAACACAGGGAAAACAAACACGGAAAGAAACGCTCGGAAATACAGACCATACGGAACAATAAGACTTCGCCCAGTGGCTGTGTGTGTGAGAAGCTTAAATGCAGTCAGTGTGATGAGGTGCAGCTGTGAGTGGTAATCAGTAAAGTGAGAGCAGGTGAATGCAGTGATTAGTGCAGTGGCTTGTGGGGAATGAAGTCCATGAAGTGTGGTGCAAGAGTTCATGATGACAGGATAGACCAGATACGTGACAATTCCTATCAAAATCCTATAGGAATGGTTCCAAAATATGATAGAAATTCTAACTGGAATCCTGTAGAGGATTCCTATTGGAATGTACATTGAGGTGACTTAAAGTAAACTGCAAGACACTAAACTATTAGTTAGTGTTATAAAAAATAAAAAAGTGTACAGTTAAAATCTTCAAAATTCTTGAAAGATGCTTTAAAATAAAACCCATTAAAATCCTGTAGAAATTATGCAACAGGATTATTATGTCTTGTATAAGAAAATCCTATAAGACAATTCCTAATGGAATCCTTTAGGAACGGTTCCAAAATATGACAAATTCTAACTGGAATCCTGTAGAGAATTCCTATTGGAATCCTATAGGATTTTTTTTGACAAGGGTTACTATAGTATTACTACAATATAACCGTAGTAAAACCATGGTATCAGAACCATGTTTTAAAAAAAAAAAAAAAAAAAAAAAACGCACCAAAAAACCATGGTTACTACAGTCTGTCACGTGTTGGCCAGGTTCCTCACTCACTTAATCATCAATAATCACGCACACCTGTCCTCAATCAACACCATCACTACAAAAGCAATCCAGTCACTCCACTCTGGGTCCGGGCTCGTCTCGACTACACGGACTCAAACGGATGCTCTGCTTCAAGCGGACACCTCTCTCGTCTACGACTACCTTCTTCAAAGTCTTCGGTAAAAAGTCACTTACCTGTTTCTACTCACCTGTCTTGATCTTCTTCCGAGTCTTCTGTGCAGATCCTCTTATCCAGTTCCAAGCGAACAAAGCGTGGGTGTGTGCCATAAGCTCCTCAGTACATCGCCACACCAGCGTGATCATCACGGCTCGCCATCCAGTCCTCCTGCAAGGAAAATATATCAGTCATCTGTATCCAATCTACGTATCCAATCCATCTGCCTGTGAACCTCTTACTCACCTGATCCACCATCCTGCTCACCATCGCACTGCTGTTTATAAATAAACATACATCACGTAACTTACCTTGTTGTCCGTTTGCTTCCCTGACACAGTCATGGTTAACTACATTTTTGCGGACAAGAGGGCACTGCAATCCCCGGCCCTCGGGCACACGGGAAGACAGTAGGGGCCTCTGCCTGGTAGCCAGCCAGCGCATGAGGCACTCCTCGGCCCTCAGGCAGACGAGGAGTCTTAGTCCTTGGTCTAGGAAAGTCCGGAACCAGAGGGACCGAAATACACTCGGTCTGGTAGCATCCTGCGCCAGAACACGAGGAGAATTAAGCCATTGTCTAGCATTCCGCGGACAAGAGGGCTGTATGGTTCTCGGCCCTTAGGCACACGAGAACGGTAGACCTCTGCCTGGTTCGCCAGCCAGTGCAAGAGGCACCCCTCGGCCCTCGGGCACACGAGGAGTCTTAGTCCTTTGTCTGGGGATTCAGCCAGGACAAGAGGGACTGAAAGCTCGGTCTGGTAACAGCATCAGAGCGCGAGAGTAAGAGCCTTTGTCTAGTTTTCCACGGACAAAAGGCTGAGGATGCAGATCTCTTTTGTGGCGAAAGTGACTTCTCTTCTTTCCGCAGAAAGAATGCGCCTTGAGAAGTCTCCTCCTGGCTAGGGAGGTGGCTGACCCTCTAGACCTGGTTCTAGGTTGAGAGCACAGCGGAGCCTGGAGCGGCTCTGAGGTCAAGTTCATAGTACCTGACGAAAGTCAGTGGCGAGGACCAATCCGCAGCATTGCAGATGTCCTGGATGGGGACACCTGCCGTCAGAGCTCTCGAGGCAGACAGACCTCGAGTGGAGTGAGCCTTGAGTCCCATAGGAGAAGGGAGACCAGAGGACTCGTAAGCAGTAGATATGGCATCGATGATCCATCTACTAATAGTGGGCTTTGAAGCCGGGCTCCCCCTCTTTGGGGGGCCGTAACAGACGAACAGTTGTTCTGTTCTACGCCACATGGCAGCTCTGTGGACGTAGGCGTCTAAAGCTCTGACTGGGCACATGCAGTTTATTGGCTGTGGCACTAGGGAGGGGACCTTTGGGACGTACCCGACTCTAGGGTAAAGAAAGGCCTTGGCCATCCCTGGGGCAAACTCTAAATGAGAAGGGGCCACCGAAAGGGCCTGCAGATCCCCAACTCTCTTTAGAGAGGTGAGTGCTAGCAGAAGCGCTGTCTTGATAGTGAGTATGCGATCTGTAGACTCCTCTATGGGCTCGAATGGAGGCTTGCATAGAGCTTCTAATACCACAGCCAGGTCCCACATGGGAACCCTGGGTGTCACTCGAGGCCTCAACCTGAGCGCACCGCGGAGGAAACGAATGACCAAGGGATCTCGGCCCACTGAGAGACCACCTAGAGGGGCGTGGTAGGCACTTATAGCCGCCATGTAAACCTTCAGGGTGGAGTGAGCTAGCCCTGCGGAAAGGCGAGATTGTAGGAACTCCAGAACTGTACCAACCAGGCAGTTAACTGGGTCTAAGTGGTGCTCGTGGCACCATCTCGCAAACAAGTTCCACTTAAGGCCATAAAGTTTCCTCGTAGAGGGAGCTCTGGATTGGAGAAGGGTCTCAACAACCTCGGTTGGGAGACCCGCTCCTATGAGTTGTGCCCCCTCAGGGGCCACACCCATAACCTCCACTTCTCTGGGTGGGGGTGGCAAATTGCGCCCCCGGCCTGAGATAGGAGGTCCCTCCTGACGGGAATCTCCCATGGAGAGCCGTCGAGGAGAGATATCAGGTCCGAGAACCACACTCGGGCCGGCCAGTACGGGGCTACTAATAACAGCCGTACTTGAAACCGACGGACCCGTTCCAGAACTCCCGGGAGCAGAGCGATCGGGGGAAAGGCGTACAGACGAAGCCTCGGCCACGTCTGTACCATGGCATCCAGCCCCAGTGGAGCTGGAGGAACTAGAGAGTACCAGAGGGGACATTGCGATGTCTCTCGAGTCGCAAAAAGGTCCACCTGTGCCTGGCCAAACACTCTCCAGATCTGCTTCACCACCTCTGGGTGAAGCATCCATTCCCCGGGCCTCGGCCCCTGCCTCGACAGGACGTCTGCTCCCACATTCAGATGTCCAGGAATATGGACTGCTCTCAGGGAGAGGAGTTTTCCTTGTGACCAGAGGAGGATCCGGTACGCCAGCTTGAATAAGGGGCGTGAGCGGACACCTCCTTGATGGTTTATATAATAAACTACCGCAGTGCTGTCTGTACGGACCAGCACGTGACGGTTCCTTAGGTCTGGAAGAAAACTCCTCAGGGCCTGGAACACAGCCAGCATCTCTAGGCGATTTATGTGCCATGAGAGGTGGTGAGTGCTCCACAGGCCTTGGGCTGAGCGGCCACTCATGACCGCTCCCCATCCGGTAAGGGACGCATCTGTCGCTAGCGTGACGCGGCGGCAAGGTGCCCCCAGAACCGGACCCTGAGAGAGAAACCAGGGTTTCTTCCACATGGCCAAGGCACGTAGGCAGCGCCGCGTGACCTTGATCTTGCGGAATGGGTTTCCCCTCGGGGAGAACCCCCTGGTTTTGAGCCACCACTGCAGTGGTCTCATATGCAGCAGTCCAAAAGGTATCACGTTGGAAGCGGCTGCCATAAGACCTAACAGTACTTGGAACTGTTTGACAGTGAGTGACTGGCCTAGCTTGACCGCATTTACTGCAGTAAGTATGGAATCGATCCGAGCAGGAGACAGTTGTGCCTGCATCGTGGATGATTCCCACACCACGCCCAGATAAGTGGTCCTCTGTAATGGAGAGAGCACACTCTTCTTGGCGTTGAGTCTCAACCCCAACTTTTGCATGTGAGCGAGAACAACACCTCGATGTTGAACCGCAAACTGCTCTGAACTGGCTAGGATAAGCCAGTCGTCTATGTAGTTGAGAATGCGGAGCCAGCGCAGCATCCACACACTTCGTGAAAGTTCGGGGTGAGAGAGCTAGGCCGAAAGGAAGTACTCTGTATTGGTACGCTTTGCCCCTGAAAGCGAACCTGAGAAACTTCCTGTGTTGAAGAAGGATGGAGACGTGAAAGTAAGCGTCTTTTAGATCTATCGTGACAAACCAGTCCTCGGACCTGATTTGTGACACGACCTGCTTGACTGTGAGCATTCTGAACTTCAGTTTTCTGACTGAGCGGTTTAGAAGCCTGAGATCTAAGATGGGCCGAAGCCCCCCATCCTTCTTCGGAACAATGAAGTACCGGCTGTAGAACCCGGATTCCCTGTCTTGAGGAGGGACCACCTCGATGGCCTCCTTCCTCAGAAGAGTTTCTACTTCCTGTTCCATTACCAGACCCTGCTCGGGGCTTACTAAAGTTGGAAATACCCCGCTGAAAGGTGGCGGCTTGGTGCCGAACTGAATAGCATAACCTTTCTCTACAGTACGCAGGACCCACATTGAAACATTTGGCAGTAGTTTCCACGCTGCCAGAAAGTTTACTAAGGGAACCAGCCTCTCGAGACTGGTGTCTGGATTTATCTGAGGAACTAATTCGGAAGCCTGTAACAGTGAACTGGCAGGGAGTTCCTGAACTAGCTCCTCTGAAGACCCCCGCGAGGGCTGCGAACTCTCCAGGGCCGCTACGTTTCCGGGCGGCGCTAGAGAATGAAGTTCGCGGGAGGCTGCCGCGCCCTGTAACACTGGTAGGGTTAGCTGACCAATCTCCTGAGGGCCCCGAGGGGGTTTGAAACCCGCACCTAAGGGTACGGTGCAAACCCGCTTGAGAGGGGCTGCCCTCAACGGCCCTGAGCCACAACCGTCAGGGCCGTTTAGCCGAGGACCTCTTCGATTGAAGGACGACCCTCAGGTCGGGCTTCTTCTCAGAGGCCCTCGACTTAGAGCGTCGCCGTCCCCGCCCTCTAGGCTTGGCCGGAGGAGTACGGGTGGCGACACTCTGTTTTTGCGCCTCACGGTACGAGGAGCTCGTACACGGCTGGGGCTGCTCCCGTCCAGCAGCCCCAGAGGAGTAAATCCGGCGAGGGAGGAAGGTCCTGAACGCCGCGGCCTGCTTGCGAGCCTACTAACAACTGTGTCGACCGAGGCACCAAAGAGGCCAGATGGTTGCAGGGGGGCGTCCAGGAGTGTGACCCTGTCCTTCTCTTTTACTTCGGACAGGGTCAGCCAGAGATGCCTCTCCGCGGCCACCAGGGCTGCCATAGACCGTCCCACAGCGTGGGCGGTCTCCTTGGTGGCGCGGAGAGCGAGATCTGCAGTACGTTGCATCTCTGACACGTTCACTTCCTCACCATCGCTCAACTCCTTCAGCAGGTCGGCTTGGTACGCTTGAAGGATTGCCATTGTGTGAAGGCTTGTACCAGCCTGACCTGCCGCCATGTACGCCTTGCCCATCAAGCCTGATGTTACTTTGAGCGGCTTGGTGGGCAAGGGCGGAGCCTTCAGGGACGACGCCGAGCCGGGTGAGAGATAGCCCGCAAGCGTCTGCTCAACCCGTGGCATCGTCCTGTAACCGCACTCCTCCGCGCCCACCACATTTCCATAATTCTCAGCGGGGTTAAACAGGCGGAAGGAGTACGGCTTCTCCCACGATCTGGAAAGCTCTTTATGCAGATCGGGGAAGAAGGGAAGACTCCGCTTAGGGGGTGCTGACTTTGTCCGCAGGAAGCGATCATCTAATGCGCTTCGCTGCGGCTCATAAGATCTTAACTCTTCCGCGGGCCAAGAGATGTTGAGCTTGGCCACTGCGTTAGTCAGCTCCTCCAGTAGCTCCTCGTAGTGAGGCGAACGAGGTGGCGGTTGTGGCTCATCTTCCAGACCCCCGAAGTCAACCTCCTCGGAGGAAGACAGCAGGAGCTCTGGGAGCGTTCCATGACGCGGCTCGAGTTCCCGGAAGGGAACATAGTTTAAATATGGTTATTGTAGTAAAACCATGGTTTACTTTGTAGTTACTTTGGTTTTACAACAAAAAACATAGTTTTAATATGGTTATTGTAGTAAAACCATGGTTTATTTTGTAGTTACTATGGTTTTACAACAAAAAACATAGTTCAAATATGGTTATTGTAGTAAAACCATGGTTTATTTTGTAGTTACTATGGTTTTACAACAAAAAACATAGTTTAACTATGGTTACTATAGTAAAACCATGGTTTATTTTATAGTTACTATGGTTTTACTATAAAAAAACTATAGTTAAACCATGGTTCATTTGTAGTTACTATGGTTTTACTTCAAAAACCATAGTTAAACCATGGTTACTACAAAAAAAACATGGTTAATTTTCGTAAGGGTAGAATGTTCCGATAGATCAGAGATAAATAATAATATAAATACTGTTCAGTTTTTTGCACAGACTGATTTATGTCTTAAAGGGATAGTTCACCCAGAAATGAAAATGTGATGTTTATCAGCTTACCCCCAGGGCATCCAAGATGTAGGTGACTTTGTTTGCAGTCTGTCAGCCATATAATGGCAGTGGATGGGCACCAAACCTTTAAAAGTAAAAAAAAAAAAAAGGCAGATATTTGCCATTTTTTTTATATATCGGCATCAGCTGATTTCCGTGTTTAGTAGCGCCGATATAAAGTCAGGCACATCTGCGGGCTGCCCCGTGTTATTGGTGCGGTGGAGCGCTACTGTGAAGGATCCCAAGCCAAAGCTTTTGTAAGATTCAATAACAGTTCTGAGAGATAAAGGTAAGGCTTAAATTCTAATATTTCAAAGTCCCATGGCCATATATGTACTATATATTACTAGTAAACTATGAAGTGTTGCTTTCACTTAGTGAAAGGAAATCATAGGACCGTTGGGAACTGGCATAATGCCACTGCTGGTTAAAGGTTTGCTTACTTGCAGTTAAGTTTAAAGACTGACGATCAGCAGCTTGTTTGCTAACATATTAGCCTCAGTGTTATAAGTTCTGTTTTATTTTTCCTGTATCCGAGTCGGAGAATTTCACTGTGTGCGTGGCGTCACAAACAATGCAGCGTTACTCCGTCCCGCTCGGAGACAGTGATGCACAGATGGTGGTTATATCCGCGGGTCTGGTAATAAAAAAGTGCATTCTAATTACTTGTGGGTGGGTCGCGCGTGGATGAGATAAATCAATAATGATGTAAACATTAACTACATTTTCTAAAATCTGAACCTAAGTTATGTGGTCAGGACCGTGGCGCGAGCTTCCTTTTAAATATATTTTGATGATTGCACCTGATGCGACCGTCCTCTCCGTCACCTCAGATACTGCGAGTTTATACATATATGGTCACGTTCAGATGTCAGTAAACGTAATTTTTTTTTCAGCACGGATTTGGCTTAAAAGCACATGTGGTTAAGCCCATAAGTGTGCAGCGAGCTGTTAAAATGAACCATCCATTCATCATATTATCATGCAAAACTAAGAATTAGAATAATTGTAATTGGAAGATCGCGTGCGGTTTGCTAAATCAGAGAAAAATATAAGTCCAGGTGGGTGGCAGGTAGATTACACTATTGCCTGATTTTGCTTTATTTCGTCGTCAAAAGTAAGATTTTGCTCTCTTTTGTCGTCAAAATTATTCTGAAACAAGTAACAACTGAACCGCTGTGCATCTATATTTAAACAGTGGTATTTCGTTTATGAATGAACGTGCATTTTTAAACGAATCTAGTGAAATGATTCAATTTCCCATTCATAAAGAGAGTCATTTGCTTTATTCAGGAATGAGTCAGCTGTTCGAACGAATCAAATGAATGATATGATTCAGTAATTAAATCAGTGTATTGCCGCCATCTGCTGGCAGGTCCTCACAGTTATTATAAATCATTTAAAATTTCTGTATTCAAAAATTTATATTTAAAACATTAAAGTTTAACATTAATCTAAGCTCTTAAACTTTTATGTAAATGATTGACAGTTTTTATATTATCTGTTTTATATATGTAATACTTGGTCAGTTTGATTTGTTAACTTTTGGTTAAATCTTTTATAATAATACTGTGCAGTGCACAAAATCAAGATGGTTCATTGTGTTCATTGTTCATGATGTTAAGTTTAGAAATTATGTGCATGCACTTATTATTAGTGTGACATTTTAGCGTGCAAATAAAGGGGAGAACTTCAAGATATTGGCCCTAAAAATCGGCAGCACATATCGGCCATCGGCTGACCCTGACCTCTATATCGGTCGATCTCTACTTGTGATGATAGATTGATGTCCTATGACACGAAACAATCGTTTTTTTATGAGAAAATGAACCGTATTTATTAGGGGTGTAAATCGGAGCCTTCAAGACGATTCGATACGATAACGATTTCTTAAGCCAACGATTCGATTATTTTCGATACTTCAGAATTCCCTGTGATACGATGCGATTCGATCCGATTCAATACTAGATATTTTTACATGATATCTATTAAGTTTCAAATAAATCAACAAAAATAGTAAATAATTTGCCTTTTATTGAGGATACAGAAACAGTATTCTATTCACATAATGTGTATGCTACACTAAAGCAGTTGTGCTCAATGCACTGCAAATAGAACAGCAAATATAAGTTACTGCATCTACAAAGTGCAATCAGATAAATTGTAATAAAAAAAAAACAAAAAAAAAAACAAAAGACTAATGCTTACAGTGCAGGTCTACTATGGCCAATTAGCCTATTCACTGTTTTAAAAAGTTTCATTTATACAAAATTGGTTACATTTTGAAAATACAATTTGCATTTTATTAAGAGGTAATGGTCACACATCCTTTGCAGTAGATGAACTGCAAATAGAATACTACTCCACAAAATTAGTTCAAAATCATCGCTCTTGAAAGTCAGACAACAACGTGAGGTGTGTGAACATGAACAACATCATAGATGGACTGTGAAACGAAAGTAACGCGTGTGAAGTAGAAGACAATAATGAGGTTAGCGCCACCCGCAGCTTAGGAGTAGGTAGTACGCTTACGTCGGAGCCATAGACAGTAAAAGAAAGGTCGGAACGGATTCTAAAAATAGACAAGTGAACAAACAGGCGGCAAAATAAACACATTAATTGATACTCTTGCGGACGAATCGATGCATTGAATCGTCGGCTGCATAATCGATGCATCGATACGAATCGATTAATATTTACACCCCTAGTATTTATATAATTTTTTACCTCTGATACACAGCCACATCCAACTGTCCTGAGCACAAGCTCATCATCCGGCTCGTTACATGTGTACGCACTCTGGCGTAGTATACACAAATGCCGGAACGATCTGTCGTGTGTGTACGACACGAGAGATTGTGGGTATAGCGGCTATTCAAAATGGTAATTACTTGTGCTTATCCTGATTGTTCAAACCGATTTAAAGCTAAAAATTACCTTTGTTTGCGCAAACTCATCCGTGACCGATTTCCCCTTACGGCGTTTGCGTATACTACGCCAGAGCACGTACACAATGTAACGAGCCAGATGCTGAGCTCGCGCTAAGGACAGATGGACATTGCTGTGTATCAAAGGTAAAAAAATATATAAATACTGTTCAGTTTCTCGCAAAAAAAAACGATCGTTTCATGTCTTAGGACATCAATGTATGGCCACAAGCCGCAGCGTGTAATTTTAGATTTGTCTGTGCATGTTTTTTTGTTTGTTTGTTTGTTTGTTTGTTTTTTTGTTTTACTTTTAAAGGTGCCCATCCACTGTTATTATATGGCTGACAGACTGCAATGGTTTGAGTTAAACTTTGAGTTCTACTGAAGAAACAAAGTGACCTACATCTTGGATGCCCTGTGGGTAAGCAGATAAACATCAAATTTTAATTTTTGATGAACTATCCCTTTAAGATCTCCATGTATCGTCATGAGCTGTAGGGTTATTTAATTTGGTTTTGTCTGTGTATGTTTTTTTACTCGTAAAGATTTGGTAACCACTGACTGACCTTAAAAGAGCATCTCTTCAAAGTTATATACCTACTTGTTCAAAATGTAAAAGTTAAAGTTAATACATTTTCAACCTGTATTTGATCTAGTATTTACTGAAAGCTTCGAACATTTGAACAGGAAATAAATTGGAAACAATTAGAAGCAGCAGCAACTATACATTTGTGCTTACAATGCAGACAGTCACTCGTGCATTCTAGACATCCTCTGTACTCCTCCGTCCCAAGTTTTAGAGATCTCCATCAGCTTCTTGCCAATCAGTGATCACATTACAAATAGCACTTTTGTGTTTGACTGAATTAGGGTAATGCTTAAAATGAAAATGAAAATTATTTTGTCAGAAAGATGACATAAAATAAGGAAACTGCCCTCACCAACAGAAAGGAAAACAAAAGAGTAAAAAAACAAGCTGTACAGATTCTATTCCAATAGACAGCTTTTCTAGAATGTGTGTAGTAAATGTTAAAAAAATGTTACTTACATGTTAAAACAACATATTAAAGAAAAACAACTATTACTCAGGATAATACTAAAAATAATAATTATAATTATTCTAAATTGTCATAGAATTGGAGTGTCATTGGAGAGGCATTAGGGAAATGAATAGAGAAATACTCTTTATTCATTCAAACAAATCTATTTTAATTTTTTATTGATAAAGTCACACTGTAACAAATTTCTGTAGTTTTCACAGCATTATTACTGTAAAATGAACAAATCCATACTGTGGAATATGTATACAGCATGTTGCTGTAAATCGGCAATGCATCATGGGAAAAAATACAACCGCGGGAAATTCTACAGTAAAATTATATTTTCCTGTGAATCATAGTACAGTAGTTGTGATCGCCATTTTTCTCTCAGCTGGATTAACCGACGCAATGGGCGTATTTTTTCCAATTTGACCTCAGAAAGGTAAAGTTGCTCTTTATTTTTCCATAATTTTTGTCATTATTGTTATATTTACAGTTTTCACTCGACACGTTATGTGTCTTTAACTTTCAGAGAGCGTGAGAGAGATAGAGAGTCGACGTGAGAGGGAGCAGTTGTGACACTGTCACACAAGAAACATGTTTTACCACTCTATTTATTACAATGATTTTATGTATAGTAGAGTTTTAAGTGTTTTACATGTTTTTTTTTTAGTCCATTTTATTCCTCTTAACATTTTAAGTGTGTATGTCTTTAAGAAATTAATGGTTGGCATGTCATGTGACCAATCAAGTCACATGACAGGAAGCAGGAACTATATAAAGTGAGCAGCATGCCAAACAAACAGCTAATCACATACACAACTGGATTGAGGAGTTTCGTTTCAGTGGACTTACCCTTCCAGACTCACTTACCGCAAATTGGATTATCTCTCATTTTGGATTGTATATACACTGGTGGACACTCAAATTGGGACTCTTTCAGCACACTAGGATTCTTGGACTGTTTTAAGGGTATGGTGAATGGACTGTATGTTTTTAACAGACTGAGTTTTCCTGGTTTTATTGTGTTGTTTTAAAGTCCTGTGAACTTTGTAAATGCACCATTCTTAACCTTATTTCAGTTTTATGTCATTCTTTTAACACCATCTCTCACACAATAAAATCTGACCCCATTTTTAAACTTTGTAATCCAGCCTTTTAGGCTGATCGTTACACGGTGGAACCGGGCGGACATCCACATTAACCGGTAAGGGTTCGCATATTATTGCAAAAAGCACAAAATTTTGATATATTTTTGGCATGACAACATTTTATTGCTAAAGTCATTATTTCGGTAAAGAACTGACATGGCTGTAAAAAAATTTAATCTGGAAGTGCGTCTGTGTGTGTTTTTGTGTTTTTGCTCTTGCTTCCAAAAGCACCTAGCAACAAATTTAGCAATTTTTAAAATTTATTTGGTAACTTTTAGCAACTTTTGATTAAGTGATTCTGACAATAAAAAAGCACACATTTTCCATCTAAATTACACAAAAACAGGAATTTGAAGATGCCTTGCAGTACAAACATCACGTTAAGTTAGCTGCTATTTGCAGTTGTTCAATTTAATAATAATAGTAATTCAATAATTGTTAATTTATCATACACTTTGTTAGTAGCTTGCACCTGCGATTGTTAGTTAGTACTCACTGTGAGTATCAGTTAATACTCTGTAAGAAAAATGTAAAAGATACTAGTAATTTTCCAGGACATTATCCATCACCATGTAACCTGAAAACACAATGTGTAATTTTAAAAAGCAGGTAAAAAACCAATACAGAAAATTCTTTTATATTAACATAGTAGATTGTGCCCTAATTTTACAGACTTTTCTTAGAGTGTAGCATACTAATTAACTACAATACACTGCTTAAAGCATAATTGTTGAGAATGTGTAGTATTAATAGTTTAGTAGCTATTAAAAAACTTAAATTGTAATAATTCAAAAAGTGTTCAATAATTAAATTAATTTAAAATACAGTTATTTATGTTTTAATATTATGTTATGCATATTATTTTATAAACAAAAATATATAAACAAGATAAACAAATCTAAATTAACTTAATACACTGCAGAAAAAAATCATTCTTTAGTATTTTTGTCTCGTTTTCTAGTATAAATATTAAAAAAAATCTTGAATCAGGATGCATTTACTTGACAAGTAAAATGACAAGATATTTTTGTCGTTTTCTGAAAATATTATCCCAATTCTAAGTTTTTTTTTTCTCCATTTTGTCACAGAGAGAGTTTTAGTTTCTTGCTGCTGTCGCCTCTGGCTTGCTCAGTTGGGGACACTTAATTTCTAACGATTATCGTCAATTTGATTTCACAGATACTGTTTAAACTAAACTGAGCTAGACAATGACATCTCTGAATTCAAAAATGAAATGCCTTTAACTGAAAATTGAGTGTTTAATCGTATTATTATACATTACTGACACTCTATCCTCCAATTGTATACTGTTAAGTGCTTTGACACAATCTGTATTGTTAAATAAAGGTGACTTGACTTGACTTAGTTTTTGCTTAAACAAGATGCTTAAAACATCTCCCAGTGGGGTAAGAAAAATCATCTTAATTCATAGGCTAAACAAGATTATTTTTTGCAGTGTAAAATATCGATTTTTGCTGAGATTTGATGTTGTGACAATTATGCGTCGTGATTATACAATGACATCTTCACGCAATGACATCACAACGTCATTTAGGAACATTTAGCAACAAATCAACCTTCCTTTAGCAACTTTCTCTGGAAATTAGTTGGCAACACTGATCGTTCATCATCTGGAAAAAATCTTTCTTAAAAGTGATTCCAAGGATATTGTTTCTCTGTGCTTATCGTTTTAGTTGTGGTGTGGACTCTGCTATATAAAGAGATTTGTTCAGAAGGGTTCATAGAAATTACTGTTGATTGAAGATGAAGAGCAGTGATAAAATAACATAAAGATGAACATTTTAGAACTTTACATCTATAAGAATTGTGAACTTTCATTTTCACATCAACTTTAAATGGCTTTATCTATAAATTAAAAAAATAAAAATAAAATAAAACTTCAGTAATGTTTTTGCAAACATCTGAATCTTTGGATTTTTTTTATAACAGCTCTGGTAAAAATTGTTGCAAAATCTAAATGTATTTGATTGTCAAAGAACAAATAAGAAAACAATTTTGGTGTAGGAACTGGGCACTTTTATTTCACCAGCATTCCAGAAGACCTCAACATTGACATTGATGCACATGGCCTTAAATTAAAATGACTACTACAACTATAACTATTAAAGTCATAGCCGCAAGCTTATTTAGGTCCATACAAATGTAAAAAGGTGACCAAATTTCACCAAAAAATGTGGATGTTTTTGACACAGAAATAAAAAATCTGAAAGTGATAATGTATAATAAAACATACTCTAAACAAACTTGAAAGGTTAGCACTATGTTTTGTCCATTTAATGAAAGTCAACCATAACATGCAGCCATAAGTTCTATTTTGGGATGAACTTGTCCTTTCCTATGATTAATTTAAAGATGTCAAAAAAGACAAAACATTGCAAAGGATGTCTAATCCAAGTCCAACCAAGATTATAGAATCGCCAATAACTAGAGCACTTTCATCAGGTTTCTCAGTGGGTGCTTCACTGAGTGGGGAGAACCTGTTTGATGTTCTGATCGGAACGGAAGACCGGTGTTTTGACCCGTGTTTTGACCCGTGACTATGCCGCCACAGTCACCCAGTTGCCCTGCTGCACAGGTGCTGTAACTACCGGAACCAAACAATTTGCATGGCTCCCTGGGCTAGTCACATCCAAAGCCGTATCTAAGGCCCTCACATTCTTACTATCCTCCATTAAAGTTTGATGTGTGTCTCTAGTTCTAAAATCTTATCTGTCAGCCTATCTATTTCCTTGCATTTATCACATGTATACAGGGACGGATTACGGACCGGGCCAGCGGGGCCGCTGCCCAGGGGCCCTTGGGGTGCAGGGGGCCCATGGGGCCCCTAGCCCAAAACAATTTGCAACTCTTATCAACAACGTATTTTCGTTTGTCTATTTTAGAGGGCCTACATTCTTTAAACCTCTGCCTACAAGGGCCCCTGCCCTGACCCTATAGGGAGGGCGTTTGGCTGCCAAGGGCCCTTGAATTGTGGTGGTTGTGGTGGTGGTGCTGGTGGTGCTGGGGGTCGGTGCTTTCAGGGGGCCCCCGGCCCTGCTATAGAAACTTTAAAGGGAAATGGGTGCATGGGAGACTACTTTTAGAAGGCCCTCTTAGGCCCTCCTATTATGGTCCTGGCTTCTGGCTACCAGGGGGTCCTAGGGAGGATGGGGCTTTGGGGCTTTTAGAGGGCCCTCTGATTATGAGGGCCCTACTAGGAGGCCCTAGGGAGGAGCATGTAGTGTACCTTTAGAGGGCCATCTGATTACAAGGGCCCCTACCATGGGGCCCCTGGTTTCTGGGGGGAGGGGGCCTTACAGAAGGCCCTCTGACTAGGGAGCGGTAGCATGGTGGGATGGAGGCGGTTAACCTGCCCGCTGAATGGCCCCCAGACCAGTGTAGCAGTGTAAGTGTAATCACTCCCAGGGCTGTAGTGGAGGCTAAATGCAAGTAAAAACAGTTTACCCACCTCTGAAATTTCAGAATTAGAGTTTACCCACTTCTCAATTGATCTAAATGCACATCAAAGTATAGTTTATGCACGAAATGTAATCACAGAATTCGTAGTTCACCCACCTCTTATTTTACCACTACACCCCTGATCACTCGGTTCTGTACGGGGATATGGTACACAGGTGGATTCTGGCATGGTTCAGCTGGACATGGTACACATGTAGTGTGATCACTAACCGTGCCCCAACATGGCTTTCACTGTACGTTCACACTAGGAGAGACCAAAGCGAACACGTCGCCAAGGTCGTTAAAGAAGCTTCGTTGTTGAATTTGCTTTACTCACTTTGTTCGCTCATTGGAATGTTTGATTTAGCCTGTTACCATGGGGCGTTGGTAAATCTATATATTAGAATTGGTTTTCACCGAACCACGTCATAACTCATTACAGGGTTAGTGACAGGTGGTTTAACATTTTCATTTTTTTTTTTTACTTCAAAAAATATCTATAATTAGACCTAAATGTTATCCATATTATACAAAATTGTGACTTGGAGTAGGAACAGTAAAATTAAATGTTATTTCTCCCTTTAGCTGCATAAAAAGTCCCCAAAGTTTCACAACTGGTTCATGGTGAATTATTTTCCAAATGTATCAAATCTCCCTCCCTCCCCCTTAAGAACGTGACACATGCTGACTGCCAGTGTAGAGCCCAGCCCACCAGCTGCTGCCAATACACAATCTATGGCTGCTTCGCACAGGTTATGGAATGTTGATAATATTCGGATCAAAGATTCTAGGGTGTTATTCTACTCTAGGAAGTTCTGCATACAATACATTGTTTTAATGCAATTTTAATCCACGTTATAAAAAACGAACTTTCCATGTAAAACATACTGAATAAAAAATCTTTCACAATCATCTACATGTCTGTCTATTTTGAAGTTTAGGCTATATGTAGTGCATTTGTGGGTGTTATTATAGCACAATTCTTAACACCTTACTTCCGATCTCACTAATTTTCAAACCCTGTTTAAGGCCTAGCCTCGGGTATGCATTATTTTCTAAGAATTCTACGGCCCGTCGTCAATTATTCCTTACTTATTGTACCAAATACATACTAGATCATATTGCTTAGTTTATTTTGTTTACCCATGCCAACGGTTGTTAAGGGAAGAAAAGCCATGCTTTTAAACAAGGGTATCATTAATTTCAGCCCAATTGGTCAGTAATAGCAAATGCGCACGGATTTGACAGAAAATTAAGCAAATTAAGGTAGACGTTTCTAGTGGGCATTCCCAAGTTGAAATCATGGGTATGTTTTTCTTGTCGTGGCGCAACGTGCTTTTTTTTTTTTTTTTCAATCTGTATTATAGTATTCTTGCCCTCCTAAATCGCGAACGTTTTGCCCAGGGGCCCACACAACCCATAATCCGTCCCTGCATGTATAACGCTAACTGCCGACAGAGATAGATAAGCTATACATGTGGCAAGAGGTGCAAACAACAATAGTAGGAGAAGAAGTCATTACTCACTGTTATTGTAGAATGGTTCCAACTTACTACTGTTGTTTTGATGAACTCTTGAAGAGAGGAGCGGGATGAGGAACAATGAAGTGAATAGGACGTAAAAGGAATTGAGATTTGCAAGCTAATCGGCTAATGGAATGCTAACATGCTGCAGATCGCGGTTGTGAAAAAAAAAAACGAACGGTCAGCGAGAGAAAAAGGAAAACGGTAGTAGGCGCAAATAGAGAATGTGAATGTAAGATGATAGTGGCAAGCTAAATGGCTAATGGAATGCTAACACGCTGTACTTGCGGTTAACGAGTAAAGTGAGCGATCAGAGCAGTCAGATTAGTGTGATGGATAATTTAGATAATCTGTTGGAAGTAAAGATATGTTTTTATTACTTTAAACAACAGAGAGTAATAGTAAGATAGAGATTTCTAAAGAAAAACAAGCTCCAGAAAGCTACAAACACAGAGAGCTACAAACACAAACCGCTCGGCAAACAGGAAGTGGGCCAGAATGTGACACCAAATTTTGCATGTGTCATTGTCACCTCACACGACCATGCCACATCAATTTAGTAACAGCCCCACCTATTGGTCAAGAGTGATAAACGAAAAACAAGAAACTGGTCTCAAAATATTCCTTGGGTCATGCCAGCAACATACATACCAATTATGCCATAGTTGACCGAACTTTCTGTCCGCCATTTTGATTTATGTTGAAAACCTACTTTTTCTAACTCCTCCAGAACCGTCGGTTCGATTTTCACCAAAATCAAGTCAGATCATCTTCAGACTGTGCTGACACAAAGTTATGGATTTTTTTTATTTTTATTTTTTTGTATAGCAATGCAACAAAATTTGATTTATTGTATATTCCTTCTTTTCATTCTGGAATATTCATCTTCTCATTTGAATTTTGTTCAGGCACATGGCAAAATTATGTAGAATATCAAAGCTCTTATATACACTTGTCACACAATAGAGGAGAACACAGCAAAACAGGTAAGTTTATTCACAGATAAATAATTGGCACAGGATGAAGTGTTGATGCATAAAGCAGAATTTAGCATAATGGACTGACTTGAATTTGTAGCAGTTTTATTGTAAGTAAATACCCACAGCTCACAACTGGATGAAGAAAAAAAGGTAGGTTTGTAGATGAAGACAAAGGTAGGTAGATGCAAAAGATTTAATTATAAAATATGTTCTAAGCTAGCCAGCTAGGTTTATCTGCCAAGCTAGCATATCATGCTCTTATGTACTTTAAGATACAGTAATTCTGTATTTATTGTAATGATATTCAGTTGTCAAAGGCTATATATTTATTGTAATTCAGACAATGTAACGCTTACAATGTTATATGTAACATAGTATTAAAGTAAAATTTATTCAATGCATTTAACTGTCTGATTAATCTACCTAGAATTTTATTTACAGTCAGCATCATCTGAATTAGCAATATTTTTTTTTAATCACGTTTACCTTGCTAACTGTAAATTACCTTTGCACATAAAAGCTGTGACAGTAATTCATTCTGGAGTGTTAATTCTGCATTCCTTCTGTGGAATCAGATATTCACAGTTACCTTCTCATATTTAACTGGAGCCACACACGTTTATGCCATATAATAAGGAATCCTTCCACTTTAACCAGGACATGTTCTTATTTTATTTTAGATGTATTTTCGTCCAGATGCATTTATGCTCCACATGTCTATTACATGTAGACATTATTTATAGCCATTTTTGAACTAAAATACACCTACTCCCTAACAATTCTGGTAATAATTTATAATAAATGCTCAATTTGTTAACCTCTGATAATGCAGCGATCATGAATTAACAATAGGCAGCATTTTACAGCATTAATTAATCTAGGTTGATATTAATTTATGTTAACTGATGTTATTACTATTGTTTATTGTTTACTTATGTCCATTCATAATAGATTCCACCTAATGTTAATTCATAATCAACCCCTTCAGCTCTGCTACATATTTGGGATTTTTTACTTATTTTGGCATATCTGAATTTAAAATAGCACCCTACTCACATACATTGAAGTAAATAGATAAAAATGGTCTCATTTTACAGAAAAACACATGGGTGAAATAATTAATATTTTTTATTGTATTTTTTTCATAATTTTATGATAAACACAAATAAAAAAATCTAATTTAGCTTTTTTTTTTATTAAGTTTTTACTTGAACACCTATTATTTGAGATTTGTAAGGTCTATGATGCTGCAGAAAGTTTCTTTTGATTCCACTATGTGCCAGTAAACTGAAAAAAAAAAGAATTTTCACTATGGTTCACTAGGCTACACAATCATGGGGAAGACTGCTGATCTGACAGTTGTCCAGAAGACAATCATTGACATCCTTTACAAGGAGGGTAAGCCATAAACATTCATTGCCAAAGAAGCTGGCTGTTCACAGAGTGCTGTATCCAAGCATGTTAACAGAAAGTTGAGCAGAAGGAAAAAGTGATCAGAAAGTTTCTTTTGATTCCACTATGTGCCAGTAAACTGGAGAAAAAAAAAAAAAAAGAATTTTCATTGTGCCATTTTTTTTAAGTTACAGAAATTTAACTGAAAGGAAGCATGTCCTCCATTCTGCAATATAAGGCAAATCTGAATTAAAAAGTATTCCATTTCCAAATACACTGGGCTAAATCTCATTTTACACAAAACACCTTCAATTTGATCACATTACGTGTTGACACGTCAACACAAACGTGTTAAGGGAAAACTCTAGAAACTAGATACTGTACCATTCAACTCCATCGCATGTATTGATGTGCGCTTTTGAAATATATTAAGATGCCGTGTCATTTTAAAGATAATAACCTAATCTAAGTGTTGATATGAGGTTTGTGGCCACTTTTAGCACAAAGAAGTAGTAATCGGAGAAGGAATGTGATGTAAATGTTTGTTTGTTTACAAAACTAATTTATATTTTTATATTATTTTGATAATTATTCTCTGTCAATGCAATAAACTACATAATCCCATTTTGGAGAATGAGAGCTTTCATTTGATATATGGCTCATCTATGTTTGGTAAGTTTGAGCGATATGAATATAATTATGAAAATTATTACGCCATCTTCACGAGTGGGGGCTTGTTTGTGGGGGGCAAATTTAGATCCTTTTTATGGTATTTTATGTACCATAAATGCAAAAATGATTGGATGTACAAGGTTCTCAGCTTTCAAATGATACCATATATGTCTAGTTCACTGCTTCGCAAGTGGGGTCCACGGGGGGTGCAGAGCTGAAGAGGTTAAAAATGTGATAGTATATATGACATTAACCAAGATTTATGAATGCTGTAAATGTATTGTTCATTTTTAGTTCCTGATACCTTATGCATTAACTAATGTTCTTCAGTTATTTGAGAAGTGATTTATTTATTGCATTTAAGAAACAAACCAGATTTATGACAGTTTATCCAGTAATACACTAAACAGACTGCACAGATGTGCCTAGAACTAGAATGGACACCAGAAAAAAACTATATATACAGGTGCATCTCAATAAATTACAATGTCGTGGAAAAGTTCATTTATTTCAGTAATTCAACTTAAATTGTAAAACTTGTGTATTAAATAAATTCAATGCACACAGACTGAAGTAGTTTAAGTCCTTGGTTGATTTTGGCTCACAATTAACAAAAACCCACCAATTCACTATCTGAAAAAATTAGAATATGGTGACATGCCAACCAGCTAATCAACTCAAAACACCTGCAAAAGTTCCCTGAGCCTTCAAAATGGTCTCTCAGTTTGGTTCACTAGGCTACACAATCGTGGGGAAGACTGCTGATCTGACAGTTGTCCAGAAGACAATCATTGACACCCTTTACAAGGAGGGTAAGCCATAAACATTCATTGCCAAAGAAGCTGGCTGTTCACAGAGTGCTGTATCCAAGCATGTTAACAGAAAGTTGAGCGGAAGGAAAAAGTGTGGAAGAAAAAGATGGACAACCAACCGAGAGAACCGCAGCCTTGAGAGGCTTGTCAAGCAAAATCGATTCAAGAATTTGGGTGAACTTCACAAGGAATGGACCGAGGCTGGGGTCAAGAGCCACCACACACAGACATGCCAAGGAATTTGGCTACAGTTGTCATACAGCGTCTTATCTGGGCTAAGGAGAAAAAGAAATGGACTGTTGCCCAGTGGTCCAAAGTTCTCTTTTCAGATGAGAGCAAGTTTGGTATTTCATTTGGAAACCAAGGTCCTAGAGTCTGGAGGAAGGGTGGAAAAGCTCATAGCCCAAGTTGCTTGAAGTCCAGTGTTAAGTTTCCATAGTCCGTGAAGATTTGGGTTGCAATGTAACTGCGTTTTTTGAAAACCAAAGTCACTGCACCCGTTTACCAAGAAATTTTTAGAGCACTTCATGCTTCCTTCTGCTGAACAGCTTTTTAAAGATGCTGATTTCATTTTCCAGCAGGATCTGGCACCTGCCCACACTATAAAAAGCACCAAAAGTTGGTTAAATGACCATGTTTTTGGTGTGCTTGTCTGGCCAGCAAACTTACCAGACCTGAACCCTATAGAGAATCTATGGGGTATTGTCAAGAGGAAAATGAGAAACAAGAGACCAAAAAATGCAGATGAGCTGAAGGACACTGTCAAAGAAACCTGGACTTCCATACTACCTCAGCAGTGCCACAGACTGATCACCTCCATGCCACGCCGAATTGAGTCAGTAATTACAGCAAAAGGAGCTCCTAATAAAGTATTGAGTACATGTACAGTAAATTAACATACTTTCCAGAAGGCCAACAATTCACTTAACATTTTTTTTTTATTATTGGTCTTATGAAGTATTCTAAATTGATTAGATAGTGAATTGATGGGTTTTTGTTAAATGCGAGCCAAATCATCACAATTAAAAGAACCAAAGACTTAAACTACTTCAGTCTGTGTGCATTGAATTTATTTAATTTGAAATAAATGAAGTTTTCCATGCCATTCTAATTTATTGAGATGCACCTTGTGGGTCCAGAGGACTAGAGTTGAAAACCACCGTGAACAACACACACACACACACACACACACACACACACACACACACACACACACACACACACACACATATATATATATATATATATATATATATATATATATATATATATATATATATATATATATATATATATATATATATAATATATATAGTTGTTCACAGTGGTTCTCCAGTCCAGACCCACTGCTCTGCACATTATTTTGTATCTCTCCCTCATTTAACACACCTGAGTATAGTATAAAACTAGTATAAAACTTTATAAAAGTATACATTTTTTCTTAGCTTTTCTGCTTTTATTTGTTCATGTGTATATTTAGTTTAACCTTTAATTCATGAAGTCATTCAAGTCATGAAGAGTAGCCACACAAAAAGAAAACATTTTCACATTTATAGTTCATATTAGAAAATGGCACACTGACATACTATGTGTAAAGCAAAATTAGCATGAGAATAAATGGGAAAAAGCAAGAAAAAAAGTATGTCAATTTGTAATTGAAAGAACTTGAAAGTGAAAAAATCAGTTAGTCAAACACTGGGATCCTGGAAAATTTTGGCAGTGTCTGAGAAACAGAGAAAATTGGCATTGATATTAGTATAAGGACAATCAGGGTATCTTCTGTTCACTTGTTTTTTTAATTTAATATTAAAAACTGAAAAATAAGGAAACGATTCCTTTTCAAAAAACGAAAAAGCAAGAATGATGACTTGAATTTTCGATCTGTGCATGTGGGCGGGGAATAAAACGGCCCTTTCCTCAGACTGGTCAACCAAACATTAAACTATATCGTCATCAGTTCCGCTCAGCAGTCCTGCTGCTACCGAAAAGATAATCTCTAATTTTAATTTACATTTTGAAAATTCAGTTTTTGAATATGTTGATTATGATAATTTGAATAACGAAGCTTTTGTTATTAATCTATTTATATTATTATTTAAGTTTCACATTCATAAGTTTACATTTACTAACAAAAAACCCTGTTTCACAGTGTTATATAAAGAATTGGAAAACTATTTTTGTACTATTCTTCATAGTACTAATAGAAAAGCAATCAAAACTGTCTGTTTGTGTTCTGTCTTCAAAATCTTTGAGTAATGTAAAGGTCATACATCTCTTTGATTGTAACTTTTTATTATTATTATTATTTTTTTTTAATATATATTTTTCTTCTATTTATTTTTATTTATCCTTTGTTTCCCTGACTTTATAATATTAAACAACCAGACTAACAAATGGCTAACGAATAACCCATACCAGGGCAGAGCCTATAGGGGTTACTTCTGTGTAGGCATAAATTTGGCAACCTGCGCGAGAAATACAAGTTATTATTTTCTCATAGCCTAAATATTAATTTATTTACATCTGCATTCACGGCTACCCCCTAGTTTACATCTTTGGCACATCGCCTGTTTTATTGAGCTGAGTTTTGGACAAGAGATAAAGTTGACAAAATGTAAGCTATGTAAAGATATGACATTGTTTCACATCAGTGTAGTATGGTCTATTGTTCTATTTTTTCATTGTTAAATTTTAGGTGTAATGTTAAATGGCCACTAGAAAACAGCACATCTCAGTTACAAGACTCGAACCCCTGAAATAACACTTTGAACAATAAAGCCAGAGTATTTATTTATTTAGCAAAATTATAATTATTAGTTTTATTAGTAATCAATAGCCAATTATTACTAGTAGTTTTTTATGTATGTATTGCTATAAGAGGCAGTCAATGTTTTACTTTTATATAGTTTTTTTTATTTATTTATTTTTTCTAATCAAAATGCTGATTCACTCTGGAATAAGAATATTCTGTACTATTGGTCTATTATAAATCAGTCACTCAACCGATGCGTTCAAAGAGTCATTCATTCAGGAATGAAAGAACATTCTGTGCGTTATGCTGGGAGTCAGTTGCAAAGCGGTTCTGTGTCTTTACTTAAGATGTTTATTTGGCAGAAATATAAAACATCATTTTGTGAGACATCAATTAATACTGACTATTAATTAAATAAATTCATCATATTGTTTAAAACAAAGCTATAACTGTTGCTTATTCACACCTAAATCGATAGTGGTCTGCACTTCACTACAGTGAAAAATGCTTTGGCTCCGCGCTGTCCAGTGAGCTGTGCGCACTGATCTATATAATTCTCTATGGTCGCGTGTCTTTGCCACACAGACTTTGATATGTCTGAAAACAGGCAATGTGCCAAAGATGTAGGCTAGGGGGTAGCTGTGAGTCCAGATATGAATAAATTAATATTTGGGCCATGAGAAAATAATAACTTGTAATTCTTGTGCAGGTTGCCAAATTGATGACTACACTGAAGTTAGCCTTGTCTATAGGCTCTGCCCTGGTACGGGCTATTCGTTAGCCATTTGTTAGTCTAGTTGTTTGATGAGAAAGTGATGAAATATAGTTGCAATTAACGTGTTAAGAATGCATACAACTGTAGCAGCAGAACTGTTTTCTAATGCGCGGAACTGGTGATTTTCTAGCGCTGAAATAAAACTGGAAAATCAAGCCACATTCTTGTTTTTTTGTTTTTTTTTTTGTTTTTTTTTTTATTTAAATTTGAAAAATATTAAAAAAAAAAAAATGATAAACGGAAGATACCCTGAGGTTAAGGACAGTACATTGATTACTATATTCATCACTATATTGAGCAGCGAGGTAAAAGTAAACTACAGAGCTGATCTCTTTTCATTCATGTGTCCAGGTTGTCCATTAGATGCCCGTACTCTCACCAGGTGTTTCTGCTGTAGTTTGGTCACTGCTGACTGTAGTCAAATCAGCTTCACCAGCAGATGGCGGCGCTGGGTTGTCCTGGATATCAGTTGAAGCTGCTTTGAAAAAGCCCCTCTGGAAAATCCAGCATATAAATATAATTAATAAATAATAGTGCATGAACAACAGCAGATTTTTGGACAAAAAATGGCAGTAGTTCAAGACGAAGTCTGTGGCACAAGTATCACAAAATACAATTGTAAAAACAAGAAAATTCTTCAAACAGGTTTCTTAGATCACCAACTTCAAACCACTGGCAGAGACTGTTGTTGTGTTGAACTGGTCGGGATGCTTAAATAATGTTTGCTGTGCCATAGAGACATTGTTTAAAACAGGAGTAGTAAGTCAACCCTGCTCCTTGGGGGCTACTAACCCTAAACAAACACACCTGAACCAGCTAATAAATGTGTTTAGGATTAACATTAAATAACAAAAACTTGTGGAGCAGGGTTGGAATTGAAATCTCAAGGAAGATCTGTCTTACAGTTTTGAATATGAATATTAAATAGGCCTATTTTAGCATAGAAAATGACACTCAGCTTCAACATAGCAGCTGTCAGTTGTACATTTTATGTGTTATGAACACTGACTTTATACAGCAGCACAAAGATGATCGTCATAGCGATGAGTCCAAAAATGATAGACATGGAGGCAATCAGCACTGTGAGAGCCTGAGACGGGACCTCCAGCTCTGTCACAATCTGCAGAACACATAGAAAAAGAGCAGATGAAAACTGACTCCCACAAGGTCAAAATGCCCTCCAAAATATCCTTTAAAGATATGAGTGTATGTACATTTTCTATTTTACAACGCCATCAACGCTCATCCAATCCAATTTTAGAGTCAGGACTTTACTTTTTATAACCAGTGTTAGTAGAATGTTTTATTTTTCTTACAGAGAGCTGGTGAGAGTCATCAGAGGGATACTGGATGTACCTCTCAGTGTCAAATGAGAGAAATGCCCAGCTCATGATTCTAACATGCAAACCAGATCCCTGAAAAACAAGATTAGAATCTATGACAGTTACCCTGCATATCAAAATATATAATGCATTTGATATATCATAATGCAATGTTTTACCTGCTTGCCTGAACTAATATTCCCTGTAAACCTGAATCTGATTGCTTGATCAGTCAACAACTGGATGGTGCAAACAATGAGGTGACACGTTGAAGCACTGCAATGCTGCAATGAAGGAGAAAGATACAACTCTAGTTACCTTAGCACAAAAACTCTGATATAGGAGGTAAGGTCTTAAAGATAAGAATAAAAGTTAATATCACATGTGTCAGAATGGAGCTTTTGCCGTTCGTGGAGGAAACTTGGTTTTCACAAGTTGTAATGGTTCCATTCTGGGTCACATAAAAAGGGAAAAATGGCAGTGAGTCTTTCACAACACACATACATTTATTTATTTATTTTTCTTTAAAGACTCATACAGTTTAGATAGCACAGTTTCTACACTTTAAACATCTTAGTTACGTACGGTAACCCTCGTTCCCCTTCAGTCGTTTTACTACGACGTTACATATGGGAACTCCCCTGAGAGACAATCACCTCTCAGCTTTAGAGAAAAGGCCAATGCGAATTGGCGAGTGGAATTTGCATGCCGAGCCACTCCCCCGGACATACGGGTATATAAGAGGGCGGCGTGCAACCACTCATTCAGATTTTCGTTTCGGAGCAGCTCTTTGTTTGCTACGGAGGTCAGCAGAAGGGGAATGCTGTCTCCAAGCACAAGTTGGCCCATTGGGTGGTAGATGCCATGCCGTGCCCCCTAGGAGTTCGAGCTCACTCCACTCGGGGTGTTGCCTCCTCCTATGCGTTGGCGCACGGTGTCTCTCTAGCAGACATCTGCTGAGCTGCGGGCTGGGTGACACCCAATACCTTTGCGAGATTTTACATCTCTGCGTTGAGCCCGTGTCCTCCCGTGTGTTAAGGTAAACATCAGGTCATTTGCGATAGGCCGGCTCGGTTTCGCCTCCCCAACGGCTGCTTCAGGTTTCAGAGATCTGGGCACGGGTGCCAGATTGTGCCCTTCCCCTGAGGTCCTTCCTCAGAGGCATGCGCCAGGGAGTAATGGAAGACAGGAGCACCGGCTCCGAGAACCAGATCCTGTTGGGCCACTAGCAGGAGCTGTTCCCTGTGCTCCCTGACTTTGCGTACTCTGTGTTGTCAGTCCAGACCAACACGTGCTTGCCCTAAACCAAAGGTCTGAACCTCTTCAGGGCCAAAAGCACTGTCAACGACTCTAGGCAATTGATATGCCAGTGCAGCCGAGGGCCTGTCCAGACCCCTGAGGCTGCCTGCCCATTGCACATGGCACCCCAGCCTGTCTTGGAAGCAACTGTTGCCACCAGAATGCGTCAGGAGACCTGTTCTATGGGGTCGTAGAAACGAAATGTCTTCCCAAGGACTGATGGTTTTGTGACATACTGGAGTGATGTTCACACGGTATGTACCTCGGCACCATGCCCATCTCAGGACTTTGGTATGCAGCCACTGCTGTAGCGGTCTCATGTGCATCAAACCTAAAGGCGTGACCGCGACTGAGGATGCCATGTGCCCCAGGAGCCTCTAGAAGGATTTTAGAGGAAACGCTGTTCTGCACTTGAGTCTTCTCACGCATTTTAGGTGCGGTTTGCACAGGACTGAGCACGGCCCTGTGAGTGTAAACCGCAGGAACGGCCTGTGTCTTGGAAGGATCGAGACATGAAAATACGTGTTCTTCAGGTCTATGACCACAAACCAATCCTGTTCTTTGATATGTGATAATATGTTTGAGGGTTAGCATCTTGAACGGGAGCTTTTGCAGAGCCCGATTCAAGACCCTCAAGTCTAAGATTGGTCTGAGTCCGCCATCCTTCTTGAGTACAATGAAGCAGGGGCTGTTAAACCCTTTCTTTATTTTGGCTGAGGAGACTGGATCTATCACAGGGTATATGTCTGGACAAGTTCTGCATTGACACAGCGCCTGGCCATCCCATGGAGGGCCTGACACGCTGTGATAACACCCAGAAAAGAAGGAAATTGCTCCTTTATTGCCTATGTGGTACCGTCTGCCAGGTGGCAGACAGCCGGGACGGAGTCGAATCCACCACTCGCCCCCCTCACTGAGGGTGGATCCAGGCAGGTCAGCAGGTTTCTCTCCTCTGAGCTGCCCATCTTTAAAGCCTGGCAAGGGTTCCTTGTGTCCTGATGACGAGCTGGTGGTGCCACCTTCCTGCGAGAACTGGACCGTTCTGGCAGGGGGCCGTCCTTGGTGCAGAGCAGGCAGAGATTGCTGCTTTGGAGAGGCAGGGCTGGGGCCCGACCCCGGTCGAGGCAGGATGTGCTTTATGGCCTTTGTCTGCTTATTTACTGTGGAGAACTGCTGGGCAAATTCTTCCACAGTATTGCCAAAGAGACCAACCTGGGTAATGGGGTCAAGAAAGCGAACTTTCGCAGAATCCCACATTTCTGCCAGGTTTAGCCACAGGTGGTGCCTGTGGACATTGCCCTCCCCAGAGCCTGCGCCGTGACTTTCGTAGCTCAGAGAGCATAGTCAGTCGCTGAGCACAGCTCCCGCAATAACTCTGGGTCGGGAACACCCTTGTGCAGATATTTCAAAACCTGATACACCTGCAGGATGGCTATGGCGCTCAAGGTGGGTGCAGCTTGTCCAGAAGCCTGTTGCCACGAGAGTGGAAAAAAATGTACAGGCCGTGGACTGGAGTTTTGGGCTGTCCCGCCAGGTGGCAGTGTTTTGCGGGCAGAGGCGCTCTCCATTTGGGAAACCTCCGTATACCCCCTCGCTGGACCCCCATCGAGAGTGGTGCTGCTTCTCACAGAGAGACACTGCATTCACTTCCGAAGAATAGAACGAATGAGCAGATCTCATGCTGGCCTATTTATACCAGGTTATCCAGGGTGTGGCCAGCTATGCAAAATCTGCACACCCAATTTCATTGGCCTTTTCTCAAGATATCAGAGGTGTTTGGGCTCCCAAGAGCGACCCCTAGTGTCGTACATTCGACACAACGTCGAAGTGAATTACAGAAAGGGAACCTAACTTACTTTAGTTATTTTAGAATTAAATGGCCAAAGGAAAGTAAAAAAAAAGTCTGTAAGGGGAAATTGAGGATTTCATCAAGAAGTCATCTGCCACTTGATGTTTGTGGCTGGTTATGAAGGTACTGTAAAGGTTATAACCATATTACCCTACATTTGAGCAATACTGAGCTTTTTTTTATATCAGTGGCTGTCTTTTGAAGTTAAAGAATCTTTTAATCTTTAAGATCCTTGGGTAACACTTACTACAGATCTGGCCATTAAAAATGCGTCTATTTTCACGCGGCAGCCTGCAATTCGGCACGCGTGGTCACGGAAAGACCTGCATGGGCTTTTTCTGATTTTTTTTAAACGTTGTTGCGCTTCATATAATATCCACCAGGTGGCACAAGGAACAACATTCTGTAGCCAAACACAGCTCCGGGCGTTGGTCACAAATACCGTTAACCAGGGATGTACTGGCTATTCCCGGTGGGCCGGTGGAGTAGTGGGCCGATCGCCGAAGAGAGAGACGGCGCTATTTTACATTACAGCGCATTCGAAACTGCAAAAAGCAAACGACCCAAAAGTGTATTTTTTAATAAGTGCCATTTTGCGCTCTCGTGAATCATCTCATGACAAAGTGTAGACACCAAGTAAATTCAAGATTCATTGTGTAGTTTAGAGAGCTTTATTAATTATAACGGAACTTTGTGAGATCTCTATGAACTAAGATTGGTGACGCTTTTAGTCATAATAAAGGGAGCGCGCTTTGCACTTTCCAGGCTATAATCCATTCAGAATTTGTATGAAACTTTTGTTTTTCCGACACATACATGCTACTATGTTTTGGGAATGACATCTGCATATTTATGCTGGGTTCATTCTCGAAATAGCGGTGAAGCAATGGACGGGACAAAAATATATTTTTCCTCCTTTTTTTAACGAACAGCGCCAAGCGGAAGACTGATCATTGTCTGTTTGATCAGTTTGCCTTCTCAAATCATCACGACTTGTCTAAAATAAATTCTATAGATATAAAACAGTTAAAGTATAAAACAATGTTGGTTTAAACGTTAAAGTAAAATGTTTGTGCAGAAATTGGAAGCTAAAGCCGCTTTGCAGGACATCGAGGCGCCAGCGCAACCACTTGCATTTTTTTCAGTGGAAGCAATTTAAAATTATCCATAATTTTTGCTCACAAAGGTACGAGTAATCAAAAAGCGTTACAGCGTTTTTATAAAATAAAGAAAACAAAAATGATGCGCTTTCTTCCGTCTCGTTCTTGAACAGGGGCACTTAACAAAATTAAAGGGAAATGCATGCCTCACAGACATGATAAATATATCTATAGAAAGCTTTAAATTATTACTTAACGAAATAAAACAAATCGAAAACAAAAGCTCTTTCATTATGTAATCCGTAAAGATTAATCTCTCTCTAAAGGCGCGTCCAAAAAAAAAGAGATCTTTGCGACACTGACTCAGAATACACTAGTTTATTAATAAATAATTCAGATTTGTCCTTACTCTTTCCCAGACACATTTATTGTTATTTACTTTTGCCGGTGCTTTGTGGCAAGTTTCAGCCTATTGCTTGTGCTTGAACGCGAATCTTTTCCAGCATAGTTCTAATTAATTTTAATTTAAGTAAAATATTAATTCAATAAGAGCCTGATTAAAGATCAATATCAGTGTCTAAAATAAGGTGTTTGTTTCACTGTTTACAAATATTAAAGTACTGATATTTTACCCCAAAATGAAAATTGTCATAATCTACTCAATATCACTTAATTCTGTGGAACATAAAAGAAGATAATTTGATAAATTCAGTAATGTATGTCTATACAGTAGAAATTATAACCAGATATGTTTGGTTACATTCTACAAAATATATTTTGTGTTTCACAGAAGAATGTAAGTCAAACAGTTTTGGAACGAGAAAATTATTTTTTTATTACAGAAAGTTTTTTTTTACAGAATTTATTAGCAATAAATTTCCTGCATTCTAGCTTAAAATTAGTGCTTTACTGTGTTCATTTCTATGTGACAAAAATGCATTATTAAGTTTTCACTTTCAAAACTTTCACGGGGGAACTCATGGGCCAGATGGGCTGGATTTGTCCAGGGCCGAATTTTAATCCCACCCAGTCCATCCCTGCCGTTAACAATAGTTAAATGATTTTATCTTTCCTAAAAGTATAGTTCAAACGAATAGCAAAAAGCTATTCATAAGCAGGTGCAGTTGTAATATTATTTTCTTTTCTTTTTTTTTTTCCTGATGGACATTTATTAGACTGCATTGGAAATAGAAATGTTAATTTCGGTTATTTTATTTTTCCCAACCGACAACCGACATTGTTAAATTATTATTAACCAACAAGATAATGTTAAATTACAATTAATATTGAATTGATACGTGGCTGTGACTCATTAAAAACAGCTAAATTCGTTTTCAGGGGTTAATTGTACACAAGCAAAAAGCAGTATAAACATCAGAACATCACACACATCACGTGCAGAGCTTGTGCACAGAGAAAAACCTAATAAAGCTATATATAATAATAAATAAATTAGGCCCATATGCGAAATATATTTTTCTGAATTAATAATAAATTAACAAAACGAAAGAAAATAGAATTACCAAATAGCAGCCTATATGCAGAATTTCAGGCAACAAACGAGTAACACAGCACAGATATTTCTTGCGTTTTGGACTTTGACCCCAGGCAATATCTTACGGCTTTCACAACCCTTCAAATTACAACATATAACCTCACAATTGTTAAGGGTCGTTCGTGTCACTTTTAAACTTGCCATTTCACCTTTCACCTTCCCCCAACCTATGAATAAAGGTGTAAAGAGCAGGCTTGGCTCCAGGAGGGGGGGTGGGGGGTTAAAACCGGATGCATTACAAAATAAAATGCTTCAGCAGTGGTCAGCAGTGTTGGGCAAGCTACTTAGAAAATGTAGTGAGCTAAGCTTACAGTTACTCTTCATTAAATGAAGCTTCACTACACTAAGGCTCAATCCCAATTCTACCCCTTACCCCTACACTTTGCCCTTCCCCTCCGTTTGGCGCATTTACGTGAAGGGGTAGGGGTGTCTCATTTCTCGTTTAGTTGGAGGGGTAGGGGGAAGGGGAAGGGCCAGATAGCCCTCCAAACAAAGATTTTTCGGGACCTCACTTCAAACGAAGGGCTAAGAGAAATTTCCATTTTCCAACATGGCTGCTCACTCGAGCAAGCAGACTCATAAATATAAGTAATTTTTGACATTAATAAGGATTTTTATGACAGTTTTTCATTATATGTATATTACCTTCAATCTTGTGTTTGTGTTTATGGTGTTGTTCTGTAAATAAACGTTTGCAAAAAAATCGCTAAAGTTTGCTAGCAGATAGCACTGATTGCACTGATTTATATTACAAAATATATTTTTTATGTCATATACACTTGACTGCATGTTAGAAACATGAAAGACCATGTGGCGCGGGAATTTGCAATGGTGTAGTGGACGGTATACGCAGGTACAGTATACGGCGTATATAAGGCTACTTATATCTGTGTACTTATAACTGCGTACACCCACTTTTTAAATCCCCTCTGATGCGCATTATTCAGTAGTGTCCTGCATTAGCCAAAATCATGGCAGTCCACCACAGCCACTCATATGTGAATAAATCGAAATAATTGCTAAAAACACCCAATAAAGACAGCGATGATGCAGTCAGGACCGTGGTGCCGCCTTGCTTTGAAATGTATTTGATAATTGCACCCGCCTTTTCTCCCACACCCCAGTCATTTAAATCAGTACATAATAATGAAAACAATAGGATCCAGTAAACGAATGCGCTCAAATGTAAAGTTCAAAAGGAAATTCACAAATGAAGCATATACCCACTTCTCAAGGCACCACTACACCACTGATTTGCAATTTGCCGAGCATGTGATAACGCATTGTTTGTTTTGCTTACGGCCATATATGTACATGTGAATGAACGGTGCGTACACCGTACATTTGTACTTTTTTCAACGCGACACCATTTTTTTCAACATCTTGAAATGTGTGATAAACATCGGCGCATGTCCTCTGATGTAACATTAGGAACTAGCGACAACGTATGATGACGTATAACAGTGTTGTAGTGGTTTCCCATTCCTTAGCTAAGCTAAGCTACAGCAACACGGCAAAAGTAGTTTACTACATCTAAGCTATTTTTTAAAATGTAATTTTTCTACATGGTATGAACCAACATACCAAATCTATGCTTTCTCAGTGGTCAATAAAATTGTCAGTCATACAGGCATAAAAGTTCAATTTACTTGTTTATTCAAGAACGCTTCCAAACCAATTTGGCAACAAAAATCAGTGTCATTTACAGGGCTGGATTTATCTCATATTGTGACATAGGCAAACTAAATTTTGGGGGGTTGAATTCTTTCTTTTAAAAAATGTTTTGAAAAACAATGGCACTTGTTTCTGAATATTAAACGAATAAAACAGGGAAAACACAACAATACTGACTAACTGAATAAACTAAGCCATATATAAATGGTTAGATTTACTTCCATTCTTGAACAAAGATAGTAATTGATTTCATGATTTAATGAGAGCCTGATTTTTTTAATTGTCAGAATTTATAGAACAGAACACGGATGTTTGAAGTATCAAGAATATTATATCTCCGCTCCTCGAGTACAATTCCTTTTTGGACGCGCCTTGAGAGAGAAATTTATCTTTACGGATTACATAAACGAGTTTTTGTTTTCAATTTGTTTTATTTCGTTAAGTAATAATTTAAAGCTTCCTATAAATATGATTATCATATCTGTAGAAATGAATACAATATTAAATAATTATATAGGCGATGCTGTGTATGCTAATGATGTCTGTGCGCATTGTAGACAGCATTCACAAGTTTATCATGAATAAACATTACATAAAGTACTTCAAATTTAATAGCCTCACAAGAAACATTTTATGCATCCCAGAGTCTTGTCCATTAACTGACCTTCTTTTTTTCCCGTAATATTTGTATTATTCGTTTATATTCATTATTTTCACCTTTATTTTGATCTCTTTACAAAACATTCTGAATGTTTTTATTTATTGTGAATCACTTAATCTAAATAACGTTCTGTATATATGCTATTTGCCATTTATTTTGCAAATATTGTAAACGACAATTATGCCAATAAAGTTTTGACTTAATAATTGTATTTATGCCTGTGTGTGACCATAAACGATTTACAAATGGAACTAATGATTCACTCGTCAATGAAACTGGCAGGATTGTGCCTGTTCTGTTCAGTGTTTCCTAGTGTTTCCCCCCTCACTTGAACTTCAGTTGGTTTTTCCCTTTGTCTTCCCCTGTTACTCTGTGTCATTTGGTTTGTCCCTATTAGCTTTGATTTTGTTCACCTGTCTGTAATTTGCTACACCCCCTGCCACTCCTATTTAAGTTGTTTGTTTCCTCAGTTTCAAGGTCAGTCGATAACGTCTCATGGTGTTTGTTCTGCTCCTCGGGTTTTGTTTTGTAGTTTTGTCATGGTTTTGTTCCCTGTTTGTTTTGTTTATAGTTTTGTTAATAAATAAGTGTTTATTGGATTTCCTTCTCCTGCGTTCGTTCTCCTGGCTCCTCGTCTTCCCCGCACATCGTGACAGAAACACTATAGGTTATCTATTAATTAGATGAAATAAAATGAATATATATATATATATATATATATATATATATATATATATATATATATATATATATTATATTCAACCTATTAACTGCATTCCAGTAAAAATACCAGCCATATAGCTTAATCAAAGCTTTAATGGCATGTCAGCATTTATCATTTAGATTAAGTAAAGAGATCGAAATGATGGGAAAAATAACGAATATAAACGAATAATACAATTATTATGGAAAAAAGAGTAATAAGACTGAGAAAAAAGAGTGGATAAGACTGTGGGATGCATAAAATGTTTCTTGCTGGGCTATTTAATTTGAAGTACTTTATGTAATATTTATTCATGATAAACTTGTGAATGCTGTCTACATCGCGCACAGACCGCATTCGCATATACAGCATTGCTTATATAATTATTTAATATTGTATTCATTTCTATAACAATTAATATAACAATTTCTTAACTCAAAATAAAATATTAATAAACCTATCTCTGATAATCCTGGGTTACTATGAAATGCATGTTGTTCCCTCAATATAAGAACTCGTTACCTCGACAAAATGATCTCGTGGCCACGACATAATGTGACGTTCCCACGAATTAATATTATGTTCCCACGAATTAATATCTCGTGGCAACGACATAATATGACATTCCCACGAGTTTATATGTCGTGGCCACGACAAACATAAGTGAACCGAAGATGTCCCCTCCAGGTCACTGTACAAACGAGTCTTGTAGCTTGCAGCGATGTTTGCTGCCGCTTCAGTTCAGTGCGTTACATGACTGCCCCCTACTGATCATGTCTTTCCTGTGTCAAAGCATTTTCTAGGATCCCTCACAATACACCGGTGTCACGCGAGACCACTTCCATTCCCGCGCGCATTTTAAATGGCCAGATCTGTATGAAGCCCATATTTATAATACATTATACGGGTATTCTTAAGCCATTATAATGAATTCATAAGGCATTATAAAAAAACTTTTAATATGTTATTTCATATTATGAATAGTCACAAGAACAGGTTTAATGTATTATAATATTTACTTATTAGTGGTTATAGCTTTTAAGAGTATTATGATTTATAACACACAGTGAACACGTTGGATCCATTTATGTTACAATGGATTATATTTCTTACAGTTATAATGTATTATAAGTTCCCTATCAGTCGGTCTCTTTGAGACCGACAAATTGGGATCTCGCTTAGAGAGACCAATGCATTTCATGTAAACTAAATGAGCCAATGCACATTGGTATGCGATTATTGCATCCAGCTGCCGCTAATCACTGCGTGAGTATAAATAGGCAGCTGGTGCAGCACATAGTTAGCTTTTTGCTTTGGAGCCGAGCGGTTCAACATTGTTCTGCTCTCCACTGAAGAAACTGAAACGAGTTCAGCGTGCTCTTAGAGCTCTTATTGTTGGCGGTACGGCGCTTCAGCGGTGGTCATTTTCACGTGTCGAGTGGGTTGCACACATCTTGCTGCACTACTCCCTGTTTGTGTTGCAGGCAGCAATCTCCCCTGTGCGCTTCAGCATGCTAAAAGAGCGATCCTAAAGAGCATTCGCGGGTGGCTGCCTTTTTATAGGTATAGACACTATTGTCACCCGTGCATTTCTGGATGTGGTTGTTACCTGGCGATGGGTAATGGTCACAATCACTGCCTCACGTGTCTGGGCGTTAAAGCGCATTGAGGCAGCTTTTGTGGATGAGTAATGCTCTCATTGCGGGAGTATGAGCATCGCAGAGTTGCGGACCAGGCTCTGTTTCCTGTAAAGGAGCAGGGTTCCAGTGCCTCTGTCCCGATCTACCATTCCCCCTGGCAAACGCCTCTGCCAAAGAGCTGACTGGTCTGACAGTGACTGTGAGGAACTCCCCAGCAACAAGGGGTTCCTCCTTCCACTGACACTTTGCAGCCAGTGGAGCTGCCAAAGGAACGGGCTCCCTGTGAGGTACCACTCGTATTCTTCAGGGCTCCCCCCGACCATCACAGCATTGGAGGGTGAGCCAGACCTCTCTGGGGGGGATGACCTGAGCACACTGCCGTCCACAGGGCGGTCAGCAGTGCCAGATGCGGACCCGGAGATAATGGCTATGCTTGTCTGGGCTGCCGAGAGGGTAGGGCTTGAATGGCTTCTACCTGGCAGGGCAATCCGTTGCTCCCCTCCAAGGCCTGTAGGCATTCATTGGCCCTGATCGGCAGTGCCTATGTGGCCAGCGGAGAAGCTGTCTCCGCCTTAAACGCCATGGCGTTACTGCAGGTTCATCAGGCCACAGCACTGAAGGACCTGCACAAGGGTGGTCACAACCCGGAAGTTCTCACAGAACTCCGCACCTCCTCGGACCTTGCGCTACATGTGACAAAGGTGACCGTGTGGTCTCTGGGTTGTGCGATGTCCACTATGGTGGTCCATGAGCGCCATCTCTGGCTTTGTCTGGTTGACATGAGGGGGACAGACAAAATGCGGTTCCCAACCAGCCTCTTCGGCAATGCGGTGGAGAAACTTCACCCAGCAGTTCTCAGCTGCACAGAAGCAGACTGAGGCCTCAAACACATCCTTCCCCCGGCGTGCAGCTGCTGCATTCACCTCAGCCTGCTCGTCGCCGAGGGCACCCCCTACATCTGCGAAATAGAGCTGGTCCCTCCAGCCAATATGAGGACGGGGTTTTACAGCCCTTACTTCATAGTACTTCACAGGTTACAGTTCAACACGCAGAAGTGTCCGTCCCCAAGATTGGTTTGCAGCGATCGACCTGAAGGACATGTACTTTCATGTTTCAATCCTACCACGCCACAACCATTTCTACGGTTTGCGTTCAAAGGTCGAGCATATCAGTACAAAGTCCTGCCCTTCGCGTTCTCTCTATCGCCCCTTGTCTTTACAAAAGTCACAGAGGCAGCCCTTGCTCCCCTCAGAGAGCAGGGCATCCGCATCCTCAACTACCACGATGACTGGCTTATACTGGCTCAGTCTCAGGACCAGTTGTGCAGTCACAGGGACATGGTGCTAGCGCACCTCAGCTGGATGGGTCTTCAGGCAACTGGGAAAAGAACAAACTCTCCCTGACAAAGAGGATCTTGTAGTGGACCGAACATTCCAGGGCCCAGTTTATGGGGAGGGCCTCTCCCTGGCCACAATAGGGGACAAAG
Source organism: Garra rufa (assembly GCF_049309525.1). Taxonomy (NCBI): domain Eukaryota; kingdom Metazoa; phylum Chordata; class Actinopteri; order Cypriniformes; family Cyprinidae; genus Garra; species Garra rufa. The sequence continues at coordinate 2,824,869 of NC_133365.1, read as the reverse complement.
GTTTGCTACATTTTGATTGGATCTTGTTGGACTAACATAAGCAAACTGTCCAACGCCATCAGATAAGGATGCCAGGACAACTGCCATGCACCTCTTAGAGGGCATGAAGAAGACCTTTGGTACAAAACCCAGGAAGGACAGAACCTCCTATTGGCCAAGATGCAGTTTCTGCCCTCCACCCACCTTGAGACTGTTTCCTAAGGTTGGTCCTGATGGAACCAGCCAATCACAGCATGGAAGTGGAGAAGCACCAAATTGCAATCTCCTCCTCATCGGAAAGGTATAAAGGTACCTCTCCAAAAGACACTCCTTGTTCTGAGTCTGCGGCCCGTTACAGGGAAGGCAGCAACAGATAACCGTTCTGAGTCTGTGGCCCGTTACAGGGAAGGCAGCAACAGATAACCGTTCTGAGTCTGTGGCCCGTTACAGGGAAGGCAGCAACAGATAACCGTTCTGAGTCTCCGGCACGTCCAGGGGACAGTAACAGATACACCATCGTTCTGAGTCTGAGCCCTGGCAGGGTAAGACACTAACAGAGCAACAAAGTACTGATACAACTCCATTCTGAGTCTCCGGCACGTCCAGGGGACAGTAACAGATCAAACTTCTTTCTGAGTCTGCGGCCCATTACTGGGAAGGCAGCAACAGATACCTCCATTCTGAGTCTCCAGCTCCACAAGAGAGAGACACTAACAGACACATCCATTCTGAGCCTACTGTCCAGAGAGACAGAAACAGATGCTCCACGCTCCAAGTCTCCAGCTTTGAGGCAGCAAAGGAAAGATATATTTTCCACGTTCAGAGTCTTTGTCCAGCAAGACAACAACAGATGCAGCACGTCCTGAGTCTCCATCCGAGAGAGAGACAAAGCGGATTGACCAAGTTCTGAGTCTCTAGCCCAGAGAGGCAGAAGACCAACAGACATTTGCAACAAGGTTAAGCTCCAGCGAGCAAACCTTCACTTCAGGTACCTTTGCTTGCGTGTTCCAAGCTAAGGGTCTTCAGCACCTACACCAGGGCCACATCTGCGTGTTCCAGATCTTAGGACACTTTGGTGCTCCAGGAGATCAGCATCCTACAGCGCTTCATGCTCAAGGCTGAGAAGAGAATTCACCACCACCGTACTGCTCAATCAACGTAAATATCACTTCCAAACCTCTTCCAGAGACCTTGGCATTGTTGTGTACTATCAGTATATGATCTTTATAATTTACATTAAATATTGTATTGCTGATTACAGCTGATAACAAATAATAGCTCATTTATTTGTTTGATGCATGATGAGGTTCTTCACCTTATTTGTTTCAGAGCAGTTACAGTATCTTTCCATAAGATAACATAGCTCTGACATAGCAACACCCAACTGAATCACTCGCATTTTATGCATCTTATGCATTACTCTTATCTATCGTTTGTTAATAAATTTATTTTATTACACTTGTGTCTTTCTTGTGTTGATAATACAGTGAGAGGTTCTACAAGTTAGATATCCCACCAATCTTTCTCATGTGATGTACTCATAACCGCACATGAAGTGACACGTGATCCAAGAATCATAACGTCATCTGTGATATGAGTACCCATCACTACACTATTTCGCTTTCCTAGTGGGCGAAAGCAGAACTCACTACATAATTGGCGTCCCTATGTGGGCCAAGTTAAATTGAAATGAGTCTCCTGTAAAATTCACTACATAATTGGTGTCCCTGGGTGGGCTAGCTTAGAATGAAATGAGCCTCCTGTTTTATCAACTCAAGTCAATACACTAAAGATAACAATAGAAGTAACTTTAGCAGGCAACTAAATCTTTCACTGAGTCAAAAACCAATTGCATAGCAAGAGTGTTTTCCTCTAAGCCTGATTGATAGTTTCCCTGCTCAACTTTGGTACTATTTATGAATAGGATTGGTTGCAAAGTGTATAGAATTGTGATTTTTATTGCTGCATAGAACTTGCAGATATTTTTCCCAAAATTGTTGTTAGCCCAGTTGTAATTGTTGATTATAACTAATTGCTACTAGAAATATAGTATAGAGTTCCCACCTTGTAAGTCTATTATAGTTTCTAGAATTTTTTTATGTGATCCTGTCAGGTAAGGGTAACGCCCTCTGACAATTTATAGATGCATGCTAGAATTCGCACCCCTTGTCTGTGTCTGACATTCGTTGTCCTAATAGCTCAGAGCTGCTCACACTTGTGGTGAACTTTAAGAGCTAACTAATACAGGTGGTGTATTTATTTATTATATACATACACACAAGTATTTATATACTAAATAAATATGGCTGACTTGACCACTGAAGCAGTGAACCAGGCCTTAAAGGGTGCTTCACTATTAAAGCTTCTATCCAGCCTAGCACTAAACTGGCCTATCCAACCAAACCAGGCCATAGACAAATTAACCCTTGCCCATGACCAGGATAAAGATAGGGATTTAAGGTTTCAGGAACTCAAAAACGAGTTGGCTGATTTGTGTAAGGATAATTTGAAGTTAAGAGCTAAAGTATGCAGATTGTCTTCAGATACTAAATTCTTACAGTCTTTTACTGATAGTCAGGAAGCAGAGCTGAAAAAGCTAAAAACTGACGTGGCCACTCTGCAAACAGAGTTGACCCATTCCCATAAAGACATGTCAGTACAGACAGAGAGATTAAGTGCAGTAAGTACTAATCTGAATGAGACCAAAGCTGAGTTAAGGTCAGCATTGCTTGAAATTTCTGAGCTGAAAAGGCAACAAGAAATTAGATGCAAGACTTGTGATCTGCTCATGCAACAACCTTCTAACTCAAACGTTACCCAAATCCAGCATAGGGAACAGTTGAGTAGAGTACGAGCTGAAGCTTCAGCTAGAACATCTGTGATGGCTAATAAAGATGGCATTACAGAACAGAGATGTGAAGTAATAGGAACAAGGATGAGTGAATTGGATATAGGCAGGCACCTCCCCCATAAGCAACCTGAACCACAGAGGGTGCATACCCACTCCACCAGTTCAGCTGTGAGGGAACCCCTGGTGAATAATCTTTCACAGGGACAGTCTTACCAGGAAAATGGTAACTTTTCAGCCTCTAACAGCCTCACCATGAGTGCTGGCTTCACCCACTCCTATAATGCAGCTTCTAACTCCACCCTAGGTAGAAAAGCTAGCTATTCCTTACCTGAGTCTCCTAGCACACAGCCATCTATAGACAGCCGCCTGCATATTCTCAGAGAATTATCACGTGACATAGATGTGTTTAACCCCGAGACTTCTGATAACAACATAGAGTTGTATTTAAAGGATGTTAATGCAGTGTTGACTTACTTCCCTGAGGCAAGTATGGCTGACAAAGTCTTTCTTCTGAGAAAGACCACCACACGAACCGTCCGTGGTTTAATAGATAGACAGAGCCCAGCTATTGCTAACAATTATGACGAATTGTGTAAAGCCCTTCTGTCAGAATATACTCTGTATCAGAACCCATCTGCCTCGCGTTTCTCAGCTTTCCGAATCAAGCAAGGCCGTCATGAATCTCCCAGAGAGTACTATGAGCGCTGGAGGAAAATGTATTTTGCTGGCAGAGATGACCCCAGGGCAGAGGAGGATGTCATGTTTAAGAGTTTGTTTGTGAGTAATCTATACCCAACTGTTAGAAAACCACTCATACTTCTGGTAGATGTTGATCGTATGTCTGCAGGAGAACTGAGGCAGCTTGCAGTGCGAGCATGGGACAGTGAGAGGGTAGGCACAAACAGGAAAGACAGAGAGCCAGATACATCTGTGCTTGAACCAGGAAATGACTGTAAGGCTCCCCTGCAAATGGAAGTGTCAGAACTTCCCCAGAACAGGTTTGTCCATTCCAGCAATCTCCAGCAGAACAGCCAGAGCCCTAGGTTCTCAGGTTACAGGGGACATAACAGTCAAAGACATTCCCCCAGGAAGGAGAGCAGACAGTGGGAGGACAGAGAGCAAAGACAGAAGAAGGGTAGAGATGGCTATGAGAATGGCCACAAACACTGTAGTAATTACAGAAGTAGGAAATCTAGAGGAACTGAGAGTAAGGATGCTGAGAACTTAGCAGAGATCCAGCACCTACTTCAAAAAGCCCTCAAGGATCTCAAGTCAGGGGAGAACACCTTCACTGACAGAGACCTGGTCTTCTCAGCATAACCAGGTTGGGGCCCCTCCCCCTCCACCTAACATCAGAGTGTGGACAAGAGACATGGGGAAAGGGGGGTACCCCATAATTGAACAAGGTCTATCCGTGTCAACAGACAGAGAACACCTTCACTGACAGAGACCTGGTCTTCTCAGCATAACCAGGTTGGGGCCCCTCCCCCTCCACCTAACATCAGAGTGTGGACAAGAGACATGGGGAAAGGGGGGTACCCCATAATTGAACAAGGTCTATCCGTGTCAACAGACACCCGGTCCTTGTATTACATAAGACATAACTTTCAACCAAAAAAGTGTTCTTTACTTTACACTCCAGTTTTGTTTCCAGTTTAGACTTTTCAGTCAGTGTTATAACCTACAAGGTTATAATTTTATATGCCCATGACAATCCTTGTGGATGTCAGGTAAAGGGGGGTCAAGCCCCTATGAGACTACTGATCAACTAGTTTACTTCCCACATGTAAAGTAAAACATTGCAGATCACAGTCAGTGTTGTTCTAATTTGTTGTTGTCAGTTCTAACCAATCTCCCTTCCAAAGCATCCTTCCAAAGAGAGGTGTAGCTGATTGGACCTGTTAGGCAGCCCTCTAGAGGCAGCTGCAGATTTTAGACAGGACACTCAAATTTACAACCTCCACTGCTGGTCAATATACAGCCACTTGAGTCGCACCATTCACCGGGTAGCCAGGGTAATGAATGTCATACAACATGATCACTCTCATTAATTGGTCTGTATATTAATGCAATATATACTTATGATTTGAGTGAGCTTTGCTCCCGATAATTAGACAATATAAACAATCTTGTCATATGTGGTACCAAGCAAACAAGCTGAGGATTCTCTATTCAAGCATTGCAAGGAACTATGTAAACTTTGCAGGTGCACGTAGCTTACAGCTTCAATAGTGCCATACCAAATTATGTCAATCCAGACATTTAAGGAAATGGTTTCCTGCTAAATCTGCTCAAACAGTTTTGATGTTTACTCTTACCTTGATACTTTCTTTAGAGATCGTAAACATAGCCTTAAAATTATCTTTAGGACAACTTTTGGTAACACTTTATAATAATGTTCAGTTGTAAGTCATTTATAAGTGGTTAGTTAATGATAAAATAATGATTTGCAAAACATTCATAAATGTTTAAAAAGTGATATGGTAACAATTTGTGTATGTTTTGTTAATTAATTTACAAGTAATTAGTTAATTATGAACTAATCATTTACAAAACATGATTATACATTTACAAATGATTATTAAGTAATATGCTAACAATTTACAAATCTGTCATAATTTATCTTAAAAAATAGCATATCATGAAATAATCAAACAGATCCTTAGTAGGTGGTTAATACGTTACTAGTTAATATATTATTTGTCACTTAAAATTAATTAAAATATCAATCATTTACATTTTTATCCTTCACTGAAGATCGCATCATGAATAAATAATTTACAAATCTTTCTGCATCCCCTAATGTAAAGTGTAAACTTCTCATCAGTTGTAAATGTTGTACTCATTATTCAAAGGTCTTTCCCCCAGTGTGTATACCCACCTGATGCCCACACAACCTGGAACCGGCAGGTTTGTAAAACATTTAAAACTGATGAGTAGTTTACACTTTAGATTAGGGGATGCAGAAAGTGTTGTAAATGCCTTGTATACACCAGATCTTGTAACATGTAAGAAAGATCTACAAATGATGTGTAACACATTTACAAATAATGAATTGTTTACACTTTAGATTAGGGGATGCAGAAAGATTTGTAAATGATTTATTCATGCATTTACACAACAGCTTTTGAAAACTTGAATACTGGGCTGACTGGTGAGGGTAAAGATGTCTTCTCTGGCAAACATGAGCTCCAAATTATGCAATATGCACTCTGCACTTATTCACTATGTACTTATGCACTATGCACCATGTAGTGTATGAATTATATAAGGTTATTTTGTATTTTATAACACCCTAAACAAACTTTCACAGGAACCTCAATTTTTTTTTTCATATCAACTTCAAATTTGGAATAACTTATTTTAAATGTAAGACTTCAAATTGACATCAAATTTAGGATAAAAACTATTATGTAAAATATGTATTTTATATAAAATATAATAAAAATTGCACAGTGTATTTTCTTTACAGTAAATTTAAACTTCTGTAATTTGTTAATACCTTTTTTTTAATTCCGCTTCTGCAATAATCTGCTGATTGTTTTCTTTAAAAAGAGACCTACCTTACATCTGTACTATAGTCATGTTTTATAAATAATTAGTTCATCATTAACTAATTACTTGTAAATTAACTTGTAACTGACTTGTAAATTAATTAACAAAACATACACAAATTGTTAGCATATCACTTATTAATCATTTGTGAATGTTTTGTAAATGATTATTTCATCATTAACTAATCACTTATAAAAGACTTACAACTGAACGTTATTATAAAGTGTTACCCTTATTTAGTTAATTTAGCTCTATATAGAACATATTGAGCCAAATTTGTACTTGAATGCCAATGGTCAGACGGAGGAGGTGAGGTGTGTGTGTTTTGTTCCTGCTGTTCCTTTTAGTGCATCGCCCAGATCAACGACTTTGGGTCCTCGATCAAGCCGATCAGGGGGGATGTAGTGGACCACGCATTCCAGGGCCCAGTTTATGGTGAGGGCCCCTCCCTGGCCACAATAAGGGACAAAGGTTTGCTACATTTTGATTGGATCTTGGTGGACTAACATAACCAAACTGTCCAACGCCATCAGATAAGGATGCCAGGACAACTGCCAGACACCTCTTAGAGGGCATGAAGAAGACCTTTGGTACAAAACCCAGGAAGGACAGAACCTCCTATTGGCCAAGATGCAGTTTCTGCCCTCCACCCACCTTGAGACTGTTTCCTAAGGTTGGACCTGTGACGGTCATAAAAATTCCTTAGGATCTCCAGACGCAGCAGCAATGGGTGAAACAAAGAGAGATCACAAAGATCCATCCAAATCCATTCATAACTATGTTTTCAAACCTTGAACTGATGTGAACCATAACACACACATCTTATACTTATTCAGAGAAATAAGTATTCTCACTGACAGCGATGTGTAGTGCAACATCTTACACAAACTCAGCTGTTAATGGACAAATGAATGCATGCATGACAGTTCAATCTTTTCCCATCATGTTTGGACTTAATGTGTTCATTACATGACCAAATGTTTTCTGATTGTGTTTTGGAAAATGAGAAATGCACCAGTAAAACATTATTGACACTTTTCTAACTTTGTGTTTGGACTATGCAAATGACTTCCACAAGAGGAAAGAAGGGTGGGCTACCCCATGTCCCCCCGCTCTGATGGAACCAGCCAATCACAGCATGGAAGTGGAGAAGCGCCAAATTGCAATCTCCTCCTCATCGGAAAGGTATAAATGTACCTCTCCAAAAGACACTCCTTGTTCTGAGTCTGCGGCCCGTTACAGGGAAGGCAGCAACAGATAACCGTTCTGAGTCTCCGGCACATCCAGGGGACAGTAACAGATACACCATTGTTCTGAGTCTGAGCCCTGGCAGGGTAAGACACTAACAGAGCAACAAAGTACTGATACACCTCCATTCTGAGTCTCCGGTACGTCAAGGGGACAGTAACAGATCAAACTTCTTTCTGAGTCTGCGGCCCATTACTGGGAAGGCAGCAACAGATACCTCCATTCTGAGTCTCCAGCTCCACAAGAGAGAGACACTAACAGACACAACCATTTTGAGCCTACTGTCCAGAGAGACAGAAACAGACGTTCCACGCTCCAAGTCTCCAGCTTTGAGGCAGCAAAGGAAAGAGATATTTTCCACGTTCAGAGTCTTCGCCCAGCAAGACAACAACAGATACAGCATGTACTGAGTCTCCATCCAAGAGAGAGACAAAGCGGATTGACCAAGTTCTGAGTCTCTAGCCCAGAGAGGCAGAAGACCAACAGACATTTGCAACAAGGTTAAGCTCCAGTGAGCAAACCTTCACTTCAGGTACCTTTGCTTGCGTGTTCCAATCTAAGGGTCTTCAGCATCTACACCAGGGCCACATCTGCGTGTTCCAGATCTTAGGACCCTTTGGTGCTCCAGGAGATCAGCATCCTACAGCGCTTCATGCTCAAGGCTGTCGAAACGGATTCCTGCTCCTTTTCCCACTGACTGCTCCCAGCACAACCAGTGGAAGAATTCACCGCCACCGGACTGCTCAATCAACCACAGAGAACGTAAATATCACTTCCAAACCTCTTCCAGAGACCTTGGCATTGTTGTGTACTATCAGTATATGATCTTTCTAATTTACATTCGATATTGTATAGCTGATTACAGCTGATAACAAATAATAGCTCATTTATTTGTTTGATGCATGATGAGGTTCTTCACCTTATTTGTTTCAGAGTAGTAACAGTATCTTTCCATAAGATAACATAGCTCTGACATAGCAACACCCAACTGAATCACTCGCATTTTATGCATCTTATGCACTTTATTCCTTTTGCATTTATTGTATTCATTTAATAGTTGATTACTCTTGTCTATCATTTGTTAATACATTTATTTTATTACACTTGTGTCTTCCTTGTGTTGATAATACAATGAGAGGTTCTACAAGTTAGATATCCCACCAATCTTTCTTATGTGATGTACTCATAACCGCACATGAAGTGACACGTGATCCAAGAATTATAACGTCATCTGTGATACGAGTACCCATCACTACACTATTTAGCCTTCCTAGTGGGCGAAAGCAGAACTCACTACATAATTGGCGTCCCTATGTGGGCCAAGTTAAAATGAAATGAGTCTCCTGTAAAATTCACTACAATCTCTTTTCTCAGTATGGAGTTGGACAAACAGACGGCATGGAACGTGCCCAGTCAGTGTAAAACTGCTTGAATACGTTTAAGAGCAGGACAGTAGTCCCACTGAAACAATTTCAGAGGCTCCTGGGGCATATGGCAGCAGCAACGGCAGTTACCCCACTGTGGCTGCTCCATATGAGACCGCTTTAACACTGGCTCCATGGCTGAGTCCCGAGGTGGGCATGGCAGCGCGGCACACACCAGTTCAAAGTAACACCGGCCTGCCGCCAAACCTTCACCCCGTGGTCAGACCTCACATTTCTTCAGACAGGAGTGCCCATGGAACAGGTCTCCAGGCATGCTGTGATACACATGGATGCCTCCACCACCGGCTGGGGGGCCATGTATGACGGGAAGGCAGTGTCGGGGGTTTGGATGGGCATCAACTGCCTGGAGTTGCTAGCAGTGTGCCTTACCTTGAACCGTCTCAAACAGCACTTACAAGGCAAGCACGTGCTGGTCGGCACGGACAACACTGCGACTGTTGCGTACATCAATCGATAAGGTGGTCTATGCTCCTGTCGCATGTCGCAACTCACCCGTCACCTCCTCCTTTGGAGTCAGAAGCATCTGAGGTCACTTTGTGCCATTCACATTCCGGGCTTGCTCAACCGTGCAGTCGACAAGCTGTCATGAGCTGCGCTTCCCGGAGAGTAGAGACTTCATCCCCAGATGGTCCAATTATGCGTTTCCCCCAGTGAGCCTTCTCGCACAGACACTGTGCAAAATCAGGGAGAACGAGGAGCGGGTTCTGCTAGTGGCGCCCTACTGGCCCATTGGGACCTGGTTCCCGGAACTAATGCTCCTTGTGAGCCCAGTCCACAAGACACGCTTACGCCTTTAAGTGGAACCTGTCTCATCGAGAGGACCCCCAAAGATGACAGACCTGCATGCATTTTTGGTCTATGAATTGTATAGAGTTCGGGCTGGTAGATTCCCAGGTAACCCTGAGGCCCTGGCCTGCCTATGTGCCCAAGGTTCCCACTACTCCCTTCAGGGACCAGGGGGTGAGCCTGCAAGCGCTGCCCTCAGAGGAGGCAGACCCAGCCCTAGCTTTGTCCCATCCGAGCCATAAGATGGTATGTTGACCAGACGCAAAGCTTCAGGACCTCAGACCAGCTCTTTGTCTGTCACGGAGACCGGCAGAAGGGGAATGCCATCTTCAAGCAGAGGACGGCCCACTGGATAATGGATGCCATCATCCTGGCTTATCAGGCACAGGGTGTGCCCTGCCCGCTCAGATTGCGAGCTCACTCAACTAGTAATGTTGCATCCTCCTGGGCACTATCAGTTTAATTATTTTGATGGTACCTCTTTAGACAGCTTTTGATAAGCAACTACATGTCAACTAGCAGTCAATGGAACATTAGTAATATGTCTGCTAAATATATGCTAACACTTTATTTTGATAGTTCCCCAGCAGACAAACTGACTATCAGTAACTTTGCAAGTACGTCAACATTCTACCTACCGTAACCTAACCTAAGCCTACTAATACTCTAATGAGATTTTGGTAACACTTTCTATGAAGCCCCTATTTATAATACATTATGAGGGTATTTCTAAGGCATTATAATGAATGCATAATGCATTATAATAAACCTTATAATATGTTATATTATCTCATAAATACTCATAACAACAATTATAATACATTATAATACTTGGGTATTTGAGGTTATAACTTTTAAGATTATGATTATTTATAACACACATATTTATTCTACCTAATTTACAATGGACTATATCATATTACATTTATTTTTTTCATTTATATTATATTTTATTTTGATGGTCTATTGACTATACGCAACTTTTCAACTACATGTCAACTAACACTCCTTAGAGTATTAGTAGACTTAGGTTAAGGTTAGGCTAGGTAGTAGAAGGTTTACATGCTTGCAAAGTTACTTATAATCAGTTGTTATAGTATATACAGTGTTAGCATATATTTTGCATACTAATTTAAAAATTATTACATAAAAATTACTGTTAGCTGACATGCAGTTGCAGAGTTACTTATAAACAGCTGTCTAAAGGGTACCATCAAAATAATCAAACTGATAATACTAATGTGTCATATTACACATTTATCTCATCTAATACCTGATCTTATGGTTTCTTTGAAAAATATTATTATAATTACTTATAAGTGGTCTTTGTATGCTTTAAGTAAAGTGACATGAGAAACATGGCAAGATATGAGACTTATAACATGTTATAACTATGGAGGAGGTAATCATACTGTTAAAAGCTATAACCACAAATAAGTAAAACATTATAATACATTAAGACTGTTCTTATGAATACTCATAAGATGATACAACATATTATAAGTTTTTTTATAATGTATTATTAATGTATTATAATGCCTTAAGAATACCCTTATAATGTATTATAAATACAGGCTTCATAGAAAGTGTTACCGAGATTTTTTTAGTAAGTAGACATGTAGTTTCAAAGTTGCTTATATTCAATAGATGACGGGGAGCATAAAAAAAAATGTAACCTAACGTATAAACATTGCATTTTTTTCAAAAATGAAATTAACTAGCTGACATCCAAACTAACATTAGCCTCACAGGGAACAATCAAATAACACTTCTAACACCTAACCACTTACAAGATGTAGTAAGAAACTGTGCAGATCTTAAATAAACAATGTTAAGATTATAAATGTCCATTATAAATGTAAAAGTAGATTTAATATGGTGTTCATTGTGTGTTATAAATAATCATAATCTTAAAAGTTAAAACCACAAATGCGTAAGCATTATGATGTATTATAATTGTTGTTATTATTATTTATAAGATTATATGGTTTTATAATACATTATGCATTCATTATAATGACTTAAGAATAACCATAATAATGTACTATAAATATTAGCTTCATGGAAATGTTACTGATTCTTGTTTTTCCACAGACACTTTATGTAATTAAACAAAGACACATTAGTGTTTACTTCAAATTAGATAAATGAATCACCCTATTCATCCCTGACCACCTCTGAAGATAGTGTATGTGTGTATGAAATTTTATTGTGTTTTTGAGGTTGCAAATGAGTCTATTTAAAGTTCAATCAAATCAATAGAGACAGATTTTAATAGGTGCAAATTGAGTAAAATGTCTGTAAATGACCTGTCATAAACTCACTATTTCAGGAAGAGACACACTCCATGAGAAACCTGAAGCCATCTTTACTGGAAACACAAAGGAAATATTCAAAGGTACAAAAAGTTTTCCTGTGTTCTCCACCTAGATTTATTTTTTGAGGATAGAGAGAGAAAAAGGTTACCAGTTATGAATAGACATTAACTGGCTATATGGAAAAAGGAACAATTAAATGAGCTTAAATTTGAAAGTCAATATAAAACAACATTTGACCCCCATTTTGTTCTATAGTGGGGCATATTTTGCAGAGTGAAACAAGAAAAAAATGGACTTCAATTTATTTGATAGCGAATGTAAATTTGCAGTGAATTGTGGAGCAATGCCCCTAACACATCATTACCTGTACCAACCAAATCCTAAAACCAAGTCAATGATGTGGCTTTGGTTAACATTATAAACAAGATAGCATAAACAGGAAACAGAAAAACTTACAGCTTATATTCGGAAGATTAAAAAGACAAGAATTAGTGGTAACACTTTATAATAACGTTCAGTTGTAAGTCTTTTATAAGTGATTAGTTAATGATGAAATAATAATCATTTAATAATCATAAATTTGATATCAATTTGAAGCCTTACATCTAAATAAGTTTTTCCAAATTTGAAGCTGATATGAAAAAAAAATTGAGGTTCCTGTGAACGTTTGTTTAGGGTATTATAAAATACAAAATAACCTTATATAATTCATACACTACATCAGGGGTCATCAAACTTGATCCTGGAGGGCCGGTGTCCTGCAGAGTTTAGCTCCAACTTGCCTCAACACACCTGCCAAGAAGTTTCAAGTATACCTATTAAGACCTTGATAAGCTGGTTCAGGTGTGTTTGATTAGGGTTGGAGCTAAACTCTGTAGGACACCGGCCCTCCAGGACTGAGTGTGGTGACCCCTGCACTACATGGTGCATAGTGCATAAATACATAGTGAATAAGTGCAGAGTGTATAGTGCGTCATTTGGGGCGCAGCTCATGTTTGCCAGAGAAGACATCTACCCTCACCAGTCAGCCCTTACATTGCAGTACACACTTCAAAGTATTCAAAAGCTGTTGTGTAAATTCATGAATAAATCATTAACAACACTTCCTGCATCCCCTAATCTAAAGTGTAAACTACTCATCAGTTGTCAATGTTTTACAAACCTGCCGGTTACAGGTTGTGTGGGTATCAGGTGGGTATACACACTGGGTGAAAGACCTTTGAATAATGAGTAAAACATTTATAACTGATGAATTGTTTACACTTTAGATTAGGGGATGCAGAAAGATTTGTAAAAGGTTTATACATGATGCGATCTTCAGTCAAGGATAAACATTTAAATGATTGATATTTTAATTATTTTTAAGTGACAAATATATTAACTAGTAACATATTAACTACTTACTAAGGATCTGTTTGATTATTTCATGATTCAAACAGACTATTTTTTAAGATAACTTATGACAGATTTGTAAATTGTTAACATATTACTTAATAATCATTTGTGAATGTATAGTCATGTTCTGTAAATTATTAGTTCATCATTATCTAATCACTTGTAAATGATTTATAACTTAATCTACAAAACATATATATAAAATACTAACATATCACTTATTAATAATATATGAATGCATTATCATGTTTTGTAAATGATTCGTTCATCATTAACTAATTACTTGTAAATTAATTAACAATACATACACAAATTGTTAGCATATCACTTATTAAACATTTATGAATGTTTTGCAAATCATTATTTATCATTAACTAACCACTTATAAATGACTTACAACTGAACGTTATTATAAAGTGTTACCGAATTAGTTTCTTTGGAATTATGTGCACTGATAAATAATACACAATAAGCCTAAACAGGGTACTTTTTCATTGTGTTTCACTTTAAAAAAGCACATATTGCGGAATTATTGTTTTTACCGTATACACATGCTCAATCTGTGCACTGTTAGGATATTCAACAAACCGAGTTGACCCTCCACTGAAACATCAAATAAGTGACATTATTAAGAAATATTAAGAACATGCACACTAAACCAAAATCTCAAGTAAATACACTAAACTTTAAATAACTGGAAAATGTTAACTAAGAATCACTTGCTGTATAGACTGTACAGTAAACACTCATAGTGAGAAATGAAATTTGACACTTACTCATTTACCACAACATTAACAGGAAGTTTAACTACCACAGATGTAGTTGCACAATTATCTTGCGTTGTGTCATTGTTCTCATTTGTACTGTGAAGGGCAGAACAGAATCTGAGGTTAGTTCTGAAGAAACACCCAAATGAAGCAGCATATTTTATTTAGGTAATTAAGGGTAAAGTGTGTAAGTCTTAATAGTTAAAACTTTTAAATTCTGTAGCACTATCAAAACATTGCTCTGTTTGAGCAGTCTGACTCAGCAACTAATGGCATCACTTTGCCATGGGATTGTGCTTGTCTAAATAATTTTGACATTTAATTTTTTTTTTCAATTCAATTCTTAGTAGTGCAGAAACAATGCATTTTACCTTTAGAGTTTCACTTATTACAGTTTGTCTTTCTGACCTTGTGATTGATGCATTGACAACCAGGTTCTCATTCACAGCAAAGGGTGTAGACAGCATGAATGACATCATCAATGTGGTCTTGGGGTGGGGTGGGTGGGGGGGGTGGGGGGGTGGGGGGGGGAACAATGTAAGCTAGGTACAGCGCAATTTACATATGCATTTGCAAATAAGCTACACCCAAAACGAAACATTATAATACTGAATAATACTATATTATTTTGTGTGGAAATTGTACAATAGTTTGTTACTGTGGCAGTACCCTCAAAGCAACTTTGTACCTTATGAAAAAAAAATTATATATATAGGTTCATAATGGCTTCAGTGTTTATGAAACTCTTCTGGAGGTTTACCAACCTTTGCTCTCTGGCGGAAAACTATTGCCCCAAGCTTGCATGCTGTGTGTGTAACCTTTGAGAGCTCTTTGTGACTGGACTCACACCAAACCTGCACACCAGACTAAATGACAAGCACAAGGTTTCAATTATGGCACTGGAGCTTTTTTCTGTTATGCATGTTACCATAACATGGACTGGATTGGAATTGAGTCAGTTAGATATCTATTCTAGAAAGACAGGAGATGAAACCAGAGCCTCTGAGAGATCCCACCACAAACATATCACTCAAGATTGCAATAATTCTCTGAACTGTTGACAGTTTTTGTAACTTTCAGATTTGGCAAATAAATTTGTGACTTCTAAATGAATAACTGTGAAAATTGTTATTTGAGGATTTGTATTCATCTTTATCTTAATTATCTTTGAATACAATAATGTCATTCTTCTGCCTGCATAATGCAGAGTATATTGGCAAGGACAAGATTGTGAACCCTTTGAAAATATCTGGAATTCTGCATTGATTACTGATAAAAATGTGGCCGCATCGTAATTTAACTCACAGTTACAGACAAACACAACCTGACTAAAATAATAAGTACAATGAATGATCATTCACAATGCAGTTTGAAGACATCCCCCACCAAATGAATATTCATGGTTGTCTTGATGGTATCCTTTAGTTAAAATGTCTTGATACACTTTTGAAATAATTGTTCAACTCCTAGGGAGAGTGGCAACAGTCCATATTTTTTTTTTTTTGTCATCTTAACATGGATTCATAAAAACCCAGGTCATGTTAGCAAAGCTTTGGTTGCCCTTCCCAGCTTTGTTTATCTCTGTAATGTGTTTTAAGGTACTGTGAAAGCTATTGGAATTTGCTCACACTAATCAATCTTTCTTGACAAAAACAGATTTGTCAATAACCAAGCCTTGAGTGTCTTTACTTAAAGGTCAGGGCACTTGTGCAACCCACATTTACAAACTCATCACCTTAACTGACTCCAGTTGGCTTTTGGATAAGTCGTAAGATAGTTTTAAGGGATAGTTCAACCAAAAATGAAAATAAATAAATGAATAACAATACCATGGAAGACAATCGAGATTAGCAACTGTTTGTTTGCCCACAGTAGTAACTATGCAGGAGTCGGGACTACCTTTCAGCTTTTTTGATTGATGAAATCACATGCCATATGTGGTTTTAGCATATGTTGTCAGGGATCTGGAAGGAGGACCCAATCGCAGAGTGAATGACAAGGGATTTATTGACAAAACAGATTGATACAAGAGGATAGTGAGGTGCACAGGTAATACAAGATCAGGAATACAGTAAACAGAGACAGCTAGGGGAACCACAGACATCCACTGGCAGAATACTTTAGCAGCAGAGGGAGTGGCAAGGCCTGGCAGGTGGTGAGAACAGAGCAAAGCACCTTAGAGCTGAGCTCAGATACTTGTGGACTGCACACTCTGACGTAGCCCAGATTGCAGGCAAGGGAACAGGACAGGGCAGGAACTGTGACAACACAAAACAAGACAGAACAAGGCTCCACAGGGACACAAATTACTACAAGGAAGGATGGAGAACAAACAAAAATAATAAAATAAATAAATAAAATAGAAAGGAAAATGGTTAACAAATTAACAACATAAAATACTTAATATACAAAAAATGCAAACAAAAAACAAGTCTATAAGGACTATAGTTATACTAAAATACAAAGAAAAATAATAAACAATCCCAAAAAACAAGGAGCAAGACAAAAACATAGAATACACAGGACTAGACAAGACTAGGGCAAAAGACCAACCAGACAAGAGGGAAAAATATACTCAGCCACATCCACAGAAGCAGAGACAGAAATAGTGGGGGTGAGAATGACAACAAACCGGCAAAAACAAGATGACTAGAGGAACTATAAATAGAGAAGAAAGCACACGAGGAACAGGTGAAAATGATTAGACTCAACAAGGGCTAACAGGAGGGCGTGGTAAAAAGGAAACAAGGAGGAGGGGCTGAAGCACATGACTGACAACAACAATAACAAAGCCATGAGCTAACACATAAGACAAGCATGTACAAAGAAAAGACAAAACAAACAGGGTGGCAGGGCAGGACCCTGACACTACCCCCCTCCCAATGGACGCCTCCTGGCGTCGAATCCCAGCAGTCAAACATGGGTAGGAACAGTTGGGGCCCAGATAGTACAGGAAACGGGGTGGGTGGGGGGGGGGGAAGTGAAGTCAGTGTTCTGAGCAAACTCTAGAGACTCACAGGCTGGAACAGACTGTACAGGAACATCTTCAGGGGTTATGACAAGGAGAGCAGGATGCTCAGGAACAGCCTCCACAGGTAGGTGTGACTAGCAGAAACATCCTCTGAGGGACATATAAGAGGCAGCAGATAGCTGATCTGGTATGATCTCAGTGGGCACAACTTGATTGGCAGGTACATCCTCTGAGGCACTCGTCAGAAGCAGCAAATAGCTGGTCCGATATGATCTCAGGGAGAGTAACTTGATTAGCAGGAACATCCTCTGTGGGCTTAGCAAGACAAACTGGAACAATCTTCAAGAACAGGATGAAACAGCCCTCCTCATGTGGAACATGACTAGTAGGAACATCCTCCAAGGGACTCATCAGAAACAGTCGAGAGCTGGTCTGGTATGATCTCAGAGGACACAACTTGACTAGCAGGAACAACTTCTGAGGTCTGGACAAGACAAACAGGGACAGATCTTCGTAGCCATGACCCAACTGGCAAGGACGACCTCCGAGGACATAACAGGACAGACAGGAACATTTTATATGACCATAACTTGACAGGCAGAAACGCAGTCTACAGCCATGACCCGACTGGCAGGAACGACCTCAGTAGGTGTGACAGGACAGGCAGGAACACTTTAAATGGCCAGGCAGGACAAGTAGAAACAACCTCTGTGGGTTTGACAAAACAGAAACAATCCTTATGGCCATGACCCAACTGGCAGGGACAACCCCAGAGGACATAGCAGGACAGACAGGAACATTTTATATGGCCATAACTTGACAGGCAGAAACGCAGTCTACAGCCATGACCCGACTGGCAGGAATGACCTCTGTAGGCGTGACAGGACAGGCAGGGACACTTTATATGGCCAGGCATAACAGGTATGGGCAACCTCTGAAGGTGAGACTGGACACAGGAATGGTCTCCTTGAACATGACTGGCAGGAACAATCTAGGTAAACTTAAGTGATCTCTGGGGACTTAAAACAATTAACAGGAGTATCTTCTGTGGACTTGACAGGAACATCTTCTGTGGATGTGACACGATTGACAGGACGGTCTTCTGAGGACGTGACATGACAGAGGAACAAATCTCAAAGGGCTGACTTGACTAACATGGACAACTTCTGTAGACGTGACTTGATAGGCAGGAGCAAAATCACATTGGACATGACTGGCAGAAAACAACTTCTGAGGACATGAAGTAACAGAAACAGTCTCTTGGCATAACTTCTGTAGAAGAGTCAATTAGACTGGGAAGCGAAGGAAAATACTTCGAAACTGTAACTTGAGTCTTGAAGATCAAGGCCACCGGACTAGACACCTCTGGACTCACAAGGCTTGAGGCCTTGTGACTCAGGTCCTCCTGGACCCACAAGTTGAGACTTCTGAAGGAGGGCAAAGAAGTTTAAATACATGTCCCCTCCTTCTCCACATCTGAGGGGGTGACAAAATATTGATCAGCCAACACAAGGTTGAGTGAAGCTGACTTGGTTAACACAGAGGTGGGTTACAACAGTCTGGGTAAAAATCACAGGAGGGACTTGATTGCCAGCGAGAAGGCCATGGCGGTCTGGATCAATACAAGAGTGTTTAGAACTGACTTGGCTGCAGTAGTAGTCTTGGCCTACTCAGAGGTGACTGGATCTGATTTGACTGACACAGTAAAGGCCAGAGTGGACTGATCATCTCAGGAATTACTGAAACAGACTTCTTTGAGGCATGGAGAGCTGCAGTGATTTCAGGTGACTCAGGAGTGTCTGAAGCTGGTTTGACGTACACCATGACCACAGCGGTCTTAGTTGACTCTAATAACTGGAACAGACTTGACTTTGGGATAGACATCCACATCAGTAACCGTCAACTCAGGGGTGTCTGGAGCCAATTTAACAGACATATTGATGGCCACAACAGTCTCATGAATATCTGGAACAGATTTTATTGGTGAGGATAGCCACAGTGGCCTCAGTCAACTTAAGGGTGTCTGGAACTGCCTTGACTGATCCAGGAATAATTACAGCTCAGATGTTACTGGAACAGACTTGACTGGATGAGCGATTACTGCAGCAAACTTGGTTAAATCAAGGGTGCCTGGAATTGGTTTGGCTGACCCAGAGATGGAAGCAGCAGCCGCAGTCAACACAGGAGTATCTGAAACTGACAAGACAGGATTAATAAAGAATTTAATGGACTAGGGAAAAAAATCTGGAGTAGTGAAGCTCATCTGCTGGGTCCTGATATGGCCGGTTCGTTCTGGCAGGGATCTGGAAGGAGGACCCAATCGCAGAGTGAATGACAAGGGATTTATTGACAAAACAGATTGATACAAGAGGATAGTGAGGTGCACAGGTAATACAAGATCAGGAATACAGTAAACAGAGACAGCTAGGGGAACCACTGGAACAGCCTCAGACATCCACTGGCAGAATACTTTAGCAGCAGAGGGAGTGGCAAGGCCTGGCAGGTGGTGAGAACAGAGCAAAGCACCTTAGAGCTGAGCTCAGATACTTGTGGACTGCACACTCTGACGTAGCCCAGATTGCAGACAAGGGAACCAGTGGGCGGGAACAGGACAGGGCAGGAACTGTGACAACACAAAACAAGACAGAACAAGGCTCCACAGGGACACAAATTACTACAAGGAAGGATGGAGAACAAACAAAAATAATAAATAAAATAAATAAATAAAATAGAAAGGAAAATGGTTAACAAATTAACAACATAAAATACTTAATATACAAAAAATGCAAACAAAAAACAAGTCTATAAGGACTATAGTTATACTAAAATACAAAGAAAAATAATAAACAATCCCAAAAAACAAGGAGCAAGACAAAAACATAGAATACACAGGACTAGACAAGACTAGGGCAAAAGACCAACCAGACAAGAGGGAAAAATATACTCAGCCACATCCACAGAAGCAGAGACAGAAATAGTGGGGGTGAGAATGACAACAAACCGGCAAAAACAAGATGACTAGAGGAACTATAAATAGAGAAGAAAGCACACGAGGAACAGGTGAAAATGATTAGACTCAACAAGGGCTAACAGGAGGGCGTGGTAAAAAGGAAACAAGGAGGAGGGGCTGAAGCACATGACTGACAACAACAATAACAAAGCCATGAGCTAACACATAAGACAAGCATGTACAAAGAAAAGACAAAACAAACAGGGTGGCAGGGCAGGACCCTGACATATGTGGAATACCAGAATTAACCTGTGACCTTTTAATTATCTCCGGCTGTCAATATGACATATGGTTTTAGTATAAAATTGAAATGACGTCATTTACTCATGGCCTCCAGGGTGCAATATGAAGTTTGATCGATTTTTAACTATGACATGTCAAATTTGAACTTTTCAGGCTCATTTTTGACCTTTTACATCCATCCGCATCTGTTGACCACATGTGGCTTTCCTGCCTCATTCTATCACAGGGTATTTTTTGGTGTCATCATAGTCATGGGAGGGAAGAAGGTATTGGCAAATCTAATATAGAAAAGACTGGAATAAAGTGAAACATTTACAATAGTTCTAGCAAAATAATTCAATATAAATCATCGTACATTTTTCAGAGAGCAGGAAAATAGATTTTCTTGTGCAATGATGTCCATTCTGCAAATACAATGTTCACAAAAATGTTAAGTTTAAATTAAAACATAAAACCACACTGTGAGCGTTTTTCACACTGCATGAGTCCCTGCCAAAACAGTGTGTCACTGGAAATGACAGGGGTGGTGTCACAGTTCTGTCTGTTTTGTCATTGGTTTTTCCCATTTGTCTTCCCCCTGTCATTTTGTGATCATTTGGTTTAGTCCTCGTTTGTGTAATCACCGTCACCTGTGTTTAATCAATTATCACCCTTTAGCACTCTGTCGGTCTTTGATAACGTTTTGTGATGTGTGTGTATGCTCTCTATGTTCCTGCCTTGTTCATCTTGGAGAATTATATTAAATATATTGTTATTTGTTAATATCGTCTATCGTCTCGTCTCGTCCTGCACGCACCCCTAACAGAAAGACCGACCTAAACAGTTTCCCAGCGTGTTTCCCCTGCTTTATTTTTCCGTTTTTTCCCAGTGTTTATTTTTCTGTTTTTTCATCATGGACCCTGCTGTTAGCATCATTCTCCTGGAGCAGGGGGATCGCTCTCTCGAGGACTACACCAGAGACTTCATCCACCTCGTGCCTTACACGCACTACCCAGACAGCTGTCTATGTACCTTTTCAGAAAGGGACTGAATCACACCATCAAGAGGCAGCTGTCCGGGGAAGGTCCTCGAGAGAGCATCGCTGATTACATCACGTGGGTGCTGGTGTCCAGCAGATCTTCGTGGGACGCGGAGGATGACACCAGCCCCACACCTGATCCAGAACCCAGCCCAACATCACCCCGACAAGCGGAGTTGCAGCCCGAGCCCACCAACGATGGAGAGCCAGAGCCGAGAGTGACAGAGCCAGAGCTGGACCCATCGGACCAGGTGCGAGAGCCGACTTCAACATCCGCGACAGTGGAGTATGACGTGGAGCAAGAGAGGGCGATAGAGAGCCCTGCCCACTGCACCACCACTGGGGGTGAGCTTGAGTATCATTCTGGGGATCTCATTGACTTTTTTTTCTGAAGTATCCGTCTGTCCTGACTTTCCTGTCTGCCCGGAATTCCCACCCACCCACCCTCTGTCACCCACTGCCATGTCTGTCTGGCCACCGCTGTCCCCTGACAGCCCCTCAGCTCACCCTCAGCCCAACACCTGTGCAGTGGGCTCGCCGCAGGGCTGCCAGTCTCCAACGGCATCTCGGCTGGAGGATCCCTCAGCTCCGCCTCCAGCCTCCGAGTCCAGGACTCCGCCTCGGCCCTTCGACACTGCGGTTCCACCACGGCTCTCGACGCCCTCCTCTCCACCGTCGCCCATCGGTCCACCAGCTCCACCGGGCTCCATCGTCTCTCCGGCTCCGCCCTGGTCAGTTGTCGTCCCTCCATCACCTCAGGACTCTGCTCCTCCAGCTGTGCCTCGTCGCGCCGTCCCACCGGCTCCTTCGGACTCCTCCCTCCCTTCGGCACAGCCTCCATCCTCTGTCGCTCCGGCTCCGCCGCGGACCTCCGGAACTCTGCCTCCGCCTCGGGCACCAGAGCCTTTAGTTCCACCTTGGCCCTCCGGATCCTCGGCGTCACCGTGGATCTGCGGCTCTCCGTCTCTGCCTCGGGCTCCTCCTCCATCTGCTCCGCCTCTGTCGGTCGGCCCCATGGAGTCGGCGGTCCTTCCTCCACCAAGGCTCCTCCCTCCGTCGGCTCCACTGTGGGCTGTCATCATGGCTGTGGTCTGGGTCCTGCTGATTTCCTCCTGCTTCAGGTCCCTCCTGTTTCCTCCCTGGCTCCTCCCACCATCGTCGCCCCCTTGGACTGTCCTGTCATCCACTTGGACTTTTGTTTTGGTCCCCCTCCTGGGGTTGTGTCCTCCGCCAAAGCCTCCTCCATGGACTCAGTTTTTTTTCTGTTTTTTCCGCCCTTCTTGTCTGTTTTTTTTTTTCTTCTTTTTCTACGGCGCGAGGAAGCGCCTATTCGGAGGGGGCCGTAATGTCACAGTTCTGTCTGTTTTGTCATTGGTTTTTCCCATTTGTCTTCCCCCTGTCATTTTGTGATCATTTGGTTTAGTCCTCGTTTGTGTAATCACCGTCACCTGTGTTTAATCAATTATCACCCTTTATAAGTCTATCTCTGTCTTTAGCATTCTGTCGGTCTTTGATAACATTTTGTGATGTGTGTGTATGCTCTCTATGTTCCTGCCTGTTCCAGCCTTGTTCATCTTGGAGAATTATATTAAATATATTGTTATTTGTTAACCCCCTGGGGACGAAAAACGCCCTGGGGCGTTTTGAGGCAGTTTCCCAAAAGGAACTTTAATTACTTTGTCATTTCTGATTGTACAGATAAAAGCAGTACATCAATCGAATCTGTAAAGGGTCTACTTTTATTTGTATATACTCACAAAATCAAAAAAACATTGTGATTTTGCAAAATAAAGAAAACAAAAAGGGTGTGCTGTCTGCCGCGTTGATCTCCGTGATCTTCATTCACAAACGCGTCAGTAAAATAGACTATAACTCAGCCAATATACAACACAGAGACATGAGCAATGTGTCTAGACAAAGCTTGATATGTATACTTTTAAACGAAGTAAGTTTTACCGAAAACAAATATCCTGTGATAAAATAATCAATATGAAACCAACACGATGTCCAGTCTCTCCGGTCTGCTTCATTATTTTATAATTAGATCACGCCCACGAGCTGTTCGCTATTCATATTCAAATCGTCCACGTGAGGGCGCCGCGCCAAAAGTAGACGCCCACATCACGGTAAACAAAGGAGAAACTTCGTTCAAGTTAGTCATTTCTGGAAGAAGACTCTGTCAGGAATAAAACGTACTTCAGAAGACATGAGTAAGTTTTTTTTTCTCTTATTAGCCTACTTGTTAGTTATTACTGTGACAGAATGTGCAAACATTTTTCCAGTTAAGACTTTTTGCCAACTATAATTCCTGACTACAGCAAGTGCAACATTATAAAGTACGTTTCATTTCATTGCATCTAAATGACTAACGATGCCAGTATGTTTTTAATAGTCTGTTCAATAAAGAATGATGCAATATAAAGGTTATAGTGTTCACATTTAAGCTTAACAGTTATAATATAGCCTAGTTTCTTTGTATTCACACAAAGCATGCTTATGTTTGACTATAAGATCATAATTATTTATTTAGTTATTTATGTATCTTACAACAGTAGGATGTAATATGAGGGTTTACACTTAGTGTATGTTTTGATAATATTAATACTGTGTTCTCGAATGGATGTTTAACACGATAAACAATTTTTATTAGTTTCTCAGATATAAAATGTCCTTTTTACGTTTGTACAAAATGAGTGGGTCTATGACTACAAAATCATAATATATATATAAATAAATAGTATGATGCTGTTGATATTAACATGCTCACAGATGTTTTGTTTTGTTGTTTTTAGTGATTGTAAACCTGCTCAACACATGAATCCTGCTGACATTTACTTGAGTCTCCTCAAACTGTTTTCCTGAGAGCACTGTACCATCTTCAGATGTTAAAGAAGTTCACAAGTGAATCTCAAGTTATTTTTCTTGATAAATAAATCTATTCAAAATAAGCTACAAACGTATTTTTTCCTTATATTCCTCCTTCATTCATTCCTTTGTTCCTCTCAGTCATCTGACTGAATAACTAATTATGCGGCTCATTATGCAGGTCTTTGTCTTCTCAGGTGTGAATCACAGCATTATTCATGATCATTCACGCCTTCTTCGCATACAGCTATTCTAAACAAAAAGTGTCTTCAAAAATTTAAATCAATATACTGTTTTGTGTTAACAAGTGAACGAGATGATTTTCACATCATTTGATAGAAAAAACTCTAGCCTAACACATCCAGTTCTCAAAGTCTTGTGAACAAATATTCTGTATGTGTTTCATGACTTTATTTCAGTGACTTCAAAAATTTTGTTTTTCACTAAGCACGCATAAACGTTGTTTTCTCAAAAACACCAACATGTACATTCATGTTGCTTACATATTATTGTAGCCCAAATTGTGCTGATTACAATATAATCAGATTTGGGCCACTCATATGTTTTTAAGATACTGAAAAAAGCACAAATGTCAGGGCATGTCAAAACTTTTTCAGGGCCCAAAAACACCCTCAGTCCCCAGAGGGTTAATATCGTCTCGTCTCGACTGCTAAGAAAGAGTCAGATATTAATAATACTGTAGTTGCACACTGGATGCAACCCCTAATGTTTTGCTAAGTTAAAAATGCACAATAGATTATTCTGTGTGTGTGTGCAACACGTGTGAATCCAAACAAGACCGTGTCACCAAGAATCCACATCCCCTTTAGGGCGTGCAAGCTGTGACACTAATAGAGGATGGCTAGCACAACGACCATTGTTCAAAATACTGCTTCATTGGTGTACCTCTCATGAGAAATATCAGTTGAAATATAAAATCAAAAAGTGTTTGTCATGTAAGAAAGAGACCAGGGGCCTCATTTATAAAGACTTGCGTAGAAACCATCCTTGATTTTATCTAAGAACTTTTCTGATTTGAACTTAAGAGCGATTCAGAGAAAACAAACGTACCACGAAATCCATGCATACGCCAGTCATTCGGTTATAAATCACAAATGATCGTGGAATTGTGTGCAGCTGAATGTTCCGCCGTCGAAACGCCCCTGCTTAATTAATTAACATATAAAATGAGCTCATTCCTAAAGCAAAAACTCTGTGACAATGGCAAGTAAAAAGGAGCGCAAGAAATCAAATTATAGTGAGGCTGAACTATCTGCAATACCAGGCATTACCACAAGGAAACGGTCGTACGCCAAGCTGGAATCTGATGTGGAGATAAGTACTTTTCCACGTCAAAGACGGTTTTTATAAATCTGTACTTTGACGTGGATTTGATCGTACAAACACTCTAAGATCAAATCAGTGCGTAAGAAAGTTTTATAAATGAGGTCCCTGTTCTTTATAAACACCATGTCAAAATAAGAAAAGGAAAAAAATATATATTTTAACAGGTGGCCTAGACACGTCAAATAGTCATGTTTTATGAGAGGATTTCCATAGACATAATGATTTTTATACTATATATTCTGTATATATCTCCTGCCCCTAAACACAACCCTCATAGAATACTTTGCATATGGGCTGCATTAATGCACGGTCTTACCTGGGCTTAAACAAGATTTTAAGTGCAATAGCCCAAAATAAGATCTTAATGCTCTACATGCACTGACCGAACCACCTGAAGAGTGCGGACAAAAAGCTGTCTCTCTCAGACAGCATGCAACAAATAAAGGCATTTCAAAATGTATCTATTGGTAAAATAACAATATGCATACATACAAAAATATTTTTGTAATTATTTATTTACTATTAGTACTAATGCAATAATTGCAGGAAAATATGCATTTTGATGCATTATAATCATAATCATAATCTGAAGATTCACATATGTGATTTTGCACATTAAAACAGTGGTTTAAATTTGTACTTGCCCTGCCACAAAAAAACAAACAAACAAACAAACAAACAAACAAAATAATAACGTTTTGTTATCATTGATATCAATATTATAAGTACCAGTTCTATTTTGCAATTCTCGATTTCAACTGAAGACTGTCACAGTCTGGCTGGGTTGAGGAGTGGAGATGGAGGAGGTGAACCGGATTGAATGAAATGTAAACAGTTTATTAAATAAAATACTGAAATACAAACAAATAAACAAAAACCAGGAGCATCAAATGAGAACATGTAACGTTACCGACAGACAAGGGGTAGTGAGCAGACACAGACTTAAATACTCTGAAGACAGGGCGTGGTTACAAACAAGCTAACAAAGCTAACGAGGGGGAAATACAAATATGGGCAAGACAAAACCAAAAGGGGGAGAACAAGGATTAAACCATATAAACTAGAAACATAGGGGTAAAAAACACTGGGAAAACAGAACAAGACAGGACAAGATACTGACATTACACCCCCCTCCCCAAAAGGCGTGTCTCGCGCCGTCTAACATCCATAGGGGAGGAGGGGTGGGCGCCCTGGAGACCACTAGACATTGATACAGGAACCACAGGATACAGGGGTGGTCTCCAGGGTGGATCAGGGAGCTCCGGAGGCCATGGCCGGGTAACCAGTCCAGGAGGCCATGGTGGGTCTGGGAGCTCAGGAGGCCATGGCCGGGTAACCAGTCCGGGAGGCCATGGTGGGTCTGGGAGCTCAGGAGGCCATGGCCGGGTAACCAGTCCGGGAGGCCATGGTGGGTCTGGGAGCTCAGGGGGCCATGGCCGGGTAAACAGTACGGGAGGCCATGGCGGATCTGGGGGCTCAGGAAGCCATGGCCGGGTAAACAGTCCAGGAGACCATGGCGGATCTGGGAGCTCAGGGAGCCATGGCCGGGTAAACAGTCTGGGAGGCCATGGCGGATCTGGGGGCTCAGGAAGCCATGGCTGGGTAAACAGTCCAGGAGGCAATGGCGGATCTGGGGGCTCAGGAAGCCATGGCCGGGTCAATAGTTCAGGAGGCCATGGCCGGGTAAACAGTCCAGGTGGCCATGGCTGGGTAAACAGTCCAGGTGGCCATGGCCGAGTAAACAGTCCAGGTGGCCATGGCCGAGTAAACAGTCCAGGTGGCCATGGCCGAGTAAACAGTCCAGGTGGCCATGGCCGAGTAAACAGTCCAGGTGGCCATGGCTGATCAGAGGAGTAGCCCCCCTCCAAAATTTTCTTGGGGGAACCTAGGGCATAGTCCACCCAGGAGAGCACGGAAGGGCACGCAGGAGAGAGCTCTGGCTCTGGTGGGCGCGCAGGAGAGAGCTCCGGCTCTGGAGGGCACGCAGGAAAGAGCTCTGGCTCTGGAGGGCGCGCTGGCTCTTGAGGAGCGGGCTCTGGACGGCGCTCTTGAGGAGTGGGCTCTGGACGGCGCTCTTGAGGAGCGGGCTCTGGACGGCTGGACGACCCCAGCGGAGATTCAGGAGGGCTGGGCGTCTCCAGCGGAGACACTGAAGGAGCAAGCTCTGGGTGAGCGGTCACTGGAGGGTGCTCTGGCGGCGCGGTCACTGGAGGGCTGGGCGGAACCAGCAGAGACTCAGGGAGGCTGGGCAGAACCAGCGGAGACTCTAATTTGAAGGTAGCCATCTTAGGTGCATACTCAGGCTTGGCAGCCATCTTGGCCGGGGACTCAGGCTTGGCGGCCATCTTGGCCGGGAACTCAGGAACAGTGGCCATCTTGGCCGGGGACTCAGGAACGGCGGCCATCTTGGCCGGGGATTCAGGCTTGGCGGCCATCTTGGCCGGGAACTCAGAAACGGCAGCCATCTTGGCCGGGGACTCAGGCTTGGCGGCCATCTTGGCCGGGAACTCAGGAACGGTGGCCATCTTGGCCGGGGACTCAGGCTTGGCGGCCATCTTGGCCGGGGACTCAGGAACGGCGGCCATCTTGCTTGCAGACTCTGGCGTGGCAGCCATCTTGCTTGCAGAACCTGGCGTGGCAGCCATCTTGCTTGCAGACTCTGGCGTGGCAGCCATCTTGCTTGCAGACTCGGGCGTGGCGGCCATCTTGTGCGCTGGTGTGGTGGCCATCTTGTGCGCTGGCGTGCCGGCCATCTTGTGAGCTGGCGCTGGCTTGGCGGCTGATGGGCTTGAGCGCGGAGAGGAAGCCGGCGGGCTTGAGCGCTGGGCGGCGGCCGGCAGACTAGAGCGCGGGGAGGAGGCCGGCCGCATCGGGCTGAGGACAGCAGCGGAGCTTTGGTGGATGACTGGAGATTGGAGACTGGGCTGGTGGTCTGATCCGTTGGCACGGTATGTGGGGATTCTCAGCTTGGGATAGGCTGACCCGACATGACGTGTTTCAGAGGGGACTGAACGATGAGACCGGACACTCTTTACTTCTTCAAGTTCAAAATCACAGCAATTTAAATAAAGAATGAGATTGCTCAGTTCGATCAGGGAGAAATTACAGGCAGGAGAATCACAACGAATCGTCTCATCATTCAGCCCCATCAGAAACACGGCACCGAGAGAGGCATCGGGCCAACCCACCTGATGTGAGAGCTCGACAAAATCCGCCACATACCGTTCCAAACTCCGACCACCCTGCCGCAGTCTCACCAGGTCTGCCTCAGCCCGATTCATCTTCGGTTTTGGTCCGTCGTTCTGTCACAGTCTGGCTGGGTTGAGGAGTGGAGATGGAGGAGGTGAACCGGATTGAATGAAATGTAAACAGTTTATTAAATAAAATACTGAAATACAAACAAATAAACAAAAACCAGGAGCATCAAATGAGAACATGTAACGTTACCGACGGACAAGGGGTAGTGAGCAGACACAGACTTAAATACTCTGAAGACAGGGCGTGGTTACAAACAAGCTAACAAAGCTAACAAGGGGGAAATACAAATATGGGCAAGACAAAACCAAAAGGGGGAGAACAAGGATTAAACCATATAAACTAGAAACATAGGGGGAAAAAACACTGGGAAAACAGAACAAGACAGGACAAAATACTGACAAAGACAAGTGAACAGTCAGTATGAACAAATTATAAGCAATAGTACAAATAAATAATCAGAACAAAGAAAACAATTGAACAATGCTTTAGGTTTTGGAGTTTGTAGATGTTCATGTACAGAAACTTAATAATCAAATTTAAAATAACATTGCATAGCCTACTCTTGTATGTACTTTTCCATTCAAGCGTATGTTTTTTTCTACATTCAAAATTGTAGAAATAAAGGCAATTTGGGGCTCATTTATATTAGCCTAGTTATTGCATTAGCTGTCAAGAATATTATGATTATGAATATAATATGATCAACATTATTTTACATATTTTATTTGTAGTGAATTTTACAGGAGCTATGTTATCTTATGGAAAGATAAACTGTTTCTACTCTGAAGAACCTTATTATGCATCAAACAAATAAATGAGCTATTATTTGTTATCAACTGCAATCAGCTATATAATATCTGATGTAAATTAGAAAGATCATATACTGATAATACACAACAATGCCAAGGTCTCTGGAAGAGGTTTGGACGTGATATTTACGTTCTCTGTGGTTGAGTGAGCAGTCCGGTGGCGGTAAATTCTTCCACTGGTTGTGCTGGGAGCAGTCAGTGGGAAATGGAGCAGGAATCCATTTCGACAGCCTTGAACATGAAGCGCTGTAAGATGCTGATCTCCTGGAGCACCAAAGGGTCCTAAGCTCTGGAACACGCAGATGTGGCCCTGGTGTAGGTGCTGAAGGCCCTTAGCTTGGAACACCCAAGCAAAGGTACCTGAAGTGAAGGTTTGCTCGCTGGAGCTTAACCTTGTTGTGAATGTCTGTTTGTCTTCTACCTCTGGGCTAGAGACTCAGAACATGGTCAATCCGCTTAGTCTCCCTCGGATGGAGACTCAGGACATGCTGCATCTGTTGTTGTCTCGCTGGACGAAGACTCTGAACGTGGGAAATATCTCCTTCCTCACAGGCAGAACGTGGTCGTATCTGCTGCTGCCTCAAAGCTGGAGACTTGGAGCGTGGAACGTCTGTTTCTGTCTCTCTGGACAGTAGGCTCAGAATGGTTGTGTCTGTTAGTGTCTCTCCCTTGTGGAGCTGGAGACTCAAAATCTGTTGCTGCCTTCCCAGTAACGGGCCGCAGACTCAGAAAGAAGTTTGATCTGTTACCGTCCCCTGGACGTGCCGGAGACTCAGAATGGAGGTGTATCTGTTAACGTCTCAACGAATGGGAGAAGATGTGTTTCTCTGCCGGAGACTCAGAACTTTGTTGCTCTGTTAGTGTCCCTTCCCCTACGGGACCCAGAACGAAGGTGTATCTGTTAGTGCCTCACCCTTGCAGGGCTCAGACTCAGAAATTGTGTGTCTTTTGGAAAGGTACCTTTATACCTTTTCCGATGCGGAGGATATTGCAGTTTGGTGCTTCTCCATTTCCATGCTGTGATTGCCTGGTTCCATCAGAGTGGGGGACTTGGGGTAGCCCTCCCTTCTTTCCTCTTGTGGAAGTCATTTGCATAGTCCAAACACAAAGTTAGAAAAGTGTCAATAATGTTTTACTAGTGCATTTCTCACTTTCCAAAACACAATCAGAAAGCATTTGGTCAAGCATGATGGGAAAAGATCGAACTGTCATGCATGCATTCATTTGTCCCTTAACAGCTGAGGTTGTGTAAGATGTTGCACTACACATCGCTGTCAGTGAGAATACTTATTTCTATGAATAAGTATAAGATGTGTGTGTTGTGGTTCGCATCAGTTCAAGGTTTAAAAACATAGTTATGAATGGATTTGGATGGATCTTTTTGATCTCTCTTTGTTTCACCCACTGCTGCTGCATCTGGAGATCCTAAGGAATTTTTATGGCCATCACAGGACCAAACCTTAGGATACAGTCTCAAGGTGGGTGAAGGGCAGAAACTGCATCTTGACCAATAGGAAGTTCTGTCCTTCCACCAAAGGTCTCTTCTTGCCCTCTAAGATGTGTCTGGCAGTTGTCTTGGCATCCATATCTGATGGCGTTGGACAGTTTGCTTATGTTAGTCCACCAAGATCCAATCAAAATGTAGCAAAGCTTTGTCCACTATTGTGGCCAGGGAAGGGCCCATCGCCAAAAACTCGGCCCTGGAATGTGCGGTCCACTACGTATTTCTTTTGGTTAATGTTAATAAATTATCTCACTGTTATCAAGGTAAATTAGTACGGTGGCCCTGTTGTGCACAGCACAATGCAATTAACAAAAGCAAACAAGCTCACAACACAACAACATTAAAAAAGCAAACATAAGCTCACAACACAATGAAATTAACAAAAGCAAACAAGCTCACAACACAACAACATTAAAAAAGCAAACATAAGCTCACAACACAACGAAATTAAAAAAAGCAAACATAAGGTCACAACGACATTAAAAAAGCAAGCATAAGCTTACAACAAAACAACATTAAAAAAGCAAACGTAAGCTCACAACACAACGGAAATGCTCCCGATCATTGGGGGAACTCGGGCGTGTGCATTTCACAAGTATTCGCTGACACAGCCGGGCGGTATGCTTTTATAGTTTTAATGCTGCTTGCTCCCTGACGTTATTTCATTTCGCAATGTATTCAGTAAACATTCAGTAAAAATGGTGTTCATTTCCGTCAATCTCCGCTGGTTCCACCCAGCACTCATGTGTCTCCGCTGGTTCCGGCCAGCATTCCTGTGTCTCCTAAGCTTCCACCCAGCCTCCCTCTCCCACCTCCTCTTATACCAGCCACTGCCTCAGCCCTATCTCCACTGGTGCCAGTCAGTCCCTCAGTTCACTTTCAGTCAGCGCCATCTGGGCACTCTGATCTGCCTCAGGACTTCCAGGCTCCAGCTCTGCCAAGGTGTGAGGATCCCTTCCCTTCAGCCTCACATAGCGTGACATGTACATTTTAGACACCATATTGCCTGATTTTGATCTATTTTGCCAACAACAATCCTTCCAAACACAGCCACAACACTGTTTTGTGTCTCTTCTTTTCCTTATGAATGAATCAACCATTTAAATGATTTGGTTCAATCGCAATGACTTACTTATTAAAAGTGACTTACTTCCACCTACTGGCAGTTTTAATTTAACATTCAAAGTATCTTTTCATTTTTATAATAATTTCAAATATCAGTATTAAACGTTTTATGTTTAAAATATCAAAACATTATATGTGCAGTTGTAACTGCAGGTTAAAGCATTCCATGTCCCCCTGGGCTTCATTAAACAAATCGTTCCTGATGCAGCTTTACCCACAGCAGAAGTGAGTATAAGGGTTTTTTATGCATCTTTGCAAATGGCCGGTCTTAATAATGTTCTTGTTGGCAAGTTTCGCCGCTAAACATGCTAAACATGCTACATGCTAAGAGTAAACATTACGGCTCATAATCCCACAGCAGAGAGGGGTGTGGTGAGCAGATCTCATTTGCATTTAAAGGACCATGCAATAAAATGAGTTGATTTTTTGCAGAGTTGATTTTGACAAGGTAAAAGGTGTTTTTTTTTTTTTTTTAACTATTGAAATTTTTTAATCAAAGTATGTTATAGGCCCCGTTTACACGAAGGGAAAACGCAGATATTTCCCTGCGGTTTGGCCTCTCATTTACACGAAAACCCCGTTTTTATCACAGAAAACGATTATTTCTAAAAACTCCGGCCAAAGTGGATAAATTTGAAAACACCGTTTTCACGTTGTAGTGTGGACTGTGAAAACGGAGGCTTTTGAAAACGATGACGCATATTTAGTCATGTGACGCATATTGTACCAATAGATATCTATGTTTACACCAGTAATTGTGCCTGTGCTTTTCACTGTCACACTGCTGCTAAAGAGATTTACCTTTTACACTCTTCAAATTGCAGTCCTAAAATGATGACAGAAAATTTACTTTTGCTGTCCTGAAAAAACATGACGACAACTGCTTTTCAGATAAAATATGAATGAGCGCGAAATAGACGCGTCAGTGGAGGATGAGATATTTCCGTAAATTATCCCGCCAGAAGAATTGCGTGAAAACTTATTACGTCTGTATACTTTTGGAGGCTTTACGCATGCGCAGTAAGGCGAATTTGATGTTTTCCTACGTTTCAGTGTGGATGAGAAACTTTTGGAAAACGCATGGAAACGCTGGTGTGGATGGAGAGCGTTTTAAAATGAAAACTCCGTTTTCAAATGTATCCGGATTAATGTAAACGTAGCCATAGACTTTCCATTAGGACCCTAAAGAATCATATGAACTTGTGGAAAATGGGCATCCGATAACCCCTTTAAACCAGTTTAGGCAGTTTAGACACTGTTTGCAGATCTCATGCACTCTTTTTGCAAAACTCTAAACGCATTCTCACTCACTAAGATACAGTTTGCTCTGTGATGAACTTGTGATGCAAAACCCTAAAAATAAATTAAAGCAAAAGTTAAGCACAACTGCAACACGGCTGTCATTGTTTACACACAATAATTCAAAATTCTTCACACTTCTTTCTAAATATTTAAATATACGAAATACAAGCTAGTTCAAAGTGCATAGATGGCATGGGTGCATCCGTCAATCTGAGAAGGTACAGAAAAGTGCAAATACGAGGTGGTGGAAGAGGAGGATGAGGAAGAGCAAAACCAAAAACAGTCTTTTCAGATGGAAATTAGAGCTACTGTAATAGACCATGTTCTTGTGCATGGAATGACAGAGGCAGAACAAAGAGTTCAGCCAAATTTGAGCAGATTCTGTGGCCACCATAATCAGTTGAAAAAGTTCAAAAGAAGAATGGAAGATAACTTTTTTTACACTGTATTTTGGTCATATACATTCAATATATTCTTGTGTAAAACTGCAAGATTACCACACCATAATTTTTTTTTCTGATGTAATTGAAGTCCTCTGGCTCTGACCTAGCTCTAAGACTTGATCCTTTTGTACAAGATGATAGATAGTAAGATGATATACTGGATATACTGTATGTAGTAATTATTTTGCGGTTGATGAGCACGTGCAGGTGTGGCTCGTCCGTTTCCAGGGCGACACTGATGATTCCTCGGGACGCTCGTCACACCCCCCCCCCCTCATGCGTCGTCCTGGTCCTGTGGATGATCTGAGACAGTAGGGGAGAAAGAAGGGGTGGGTGGGGAGTGACCCCTGACAGACCTGCAAAAGCTACCCAGATCCGAGAGAGACCATCGGCATTGGCGGCTCCGGCACGATGTCATACTTCAAAATGGAAGTCCTGGAGCGTGAGGAACCATCTGGTCACCCTGGCGTTGGTGTTTTTGGCCAGGGCCATCCATTGGAGAGGGGCATGGTCGGTGACCAGGGTGAACTTCCGGCCGAGGAGGTAATACCGCAGCTCCAGGACTGCCCACTTGATAGCCAGAGCCTCTTTCTCCACAGCGGCATAATTTCTCTCGGCTGGGATCAGCCATCAGGATGTTCTTCACCCTCCTGGACCTGGGAAAGGACAGCCCCCCAGCCCTGTATTGGAGGCATCCATCTGCAGCAGGAAGGGACAGCTGAAGTCTGGGGCTCGGAGGACCGGTTCCGAGGTAAGGGCTGTCTTTATCCGTCGGAAGGCCTCGTCTGCTGCTGGTGTCCACTGTACCTTATCGGGCTGTCCCTTCCTGGTCAGATCTGTCAGGGGGGCGGCTAAAGAGGAGAAGTTAGGGATGAAGCAGCGATAATAACCCGCCAACCCTAAGAACGCTTGTACCTGGGTTTTTGTCTGCAGCTTCGGTGCGCTCCTTCGGCCTCCACTTTCTTCTCTTGGGGTCGGAAAAGTCCCCGTCTGACCTGATGTAAGAAATGGGTCATTTTTGTGCTTCTGTGCACTCAACGGAGATGAACAATATGAAAGGAGTGTGAGCATAGACTGGGAATGACTGGTGCAACTTAGTACCACTATTCTCCCGAGAACATCTGGTCTCCTGGGAAAGTGTCGGCCTCGGCCTTCAGATAGATAAGTTTTATCACAAGTTTAGAATAAACAGTTTATTATGGCGCTTTATGGGTATGGCTACGGGTTTTTGAAATAACCAGTAGCGGACCATCATTTCTTGAAATTAGAATGATATTCACCCACGTGGGGAGATGGTCAAGCCTGATCAACTTGATTCTCTCACTTGGAGGTTGTCTTTAACTGCACCTAAATTTAAAGTATATAAGATGGGAGTTCTTGCTAGCACAGTGGAAGCTCAGCCGTGGGATTAGTGCACATCGCCTCGGCATTTCTCGGACATGCGTATTGGTCTTCCACGGTGACTGCAACGGGCTCCCCAGTCTTAGAGAGTGGAGATGATGGCACGTCTCTGAGTTGTAAATATGGTCTTTATTTTCCTATTTTGCTTGGGGTTCAGCATATAACTATCCAGCAGTGGAAAAGGCAGTTTTAGGTTTTGCAGATTCAGAGAGAGGTACCTGCCAGTAGCCTTTCGTGAGGTCCAGGGTGGAGATGTACCGTGCCCGTCCCAATCGGTCCAGCAGCTTGTCCACCCGAGGCATAGGGTAGCCGCCAAACTCCGATACTTCGTTGAGGTGTCTGAAGTCATTGCAGAAACGGCTTGGGCACCATCACGATTGGGCTGGACCACGGGCTGCATGATGGTTCGATCACCTCCAACTTCAGCATTTGTTGTAGATCGTCCTCAATAGCCTGCCGACGAGCCTCAGGGACACGGTATGACCACTGCCGGATGACAACTGGTGGCGTCCGGATGTCATGCGGGATGAGGTTGGTCTGCCCGGGGAGGGGAGAGAACACATCAGAGAACTGACCGATCAGGTGTTGTAGTTCCCGCTTCTGGGCAGCCGAAAGGTGGGGGTTGACGTCTACAACCACGGGATCGGATGTGACGAGGGCAGTGAGCTGGTATCTAGTCCCAGCCCACCTCTTGAGGAGGTTAACATGGTACTACTGGTCAGTTCTCCTCCGTCCTGGCTGACACAGACGATACGTGACCGGCCCAATCTTCTCAAGAACTGTATAGAGTCCCTGTCAGGTGGCCAAAAACTTGCCAGTGGCAATGGGGACTAGGACCATGACTCGGTCTCCAGGCTGGAACTCCCGTGGTTGGCCTGCTCGGTCATAGTATCGCTGTTGGGACTGCTGGGCCTTGACCAGGTGCTCCCGGACTAACGGCATGACACGGTTGATCTTGTCCATCATCTGCTGCACGTGTTCCACGATGGAGCGATGGGCTGCAGGCTGCTGCTCCCAGGTCACCCTTGCCACATCCAGGAGGCCACAGGGCTGCCGTCCGAAAAGGAGCTCGAATGGGGTGAAGCCAAAAGAGTACGTAGGACAGCATTAGATCCCAGTCTCGTCTATCTTAGGCGGTTACTCTTCGGAGCATCTGTTTCAGTGTTTGATTGAAACGCTCGACCAGTCCGTCCATCTGCGGATGGTAGACTGTGGTCCTCAACTGCTTCACCCGCAGAAGCCTGCAGAGGTCAGCCATTAGCCGGGACATGAAGGGGGTGCCTTGATTGTTCAGGATCTCCGTTGGGATGTCGACTCGGCTGAAAAGCAGGAATAGCTCCTGGGCGATGGCTTTGGCTGTGGCCTTTCAGAGGGTCAATGCTTCGGGATACCGGGTGGTCAACAATCACCAGGATGTGTTCATGTACCCGGGCAGATTTCGGCAGCGGCCCTACCAGGTCCATCCCGATGCACTCGAAGGGCACTTCGATGATGGGTAGGGGAATCAGCGGACTGGGGGGAGGTTTTCTTGGCGAGGTCCGCTGGCAGGTGGAGCAGGCCTGACAGAAACGCTTCACCTCTGCGTCCAACCCCGGCCAGTGGAAACAATCTCGGATCCGTTGGATGGTGTTTTCCTTCCCAAGATGTCCCACCATGGGATGTGTGTGCGTCAGCTCCAAGACTCTCCATCTTCGGCCGGGGCACGACCAGCAACAACTTCTCCTCCCCCCTTCGCTGAATGACACAATACAGCAGGCTATTTTGGACCACAAAGTGCGGGAAAGGATGGGGACCAGGCTGAACTTCCTTGCCGTCGATGAAGTGGACTTGAAGCGGGTCCAGCAGTGTTTCAGCCTGTCGTCCTCGCGTTGTTCTCGAGTGAATGAGACCCGCTGGAACACATCATAAAAAAGGTTAGGGTGTTGGGAAGGGGATTCACCATCTCTCCCGCTGTCTGAAACCAACAGCACGGGGGCACTGGCGTGGTCCTCAGGCTGGCCTCCATCTTCGGTGGCTCTCTCTAGGGCTGGCAGGCTGAGTGGCGCTCAGCAGGCGGACGAACCCAGGCCAGTCTCTCCCGATCAGCACAGGTACGAGAAGTCAAGTCAAGTCAAGTCAAGATTATTTATACAGCACTTTTTACAATACAAGTTATGTCAAAGCAACCTTACAGTATTAAAATAATAAAATATAATGTCAATAATAATGCAAGAGTTCCATATTGCAACAAAGGTCCTTTACTAGCCCCACTTCAACCGGCCGGGTGCACGGGGCTGCTGAGATGGTCACCCTTCATGCGGGCACTTGTCATGTTTCCCCGTTGACACAGGTAATAGGAAGGAGCACCTTATCATCTCCATGTGGAGGGAGGAGGTGAGACTGGACCAGGCTGACCGCACTACCAGAGTCAAGGAGGGCACGGAAGGGCTTCCCGTTGATCTTGACGTTGACTTCAGGAGCTTCCCTCGGTAGGTCGCTATGAACGATGCAGCCTGCCAGCCAGTTTCGCGTGGGTGGCGCGGGGACTTCTGTTGGCATGTGCTCGTCATGGGGAGAGGGAGCTGCCAGCCTGCTGATCGGTCGCGGGGTGCCCTCCGGCCCTCCTCGCTCCCCGGCATCCCTTTGTTGGGCAGCATCCACCAGCTGGCCGATGGCCTCTATGAGCTCCAGGGTGGTGCTTGGGTTCCTCATTCCGACAGCTTGGCGGTGTGAGCGGGGCAGAGCACGGAGCAGCTGATCGATGACGATGTGCTCTCTACTTGTTCCGCTGTTGGGTTCCCCTCCAGCAGCTAGTGGTAGCTCAGCTCTGTGGCTCTGTTGTTCCTTTCTCCGAGCTTTGCTGAGAGAGGATAAATGGGAGAGTGGAGCTGCCTTTATTGAAGGCCGAGCACAAGCGGAGAAGAGTGAGACTCATGGTCTGAGTTAAAGCATTCTGTCTGAGTGAGCATGCATTCTCTGTGTGGACGTACCCAGACATGAAACGCACTTACTGCCCTTCTGCACAGTGCAGGATCCCCTGCATGAGCCACACTCGCAGTGCGTCATTTGCAACGTCGCTGGAAATTTGCTCTTTAAAAATTGCTATTTTACAACACACCGGATAGCAGCAGGGGACGAGCTGATAGCTGTGCAAATGCTGAAAGCGGCTCGGGCTGTAAGCATGGAGTAGGAACAGCAAAGCAGCACAGGTCGCTGAATCAGCTTCCGTACGCAGCGTGGTGTTAATGGCGAGCGGCTTCTAGTCTCATAGGTCAGCGAAGAGATGATCGATCCTAGAGATCCTAGGGCGAATGCCCACTTATATATGGCTCTGCATATTTTTGCGGGCTTCGTCGCCATAGGTTTGTTCTTAATTTACTACACGAACCAATGGCCATGCAGTTACAATGCGTGATTGTAAAGGCTTTAGTCCTCTGAGAAATAAGAGTTTTCCCCATAGTGTCTAGCAACACAGTAAGAGTGAAGTATTGAAAGGGAACTTTAGTAGCATGATTCTCGTTTAATCATGTATTGAACACATAATTATCAGGTTGATAGAAGTAGTGTGACCCTTTGTAGAAATAATAAAACTAAATCTAAAAAAATTAATAAATAGAAACGATTAATGACATTACAAGATATATAACCCTTTATTCAAACTTTAAAACAAGATTATTTTTAAAAACAGAAAGTGTAGTATAAAAATGTACAATTTTGTGAATCAGCATTGAATACTAAATCTTACTGTAAAGTTAACCCTGTCTGCTTTAAATGTTCAAAAATAAATAACAGTTGAAAACATTCATTAGAAATAAAAAAGTAATTAAAAAGTAATCAGCTGTTATTAGTTACACTACTTATATAAAGTAATTGAAATGTTTACACTACTTATTACATTTTATATAGAGTATCTTGTAATCTGTAATCTATTACAATTCCAAATTAACCTTCCCAACACTGGTTCCCATTTTGTTAAAATTGTTGGTTACACTTTATTTTAAGGTGTCCTTGTTATAGTGTAATTATACAGTTAAGTGCTAAATAATATTAATTAACTACATGTATTTACTATATGGTTAGGTTTAGGGCTTGGTTTAGGGTTACTTGCATGTAATTATGCATAATTCATTGTTATAATAATAACATAATAATAACATATGTAACAAGGACACACTTGTTTTGATTTTGTTTTTTCCTAAAACCAATAACTTTCTTACATGACCTTAGAGTGACCATAACACACCATAAAATGGAATGAGCCAAGATACCCACATGTGATCAACTGATACGAATGGAATTGACAAAAAAAATAGGTAACACTTTATAATAACGTTCCGTTGTAAGTAATTAGTTAATGATGGACTAATCATTTACAAAACATGACTATGCATTCATAAATGATTAATAAGTGATATGTTAGTATTTTTATCCGTTTTGTAGATTGAGTAATAAATCATTTACAAGTGATTAGATAATGATGAACTATTAATTTACAAAACATGATTATACGTTTACAAATGATTATTAAGTAATATGCTAATGATTTACAAATCTGTCATAAGTTATCTTTAAAAAACAGTATATCATGAAATAATCAAACAGATCCTTAGTAAGTGGTTAATAAGTTACCAGTTAATATATTATTTGTCACTTAAAATAATTAAAATATCAATCATTTAAATTTGTATCCTTCACTGAAGATCGCATCATGAATAAATCATTTACAAATCTTTCTGCATCCCCTAATCTAAAGTGTAAACAATTCATCAGTTGTAAATGTTTTACTCATTATTCAAAGATCTTTCCCCCAGTGTGTATGCCCACCTGACACCCACACAACCTGTAACCGGCAGGTTTGTAAAAATTTACAACTGATGAGTAGTTTACACTTTAGATTAGGGGATGCAAAAGGTGTTGTAAATGCCTTATATACACCAGATCATTTGCAACATGTAAGAAAGATCTATAAATGATGTGTAACACATTTACAAATGATGAATTGTTTACACTTTAGATTAGGGGATGCAGAAAGATTTGTAAATAATTTATTCATGCATTTACACAACAGCTTTTGAAAGTGTGTGCTGCAATGTAAGGGCTGACAGGTGAGGGTAAAAATGTCTTCTCTGGCATAAGCTGCGTCCCAAATGACACGCTATACACTCTGAACTTATTCACTATGTACTTATGCACTTACGCACTATGCACCATGTAGTGTATGAATTAC
Organism: Garra rufa; assembly: GCF_049309525.1. Taxonomy (NCBI): domain Eukaryota; kingdom Metazoa; phylum Chordata; class Actinopteri; order Cypriniformes; family Cyprinidae; genus Garra; species Garra rufa. The sequence goes on along the minus strand of NC_133365.1, from coordinate 2,784,023 downwards.
ATAAGGTTATTTTGTCATTTAGAAACAGTTTGATAGCCCCTCCCCCTTCACTACGTAATTTAAGATGCAACAGTGCATGAAGTGTTAAGTGCATCATCATTTTACAACTTTAATGAAACATCTATAAATTATATACTGATCATTTACTAATGGTTTGATCATCATTTGTTGATGATTAACAAATGTTTATTGACAAAATAGTACAATGTTGAATAAGTAATTATTAATATGTATTTTTAACCATTTACTAAGGATCTGTTTGATTATTGCATTATATGCTATTTTTAAGATAATTTACGACAGATTGGTAAATCGTTAGCATATTACTTACAATAAAATGAACATATCATTTATTAATAATTTATAAACACATAGTCATGTTTTGTAAATGATTAGTTCATCATTAACTAATTACCTGTAAATTAACTTAGAATTGACTTGTAAATGAATTAACAAAACATACACAAATTGTTAGCATATCACTTATTAATCATTTGTGAATGTTTTGTAAATTATTATTTCATCATTAACTAATCACTTATAAAAGACTTACAACTGAACGTTATTAGAAAGTGTTACCCGTCTTCTAATAGCACCTCCCGGAGGTCATGGGGCAATGAATGAATTTCACATACAGTAAGGAAAAAAGAGACAGAATAACAACAAAAAAATCCCCCCAAAAAACATATTACAGTTTTTTTGGATTACTTACACACTAAAATTAAAAGTAGTACTGTCACACCCTCAGCACGTTCCCTCAGTCCCAATCACTGCACCACGCCCATCACCAGAGCTCTAATCACCGTCACCTGCACCAGCAATCACCACACCCTTTATATACTTACCTCTACCACTCACTCACTGGCTGGTATCAAAGTTGCATGGATGTTTCTCTGTGGATCTTCTCCCCCTCCTGTTGTCTCTCCTGTGCTCCTCGTGGATTCTTCCGATGTTCTCCTGTGCTCCTCGTGGATTGCTCTGATGTTCTCCTGTGATACACGTTAATCGTGTTAAAGGGAAGTGACTATTGCTAACGCTATGATCCTTATGAACTTGAACTCACCTGTTGTGTTTGTTTGAAGATTTGACCACAGAGACCTTATTTCACCCGATTGCACGTGTGTTGTACTGTGCACGTTTGTTAATAAATACCTTGAAAGGTACTCACCTTCTCCCTTTGTGTGTGGTCGTGACAGGATACCAGCCCATCAAAAAAAATAATTTCTTCAGCTCACTCATGGAGGCGAACGCAGCATTCAGCGGTGTCTCTCCCGAAGCATTAAAACTGTCGGACGCTGAGGACAGGCTACGGAACCTACGGCAAGGTGGGCGAACATTGGAGTGGTATGTGGAGGAATTCCTTGAGCTCTCCCATCAGGTAAGCTGGCCTGACTTCGCTCTTGCTGTGGTGTTTCGTATGGGTTTGGATGCGGAAACAATCCGATGCAACTCCCCCATATTTGATTTTTCCTTGATTGAACTAATCAACCTCACTCTTTATATAAATGGCTCTAGTATCGAGGTTAAAGAAATAAAGAGTGATGGTAAGTTTCCTCATCCAACCCACTACGAAACCCAGCCCGTCTTGCCGGCTTACCCCCCCGCCTGAACCCCTCACATACCAAACCAATAGCTTCTCCCACCTTGCCAGCCTGGAGCCCGCGACCAACCCTCCTACGTCGTGGCCAATCCTGATGGCCAGCGTGCGCGACCCACCATTGAGGTCAGTGCGGGCGGCCATGCTAGCTCGCAAAATGGCCGACGTTCCGGTTTCCCCTGCCAAAATGGCCGATGTCCCTCCAGTGACTGCGCCGCCAGAGCGCCCTCCAGTGACTGCGCCGCCAGAGCGCCCTCCAGTGACTGCGCCGCCAGAGCGCCCTCCAGTGACTGCGCCGCCAGAGCGCCCTCCAGTGACCGCTCGCCCAGAGCTAGCTCTTTCAGTGTCTCCGCTGGAGACGCCCAGCCCTCCTGAATCTCCGCTGGGGTCGTCCAGCCGTCCAGAGCCCGCTCCTCAAGAGCGCCGTCCAGAGCCCGCTCCTCAAGAGCGCCGTCCAGAGCCCGCTCCTCAAGAGCGCCGTCCAGAGCCCGCACCTCAAGAACGCCGCCCAGAGCCCCCGTTGGTGCAATCCAGCCTTCCAGAGCCTTCGCTGGTTCCGCCCAGCCGTCCTGAGTCCCCGCTGGTTCCGCCCAGCCGTCCTGAGTCCCCGCTGGTTCCGCCCAGCCGTCCTGAGTCCCCGCTGGTTCCGCCCAGCCGTCCAGAATCTCCACTGGTCTTGTCCAGTTCTCCTGAATCCGCGCTGGTCCCGTCCAGCCGTCCAGAGTCTCTGAAGTTCCCACCCAGCCTCCCTCTCCCGCCTCCACTCAAAGCAGCCAGTTCCTCAGCCCTGTCTCTGCTAGTGCCTGTCTGTCCCTCAGCTCTCCCTCAGGCTGCGCCATCCAGGATTGTGGACCCATCTCGGGACTCCCAGGCTCCAGCTCCGCCTAGGCAGGTCGATCCCCAGTCTCTACCTCCAGCCTCCGAGTCCTGGACTCCACCTCGGTCCTCCGACCCTTCGGCTCCGCCTTGGCTCCTGGCTCCCTCATCTCCACCGTGGCCCGTCATCCCACCAGCTCCACCGGGCTCCCTCGTCCCCCCGGCTCCGCCTTGGCTCCTGGCTCCCTCATCTCCACCGTGGCCCGTCATCCCACCAGCTCCACCGGGCTCCCTCGTCCCTCCGGCTCCGCCTTGGTCAGTCGTCGACCATCCGCCGCCTCGGGACTCCATTCCTCCGGCTTCGCCTTGTCACTCTGTCCCTCCGGCTCTGTCAGGCTCCTCCTTCCCTCCAGCTCCGCCTTTGTCCTCTGTCGCTCCGGCTCTGCTGCGGTCTTCCGGATCCACATCTCCGCCTCAGTCGCCTGAGCCATCAGCTCCGCCTTTGTCCTCTGTCGCTCCGGCTCTGCTGCGGTCTTCCGGATCCACATCTCCGCCTCAGTCGCCTGAGCCATCAGCTCCGCCTTGGCCCTCTGGAACCTCTGTGTCACCCTGGCCCTCCGTCTGCTCGGCTCCACCTGGGTCACCTCTGCCAGTAGCTCCGTCTCCATCGCTCGTCCCCAGGGTGTCATCTGCCATCTCTCCACCATGGCTCCTCCCTCCTTCGACTCCGCTCTGGGGCTTCGTCCGGGCTGGACTCTGGACTACCATCTGGCTCCTCCCTGCTCTGTCTGCCTCCTCTATCTCTGCTCTCCCCAGGTCCCTGTCCATGATGCGGCCCCCTGTTCCGCCCTGGAGGGCTCCTGCGCCTCCCAAACCACCCTGGAGGGCTCCTGTGCCTCCTGCTCCGCCCTGGAGGGCCGCTCCGCCTCCTGCTCCGCCCTGGAGGGCTCCTAAACCCCTTGCTCCGCCTTCGGCTCTGCCCTGGAGGGTTCCTGAATCTCCTGCTCTGCTCTGGAGGGACTTTGCCCAACCTGTTCTGCCTCAGTCTCCTGGCCCCCCCACCGCTCCCCTGGACTGTTTCTTCCTGTTTTTTGGAGCGTCTGGAAGCCGCCCCTTGGGGGGGGGGCTATGTCACACCCTCAGCACGTTCCCTCAGTCCCAATCACTGCACCACGCCCATCACCAGAGCTCTAATCACCGTCACCTGCACCAGCAATCACCACACCCTTTATATACTTACCTCTACCACTCACTCACTGGCTGGTATCAAAGTTGCATGGATGTTTCTCTGTGGATCTTCTCCCCCTCCTGTTGTCTCTCCTGTGCTCCTCGTGGATTCTTCCGATGTTCTCCTGTGCTCCTCGTGGATTGCTCTGATGTTCTCCTGTGATACACGTTAATCGTGTTAAAGGGAAGTGACTATTGCTAACGCTATGATCCTTATGAACTTGAACTCACCTGTTGTGTTTGTTTGAAGATTTGACCACAGAGACCTTATTTCACCCGATTGCACGTGTGTTGTACTGTGCACGTTTGTTAATAAATACCTTGAAAGGTACTCACCTTCTCCCTTTGTGTGTGGTCGTGACAAGTACACTATTAGCAAAACCTTACACTCAAGAAGCAAAACATCAGCCCATATTTGCACAACTATAAGCACATTGTTAACCTCACACTTGTTGCAAAACTCTACACACAGTGATTTGCAAAACACTAAACACACTTAACATACATTACACACAACACTTGTTTGCTTAATTGTAGACACACCAGTCAGGGCCCGTATTCACAAAACATCTTAAGGCTAAAAGTAGCTCATAACTTGCTGATTTAGGAGAAAATCTTAAAAATAATGGGCGTGTCAGTCCTAAATTTAGGACTCATACGTTTTTGCTCTAAGAGTATTTCACAAAACGTTTAGCGCTAAAACTAGCTCCTAAATTACTTAAATGGCAACGTAAAGACTGATTTATACGCGTCCGCAAGTTCACTTGGGTTTGTGAAATCACCCATTTCGCGTGGCGGTGTGCACGGCTTCTCGAGTGAACTGTTCGCGTGTCACCCCATTGCTCACAATTTTTTTTTTTAAAGCTGTTTTAGGCGAACAGGTACACCTGTACAAACATCTCTATAATCCATCAATGCGTGACCATAGAAAAAGTCAGATGGCAAAAAAACTCATCGTGACCAGTATTGGAAAGGACGAAAACTTTTGCAAAAAAGTTTGTGAAACTGGATATTTTAACACTGTTGTGTTGGTTTTACTGTTGAAGACTGCTGTAATAAAAATATTTCTCATTATTGCTTTTGTTAGTGTTTCACATTACTTATTTGCATAGGTGTAATTCATGGGTGGGACACTTTTTGCAAAGCTTGATATTGTCCCACCACTCTTTTGAACATCTCGCGGCACGGACGTACCTAATGCTGATGAAACATTCCTTTCTGTTAAATAAGGAGCTGACGCTCGAATCTGTATTTTTATTCTGAAATCATGCTTAATGTTCGTTGTGATGTTAATTAGCGACGGAACTTTCTCAATGCGGCTCGTGCTCAGTGTTCACACGCGAGCGCTTCAATCACTCGCTTATGACTCATTACCGTTATAAATCAAAACAAAATACACACAAATGTGTCTCTGATATAGGATCACTGATGAACATATTTAATTTTATTAAAGGATGAAAAAAGTTGTGTGATGACGGATTAGAACCGAAACCCTCTGACTCATTTAACAAACATTCTACCACTAGACTATTGGATATTACCAATATCTGTTGCATATCTATGCATTTATTCACTGCATCATTTATCTCAAGGCTAATAACATATTATTAAAGTACATGTAAGAATAAAATTATCATGTTAAAAACTAGTGTCAATACATTATGTACACATGATCAGAGCCTGTAACCACAAAACATTTCATCTTACCACTAAAAGTTCTCCTAAATGGCAGTAAACGTTTTTAGCTAAGAGTTTTCTCTTAAAACCTATTCACAAAGCTGCTGAGACAAACTTTTACTAAGGAATAGAGAGAAGTCTTAAGCTAAAAGTAAGGGTGGGGTTGACCTCGTTACTATGGATGATGTCGATATGCTCATTAACTATGCACACAATGATTGGCTGATAGGGGAGGGGTCTCTGTCAGACATTTATTCATAGAAATATTGTAATGTGCGCTATTATATCATATTTAAATAAAGGTTTTAAAATAAAAATGTTGCCATATTCAAATAAATATTTTAAAATGCAGGCTAAGTGTCACTAATTAAACGTGTATCTTCAGCCTCATGTGCGCTCCTCGTATACAGTTAGCGGCTATGCATATAAACAGCCTTTTAATTAACAGGGTAGAATAATCATAGGTGATAGTAAGGCATGTAAACGTAAAAGAAAACCAAACTGGACGCAAGAACAACTCTTACTTCTTGCCCAACTTGTTCATGAAAACAAGGGTATAAGGGAAAATTTGGAGTTGGGATAACCTCAAAAACTAAAAAATATGTGTGGGAAAATATATGTGTGCAAATAAATGCAGCTTTCCCACTTTTGTCCAGAAGCAAAGATGACAGTGAAAAGCCAGCATTCTTTGCAAAGTCAGGCAAATTAAGGCTGAGATTGCAGAATTTAAGTGACAAACAACTGCTACAGCTAAACGGACATAACTTTCAAGTTGCCGATAATGCTTTCATGTAACCTTGTTATGCTATTGCAGATTGAAATCCTTAGCCTCATTAAAATATTTATTGCATTCATAAGGAGCTGCCATTCGTGGACTGTCAAAACCTTGATCTGTGGCATTATTGGGTTGTTTCTATTTGTTGCAATTCTGCAATAGTCATAATACCTTCGCGATTAAGACCACGCCTTCTGAAAAGCTCATTATCATCCAATGCTTCTAAAATGTTTCTGTTCCGAGGCAGACAGCCATTTTAGGATAGTTTTAGGACTTGATCTTAGTGACTTATGAGTCCTCTCCACTACTCCTAACATTTCGCAGATTTAGGAGCTAGTTTTAGTGCTAAAACGCTTTGTGAAATACTCTTAGAGCAAAAATTAGGAGTCCTAAATTTAGGATTGTTTTAAGCATTATTTTTAAGATTTTCTCCTAAATCACTAAGTTATGAGATAGGCTACTTTTATTCTTAAGATCTTTTAGGAACAGGGGCCCACAATTTGGCCGCGCAGGCAGCGGCTTGCGGTGCAGAAGAACGCATCAAGTATAAATCAGCCTAAATCAGGCTTAAATCACAAGAATGCCTCAGAACTTAAACTTTTTAGAAACACTCTAAAGTATATGCATGCATATTCCCACACAACTTTTTTTAGTCTTGGAGGTTATCCCAGCTCCAAATTTTAATTTGATTATATCCTACGTTGGGCAAGAAGTAACAGCTGTTCTTGCGTCCAGTTTGGTTTTGTTTTACGTTTGTGTATCTCCCTATCAGCCATGATTATTCTATCATGAAGAGAAAAAAAAGATTTTTACGTCAGCATCGATAGCCTAGCGGCAGGGGCGGATTAAGGTTATCAGCCATTCTGCCACTATGCCGTCCAGCAATAGCAGTGACATAAATGAAAATGATTGACATGATTGACCAGCAGCAGCTGATTGGATAACCAATTCACATCTACCCAATCACCTGCTTGTTTTTTTTTTATTTTTATGTTTCTTATGGGCCAATTAGGGTCTTCTTTTGTTCATGCCCTGACGGGCCTAGGCCCACCCACTTTTCAACAGGCCCATCCAAAATTTTTCTTCAAATTTTTAATATATTCTAATTTTGTCAAGAATTATAAAAAAATCGACAGGAAGCTCATAATTTGTGCTAAAATAGTCTAAATATTAGTTTTAAAAAGTTAATTTTAAAAAGCTGGTTATGTCTAACCTGTCTTTGATGTTTCTGTGCAAGTTCAGCAGACAGTGGTTCGGGTTTGTTCCGATCAGAGCATGTGAGCGGAGAGCACATTTCTGAATATTCCGCTTGCTCATTCCACTCAGGGTCGCTCGCTCAACCCAGAATGGCCTGCAAATATGTGGAATAAGGGCTGCCTCCGACTAAAGTTTTTTCTAGTCGACTAGTATAGTTGTTCATTTAAGCCATTCGTGGACAAATCGCCCCTTTATATTAATTTCATTACTTAGGCTATATACCCGATAGATGAGCGTTTACATAATATAGCCGCACTCAAGCGCACGACCACAAGGAGACATTTAATTATTTATTAATAAACTGGTGTTTTCTGTGTTGCAGCAAAGATGAAGTTGACGATGTGGTCTCGCCATGAACGCCAGAGAGAAATGCACATTTCATATGATTACATATTCCGAGAGAAGGCTAGCCTATTTATTTTAGTTTTGAATATTTTCGTTTAAAAGTAGACATTTCAAACTTTCTATAATAGATAGCCTATATTTCTTAAATCTGTGAGGCACAAGCTGAGTTTCGGTGCCCTCCAGTTCACATGCAATGCAAGTGATCGTGTCGGCGCCTTATTGCATTGTCTGCTATATATTTGCTTGTTATTTATTAAATACAGGCAATTGGTTGATAAAACATTGATCAAAATTAAGATACAATTTATACAAAACGAAAATCTTTTAAAAAAGAGACTACAAAACAAAACTTAATGAAGTGGTCAAAATGTTTTACCCATGTCTCCAGACATATTGCACATCTCATGATGTATCATATCTTTCTCATGCTGCATGCTCACTGCATGCTCAATTTCATAATCAACATTGATTAAATTAAAAAACATAATGACGTCACATATTGAAGAGAGCCGAGACCCACATCACCTAGCACATATATTTGTCTCTGCCACCCCAGGATGCTAGCGCGACCAGCGCCATTGCTAGGAGGGCGCCGGCACCTCTGCCTCGCGAATGGATGATAGCCCTGAAAACGCCTAGCAATGGTTTAGCCTTTAGTTAAGTTATACCTTAAGAGTCTTTGTAGCGCGCTAAGAGACAACGTTATCGGGAAACGCAGCCCAGGAATGATGCTTATGATGCGTAATGGAGATTCCAAAGCGCTCTTCTTTGGTCAGAACCACGGAGAGCGATCGATCGCGGATAGGTCCGTCCTATGCACCGAAACTTTTTTACAATGCAACAAAATATTTAAAGAGCAAGCTATTAAAATCTATATTATGTATAGTCACAGATAATTTAACAGTATTGTCACATGGAGGGTCAGAGACGTTCGGATCCATTTGCAGCATTTAATCAAACAAACAAACACAAAGGGGCAGGCAGAAATCGTCATCAAAAAACAGGCAGAAAGGTCGGGGCTGGCAGCGAGAATCAAACACGGGGAGGAGTCCAGGAATCAAAACACAGGGAAAACAAACTCGGGAAGAAACGCTCGGAAATAAAGACCATACGGAACAATAAGACTTTGCAAGGTGGCTGTGTGTGCGAGAAGCTTAAATGCAGTCAGTGTGATGAGGTGCAGCTGTGAGCGGTAATCAGTGCAGTGAGAAACAAGGAGCAGGTGAATGCAGTGATTAGTGCAGTGGCTTGTGGGGAATGAAGTCCATGATGTGTAGTGCAAGAGTTAATGAAGACAAGACGACCAATACGTGACAGAGCCCCTCCCCAAGGAGCGGCTTCCAGACGCTCTAACCACCTAATGAAACCCGGAGGGTGGTGGAGCGGAGGCGGAACAGGGGGAGGGATGGAGGGCCAGGTCCATGTGGGGGTAATGGAGCTATGGACTGAGGCGGAGCCGACGGAGGGAGAAGCCATGGTGGAGGAAGGGTTGGCTCCTCCATGGGGCCGACCGATGGAGGTGGAGCCGGTGGAGCCCGAGGCGGAACCGGAGAGTCGATGGTCCTGGGCGACACAGAGGATCCGGAGGGCCAAGGCGGAACCCAAGGCTCTGGCGACCCCGGCGGAGATGGAGGTCCGGAGGTACACAGCGGAGCCGGAGTGACAGAGGATCGAGGCTGTGCCCACGGGAGGGAGAAGGTCCACAGAGCCGGCAGGACGGAGTGACGAGGCGCAGCCGGAGGAGTAGAGTCCAGAGGCGAAGGTGGGGCGACGACTGACCGGGGCGGAGCCGGAGAGACGATGGAGCCCGGAGGAGCTGGTGGGCCGACGGCCGACAACGGAGACGAGGGAGCACAGAGCCGGGGTGGAGCCGCAGGGTCGGAGGGCCGAGGTGGAGTCCAGGACTCTGAGACTGGAGGTGATGGTGAGGTATCCTTCAGTCTGGACATCGATGGAAACTGGCAGTCCCACGGCAAGTCCTCTGCACCGAAGGTGGGATGTGGGAGAGCAGAGGGACTGTCAGGAGACAGAGGTGGCGGGACTGGAGCAGCAGGGAGGGTGGGTGGGAACCCACACAGTCCATGCATGGGCTCCGTGACCAGAACCGGGCAGACAGGAATCTCAGGACGACTGGATGGAACCAGCGGAGGCTCTGGAAGACTGGGCTGAACCAGCGGAGGCTCTGGAAGGCTGGGCGAAACCAGTGGAGGCTCTGGAAGGCTGGGCGGAACCAGCGGAGACTCTGGACGGCCGGGCGGGACCAGCGGAGGCTCTGGAAGGCCGGGCGGGACCAGCGGATACTCTGGAAGGCCGGGCGGGACCAGCGGAGACTCTGGAAGGCCGGTTGGGACCAGCGGAGACTCTGGAAGGCCGGGCGGGACCAACGGAGACTCTGGAAGGCCGGTCGGGACCAGCGGAGACTCTTGAAGGCCGGGCGGAACCAGCGGAGACTCTGGAAGGCCGGGCGGGACCAGCAGAGACTCTGGAAGGCCGGGCAGGACCAGCGGAGACTCTGGAAGGCCGGGCAGGACCAGCGTAGAGTCTGGGAGGGCAGCCATCTTGTGCAATGGCTCTGGAAGGGTGACCATCTTGAGAGCAGACTCTGGAAGGGCAGCCATTTTGCGAACAGACTCTAGAAGGGAGGCCATCTTATCAACAGACTCTAGAAGGGCGGCCATCTTGTCAACAGGCTCTGGAAGGGTGTTTACCGTGGGAACATTGTTGTCATCCTTGATTCCCACAGTAAAGGGAGAGCCACTCATTTGCAGAGCAATGTCCACGTAAGTTTGTAGAGTCCAGCCAGGTTCAAACGTGGGCATCAGTGAAGCCAAAGGCTCTAAGAGTCCTCCACGGAAAAAAATCATCAGGCATCCATCATCCATAGAAGTCTGCTTAGCCAATTCCACAAAGTCCATAGCATAATCCTCAATAGACCGCTCACCCTGCTTGAGACGCATGATCTGTACAGTGGGGTTCGTGCTGGAACCGGATGACACCATACTAGCTGCTGGATCCTTGTAGCGGCGAAGTCTTCTGTCACACGGAGGGTCAGAGACGTTCGGATCCATTTGCCGCATTTATTCAAACAAACAAACACAAAGGGGCAGGCAGAAATCGTCATCAAAAAACAGGCAGAAAGGTCGGGGCTGGCAGCGAGAATCAAACACGGGGAGGAGTCCAGGAATCAAAACACAGGGAAAACAAACTCGGGAAGAAACGCTCGGAAATAAAGACCATACGGAACAATAAGACTTTGCAAGGTGGCTGTGTGTGCGAGAAGCTTAAATGCAGTCAGTGTGATGAGGTGCAGCTGTGAGCGGTAATCAGTGCAGTGAGAAACAAGGAGCAGGTGAATGCAGTGATTAGTGCAGTGGCTTGTGGGGAATGAAGTCCATGATGTGTAGTGCAAGAGTTAATGAAGACAAGACGACCAATGTGTGACAAGTATATTAGTCAGTAATTTTTATTAGGTTAAACAGACTGATGCGTAATGGAGATTCCAAAGCGCTCTTCTTTGGTCAGAACCACGGAGAGCGATCGATCGCGGATAGGTCCGTCCTATGCACCGAAACTTTTTTACAATGCAACAAAATATTTAAAGAGCAAGCTATTAAAATCTGTATTATGTATAGTCACAGATAATTTAACAGTATATTAGTCAGTAATTTTTATTAGGTTAAACATTGATTAGATAACGTTTTTAATTTAACGTTCAAAATTGGTCTGGCCCATCCAAACTGGAATCCCGGCACCGTGCCGTGCCTGGTTCGCGCTTAAGTAAAAAAAAAAATGTCTGGCCAATCCGAGGCCCCCTGAATACGTGAGGCCCCTAGGCTGCAGCCTATGTAAGCCTGTGCATTAATCCGCGCCAGCCTAGCGGTTAGTGCATCAATATATAGCGTAACTCCGCTCAAAGCGCCCTGAGTTTGATTCCCGTTTCGAAATGTTTTGCTGCTCCTGCCCCCTTCTCTTCACCCAATGATTTTGTGTCAGTTCTCCGCTATTCTGTGTCATTGAAAGCATAAAAAGCTCTTTAAAAAAAGTCTGTGCAGGTAAACCTCACTCCCCGATCTCAAGAGACGCACTAGCGATAGACCTTAGAGGTTGCAGCCTTTAGCCTCCTTGTTAGTGCGTTCGCCTCACGTGCCGGAGACCCTTATTCGACACCTGCTCGGAGCGGGTGCGGTAGGAACTGGGTGTGAGGGGTTACATTTACATGCATATCAGCTAATTGTTTATTATAAAAGACTGTCAATCATTTGAACACTTGTTTAGTAAGTGACACTTGCCCTGTATTTTGAATTCTTTATTTGAATGTGGCAACATTTTTACTAACTTTTTAAAACTTTATTTGAATATGGCAATATTTACAACAATATTTCTATGAATAAATGTCTGACAGAGACTCCTCCCCTATCAGCCAATCACTGTAAGCATGGTTAGTGAGCATGCTGACATCATCCATAGTAATGTGGTCAACCCCGCCCTTACTCTTAGCTTAAGACTTCTCTCTACTGCTTAGTAAAAGTTTGTCTCAGCAGCTCTGGGGCCGTATGTATAAAGCTTCTCAGAGTCAAATTTTAGTCTTAAGTGTTTCAAAATTCTAAGAGTGACGTAATTTTACTCTTATTTCTGGACTTAAGATAAAGAGTGATTCATAAAAGTTCTTAAGTGTTAAGACTAGGTCTCAGCTCCTAAATTATTTAAGAGAGTTGGAGAGGTCTCCTAATCTAGTTAGGAGTAACACAATGGCAGAAAAAAGGAGGAAACACACACTTTACAATACACATATGACATATTGGAGTTATATGATGATATGGAGTTGATAAAATGATACAATCGTGACCATCAGGCATTCTTTAATGTATTTATTTTTGTAATTGACCAAGTAATAAGCATAATAACTTAATCCACTCTACAAATCAATGCTCTAGCTGTAATAATATGTTTGTTTGTTTATTTATTTTTACTGGAAAATTTGAAAGATTGTAAAAATGCAGCAAAGCACTGGTGATGACACAGTAAGCAGGGTCTTAAATATTGTGACACTAACCTCACCAAACACATCAGTGACCAAAAGTGATGTGCGGAGGGTTTTAATGACCTCACATTTCACTTAAACCATCAAAATATGAAAAAAACACTGATCAATGTTGCTAACTGCTTTCAATTGAAAGTAGTTAAAACAGTCACACAATGTAGCTGATGAGGATGAGGACATAATGGTGAGTTCACTGATCTATATAATATAAATATATCAGTGGGAGAGTGTTGTAATCTAAATAAGGTTTAGTCTCAAAGTCTCAAAAGGGGGAAGGACGTCAACAAATCTAGTGACAAAATCACTAAACTGTCAACATTGACATTGAATACAACATAATCAGTTATTAATTTTGTGTTGGTCCTCTCTTGTTTTTGCATGTGTTCATAATTTCTTTGTAGGACAGCAATGCCAAAAAATATGACACATTCTACTGCATTATTATCAAAAAAATAAAAGTAAAACAATTGACTCCAAGCAAATATGCAATATGCTTACAAAATCAGTAACACTTTTTTCTCTCTCTTGGCCACAACTTAACGGCAGTTTATTGACTTTCCAACTGACCATCAAACCATGCTGCAAAACAAGAAACTTTTAAGTTTGTGGGCTTTCTTTGAGTTCTTGGAGCTGTTCACATCATTGCTCCAACTGTAAATGAGGAGACCTGGATTTCAAAGCATTAATAATAATTTGTGATAATTTTCCACAATGCAAAGCATTTGTTTAAATACACTGAAATATTAAATAGTGTCTTAATTAAATGTTTGTATTGTAGTTCCATCAAATAATTGGTGTTGTGCTGCTGTGACTCACATGAGCAGGCTCACTATTGGCTGATTCAGAGGTCAAGGGCAGCCATTTTGTGTTTCAATCATTGTAGTCCTTAATTTACAACACTAAAGTCAGAACTTAAGAATCAGTCTCAAACTTTACTGAAAGTTGTTTTTAGATTCTTTATAAAAGTCTCCTACTCTTAAAAAAGTCCTACTTCTTACTAAGAATTTTTTGACACTTAAGTCAAAGTTTAAGACTACTCTTAAGAGCATTTCTTAGAAGTTTTATACATACGGCCCCTGTTAATAGGTTTTAAGAGAAAACTCTTAGCTAAAAACTTTTACTGCTATTTAGGAGAACTCTTAGTGCTAAGATAAAATGTTTTGTAAATACGGGCCCTGGTGTTTAAGCACTATAAAGCTATAAGAAGAAGTGGAAGAGGAAGAGGAAGAGGAAGACGAAGACGAAGACAAGAAGGTGCTCAAAGAGGACCAAATCTGACAAATGAGATCCGAGCAACACTGGTTGACCACGTTGTCAACCACGGCCTGACGCTGAGGGGGGCTGGACTGCGAGTACAGCCAAATCTAAGCCGATACACAGTGGCAAGTGTGATAAGAACATTTCGACTGGAAAATAGGTATTGTAAAAATATCACCATATCAAAAACATCTGCACGGTTTCAGTAACTGCTTACAGTACTGTATTCTATGCAGTATCAGCACTTCTGTTACCTTGTCCTGTGAAATTACTGTACTATTGTTTACTGTTTTTTTTTTTTTTCTATATAGGATTGAGGGTCAGGAACGACAAAGGGGAAAGCCTCCTATGTTCACAGAACAGCAAGAGAGGGAGATAGTAAACATGGTTTTGGCCAACAATGCTATAACACTCAAACAGCTCCAAGCTAACATTGTCAATAACCATGCCAGTTTCAATGATATCCATCAGGTCTCAATATCAACACTGGCACGCATCCTAAAAAAAAAACATATTCAAATGAAGCATATTTATCGAGTGCCTTTCGAGCGCAATTCCAAAAGGGTGAAATGACTGCGGCATGTTTATGCAGAGGTATGTATTCACTTTAGCAGTGTGATCTTGCATACTGTCTCATAATCTTTTACTGTACTGTACTATGTATACTAGATTTACACTGATCTACACAATTTTGCCTGACACTGTTCTTCAGGTAGTTTTACGAATGGATGGAGAGGAGAGATGAGGCTGGGTTCAACCTGACGAGAACACGAAGGAGGGGAAGAAACGTCATTGGCCACAGGGCTATAGTCAATGTCCCAGGGCAACGTGGGGGAAATATAACACTCTGTGCAGCCATTACACAGAATGGGGTCCTCCACCGCCACGCCCATATGGGCCCTAACAACACAGCACTCATACTTACATTCTTGGACCAATTGCACAACATAACAGCAGCAAATCAAATTGATCATATGCAATACATTGTTGTCTGGGACAATGTGTCTTTCCACCGCTCTGCTCTGGTTCAGAACTGGTTTCAGCAACATCCACATTTCACCGTCCTATATCTTCCACCATATTCGCCATTCCTCAACCCTATAGAAGAGTTTTTCTCGGCATGGCGGTGGAAGGTATATGATCTCCGTCTCCAGGCTGAGGTACCCCTCATCCAAACCATGGAGGAGGCTTGTGACCAGATGGAGGTAGCAGCAATACAAGGATGGATTCGTCATTCAAGACGTTTCTTTCCAAGGTGTCTTGTTAATGACAACATTGCCTGCATGTTGTTACAGTACTATGAATCTCTATGTCAACATTTTGGGCATGTTGAGAAATAAAAGAGTTTCTACAGTGTGCAAGATTGGTCTTGTGTAGTGTTTGGTGGATTTACTTTATACTTGTACTTTGTTGATGGTAGCCTACTCTGATCATAGGGAAGTAGAAGTGCTAAAAGTGTTTTAGGTTTATCACAGCAGAGTGTAACTCGTGCAAACAGAGTATAGTAAATGTAAAACGTGTGTTTTTTATGGTAAAAAAGTGTGGTTTTTAAACATAAGTGTATAGTTTTTACAAGAGTGTTTAATTATGCAAAGGATCTGTAGTGTTTTGCTAATTGGGTGTGTGGTTGTGCTAATTGTGTGTACTGTTTTGAAAACACGGGCCCTGTTTTGAAAATCGTGGCTAAGCAATCCAAACAAACTGTAAAAAAAAAGTTAAACATTGATTTGCATTTTAAAGAGTGAAATAAGTATTTGATCCTCTATCAATCAGCAAGATTTCTGGGTGTCTCTATAGAAATCTCTAGATTTCCAGGGGCCGTATGTATAAAACTTCTAAGAAATGCTCTTAAGAGTAGTCTTTAACTTTGACTTAAGTGTCAAAAAATTCTTAGTAAGAAGTAGGACTTTTTTAAGAGTAGGAGACTTTTATAAAGAATCTAAAAGCAACTTGTCACGTGTGAATAAGGGCAAGGTCTGGGTCCAAATGCAGGTAAGGAATTTAATGAAATAATAACAAAATAAACAAACAAACAAAAGGCCAACACGGCACAACACGACTTGAAAATACAAAGTAAACAGAACTAAAACATTAGCAAGGAAAACAGAGATCAGGAGTGTGAGAAACATACATACGAAGACAATGCAGCCAGAATGAGCAGTGAGACATGAAAGTTCTTATAGACCAGATAATAGTGAGCAGGTGTGAGTGTAATCAGTGATAATGACAAGACAGGAGTGAACAATCAGGGAAGTGCAGTGCAAGGGGAACAGCGACCACAGGTGGCTGAGGGAAACCCCACAGCCCAGATCATGACACAACTTTCAGTAAAGTTTGAGACTGATTCTTAAGTTCTGACTTAAGTGTTGTAAATTAAGGACTACAATGATTGAAACACAAAATGGCCGCTCATGTGAGTCACAGCAGCACAACACCAATTATTTGATGGAACTACAATACAAACATTTAATTAAGACACTATTTAATATTTCAGTGTATTTAAACAAATGCTTTGCATTGTGGAAAATTATCACAAATTATTATTAATGCTTTGAAATCCATGTCTCCTCATTTACAGTTGGAACAATGATGTGAACAGCTCAAAGAACTCAAAGAAAGCCCACAAACTTAAAAGTTTCTTGTTTTGCAGCATGGTTTGACGGTCAGTTGGAAAGTCAATAAACTGCCTTTAAGTTGTGGCCAGGAGAGAGAAAAAAGTGTTACTGATTTTGTAAGCATATTGCATATTTGCTTGGAGTCAATTGTTTTACTTTTATTTTTTTTATAATAATGCAGTAAAATGTGTCATATTTTTTTGGCATTGCTGTCCTACAAAGAAATTATGAACACATGCAAAAACAAGAGAGGACCAACACAAAATTAATAACTGATTATGTTGTATTCAATGTTGACAGTTTAGTGATTTTGTCACTAGATTTGTTGACGTCCTTCCCCCTTTTAAGACTATGAGACCAAACCTTATTTAGATTACAACACTCTCCCACTGATATATTTATATTATATAGATCAGTGAACTCACCATTATGTCCTCATCCTCATCAGCTACATTGAGTGACTGTTTTAACTACTTTCAATTGAAAGCAGTTAGCAACATTGATCAGTGTTTTTTTCGTATTTTGATGGTTTAAGTGAAATGTGAGGTCATTAAAACCCTCCACACATCACTTTTGATCACTGATGTGATTGGTGAGTTTAGTGTCACAATATTTAAGACCCTGCTTACTGTGTCATCACCAGTGCTTTGCTGCATTTTTACAATCTTTCAAATTTTCCAGTGAAAAGAAATAAACAAACAAACATATTGTTGCAGCTAGAGCATTGATTTGTAGAGTGGATTAAGTAATTATGCTTATTACTTGGTCAATTACAAAAATAAATACATTAAAGAATCCTTGATGGTCACGATTGTATCATTTTATCAACTCCATATCATCATATAACTCCAATATGTCATATATGTATTGTAAAGTGTGTGTTTCCTCCTTTTTGCTGCCATTGTGTTACTCCTAACTAGGTTAGGAGACCTCTCCAACTCTCTTAAATAATTTAGGAGCTGAGACCTAGTCTTAACACTTAAGAACTTTTTTGAATCACTCTGTATCTTAAGTCCAGAAATAAGAGTAAATTACGTCACTCTTAGAATTTTGAAACACTTAAGACTAAAATTTGACTCTGAGAAGCTTTATACATACGGCCCCAGGTGTCTTTTACATGAGGTCACAAACTGAGATTAGGAACACTCTCTTAAAGGGACTGCTCCCAATCTCAGTTTGTTACCTGTATAAAAGACACATGTCCACAGATGCAATCAATCAATCAGATTCCAAACTCTCCACCATGGTCAAGACCAAAGAGCTGCCCAAGGATGTCAGGGACAAGATTGTAGACCTATACAATACTGGAATGGTTTTCAAGACTATTGCAAAGCAGCTTGGTAAGCAGCTGACAACAGTTGGTGTGATAATTCACAAATTGAAGAAATACAAAATAACTGTCAATCTCCCTCGGTCTGGGGCTCCATGATCTCACCTTGTGGAGTTCCAATGATAAAGAGAACAGTAAGGAATCAGCTCAGAACTGCACGGGAGGATCTTGTCAATCATCTCAAGGCAGCTGGAACCATAGTCACCAAGGAAACAATTGGTAACACATTACATTCTGCAGCGCCCGCAAGGTCCCCCTGCTCTGGTGAAAGTGTCTGGGTGAAAGTGTTGTGGTCAGATAAGACCAAAATCAAGCTCTTTGGCCTCAACTCACCATGTTTGGAGGAGGAGGAATGCTGCCTATGACCCTAAGAACACCATCCCCACCGTCAAACATGGAGGTGGAAATATTATGCTTTGGGGAGGTTTTTCTGCTAAGGGGACAGGACAACTGCACAGCATCAAAGGGATGATCCATGTACCGTCAGGGCCAGGGCATTGAAGCCCTCAAGAAGATGCAAATTAAGGTCCTGGAGTGGCCTAGCCCATCTCCAGACCTTAATCCCATAGAAAATCTGTGGAGGAAGCTGAAGGATTAAGCTGCCAAACATCAGCCTCAAAACCTTGGAGAGGATCTGCAAAAAGGAGTGTGCTAAAGTCCCTCCTGAGATGTGTGCAAACATGGTGGCCAACTACAAGAAACATCTGACCTCTGTGATTGCCAACAAGGGTTTAGCTAAATCATGTTTTGCAAAGGGGTCAAATACTTATTTCACTCATTAAAATGCAAATCAATTTATAACATTTTTTTTTTAAATGTGTTTTTCAGAATTTTTTTTTTGTTGTTGTTATTTTGTCTCTTACTCGTCAAATACACCAATAAAATTATAGACTGATCATTTCTTTGTAAGTGGGCAAATGTACAAAATCAGCAGGAGATCAAATTATTTCCTCACTGTATATTAAAACTATATGTCATATTAACAGCCAGAGATAATTAAAAGGTAACGGGTCAATGTCAGAATTCCACATATGCTAAAACCATATGTCAAATTTAACCCTGAGATTATTAATAGGTACAAAAGGTAAATGTGACATGGGTGGTCCGAGGTCCTCAGGGGAAAAGGTCAAATGTTAGTCCAGCATAGTTACTACCCACATTCTTCAAAATATCTTCTCTTGTGCTCAGTAGAAGAGAAAATATCATACAGGTTTGGAACAACTTGAGGTTGAGTAAATGATGACAGAATTTTAATTAAGTGAAACATCCCTTTAACTTACTTTTTCTTGCCTGCATTGTCATTGATCACTTAATGTCTTCAAGACAGTTTTGAAAAGTACAACTGTTCTGTGCTTTTAGTTAAGTCAGATTTTGCTTTACTCTGTTCACTCTGATATAATCAAACCACATTTTATGAGGAATCAATACAGAAATCCAGATATTGCGAAAGTTTACTAAAACTATTCTGTATGTATGTAGCAAGAACAAGTTTGTAGATTGGTTTTAAAGAAATGTATTTAAAGAGCATCTGACCGTTTTGACGTGGGTGAAGGAGAGGATGGTGGGATGATGAAGGAAAAGCTCTGTATCTGTGGAATCTTCTCCTTTATTGTATACCTCCAATGAGAAAGTAACTGGGTAACCAGCAGCACTCACAACAGCATCACTGGTGCACAGATAAAATATACAGAGTCATATACGTATTCAGAGGAGGAACTGCCTAGTTCCAGAACTGCCAGTAAATGTGACCCATGCTGGCGAAATGAGTCGGAATGTGCATAAGCTACATGCAAAAAAAGTGAAAATTATGATTTTATTTAAAAAAAAAAATGAGTTCATTAAGCCCTCGTCTAGCGATCCCAATGCTCCTGAATGATCCCAATGCTGTTCGGTTCACTTTTCATGCTGACTGTTATGCAAAGTGCCTGCATAAACAAACTCCCAGCAGTGTGTAATCCTGATAAATATACACATATACACAGAATTACAGTATTTTTCATGCAAACATAGTGGGCCTCTAACATAGAAATGAGCGCAGACCTGAGCACACAAATCAACTTACAACAGAGTTCATGTGTGATTCATGAAACATTCGTATACCGCCAATCATAATATGTTGGTAAATGTGGCGTCTGAAAACAATTGTCATTTAAATATCATGCCCCTAAAAACCACCCCATTTTAGATGCTTTGCCCCTAGAGTTTACGACACAGAGAAACAAAACCAGGCCAAAAAGAGGAAAAACTCATGAAAGAGAACTTGATCTTAATGTACAAACAACCTTTAACATTATATTTGCAAACAATGTCATTCATTTATACAGTATGTTTTTAAATACCAATAAATATAAGGAAACATTTATAAACATTATAGCCTATTTAGTTCTTTATCCACAACAAACCCTTTGAATTTAATGGTATTACAGAACAATAACATAAGAGTCGCAATAAAATTGTATACTAAACTATAAAGTAAAACACAAATTAGGCTACAGTGAATGCAGAATACAAATGTTGAGCTAAAATGAATAAATGAGTAAAGCGAAATTAAACGCCATTGGGCAATTTTTTGCCATGTAACATTTGGTTGCTAAACTTATTATGCACAGTAAACAAGTATTTGTCCTTTATTTGTGTTCCAATATGCACGGAAATCATCCTAATTCACATGTGCACACTGATTTTACAGCAGACCTTTTAAATTGAGCAGTGTAACTTTTATGTTTGGTTGACTGCATTTTAGTTTGATTATTGGCTGAAATGTCAAGTTAGCAATGCTGAAATGTTGCGTGATTAGTTACATTTAATAGAGTAATGTTCTGTGCCCTGTTTAATAGTACTTTATTTAATTTTTTCGTGGAACTGCCATCTAGTGGACTCTTTAAGAAACTGCAGATGACGAAAAAAACCAGGAAGTGAGCAGCTGAACGCATGGATGATATATGTCTGTCAGATGGGTTTCTTTTGGGTAATCCTCATCTATCCATGCTTTAAAGAGTTTTGAAGAGCAATAGCTGTAAGTTTCATTGTCTATTTTATTTGGGTGATATATATTTTCGATATTGCTGTGTAAAGTAGATACGATGTTGTCATTTATTTTACATAGCATGATTTCTAAAGCCTTTTTCAATGCAAATCGTAAACATTTTGTAGATGCATAGAAATTGAATTTAATATGCATATGTATGTAAAGTCAACAGCATTTTTGTAACATGTATATTCTACTTTATTTTAGTTAAACATGTTTTAGTTATGAGTCTAATGAGAGATTGTGATTTTTCCTTTAGTTTCACTCTGGTCCATTGTAGAGTTCATCCAAGTGGCAATAAAGTGACTTGAAACTTGCACTTCTCAACTTTATGATGGATGGAGTTTAACTTGCTGTCAAACTTCAAAATAGTTAAACATGAAGGGAGGACAGTACAAGTAAAGATAAATAAAATGCATTAAGAGTGTCACAAAAATGAACATGGCCTATACTCGTCACAAGGTTTTTTTTTTCTTTTGTTAATCTGTTAACTATTTAAGATAAATATATTTTGTGTAGGCTATCCCACTGTATTTTGTTTATTCCTTCTATAATTTCAGTTTCATTCACTGAAGTGCGGCCAGGTGAGTAATGCGATGATGTATGAATCCTCATGGTCTGTTGTTTATGCTGCCATTTTGATAAATTCCAAGTTGTGCGTAGAAACGAGCATATGCCCAATTTTTTGTTGTACGTACGTTTCATAAACAAGGCCCAGTGTCACGATGTCTAGCTAGAGTGCCCATGGGCTCCTCTAGAGGGCAATCCATCCTATATTACCACTCAATCCCGGACTCCCATAACCCTAGCAAAGTCATTAGAAGGCAAGCCTGCAACCCCGAAAAAGGGTAACAGCTAAAGCTAATGCTTCTGGTCTGGCAGTACGTGGGAAAAGAACCCAGAGGCCATTTTTGTTTAACTGATCCCTGCTGAAAAAACCAGCATATGCTGGTTTTTTCAGCAGGGATGTCAATGGAGGATAGGCTGTATTATGCTGAATAAACAGCTTTTAAGAGGAAACGGTTTATCATTGTATGAATCAATAGCCTATCTTCTAATCTTAACATGTTTTACACTAAACAATACTTTTGGATTCAACTATTTTAGAGTTTACGGCGAAAAAAAGGCTGTTTTATAAGAGAAGTCACTGAGTTTTCGTATCTGGTGGAATTCAGCACTTCTCATTCATTCCTATGATATCTGTAAATGGCGATTGAGTGTTGCACAACTCTGACTGAAATTTAACGACATCAAGGCTGTAATGTGATTAGTTATTAAGTGACATGTGATCCAAGCTAGCCGTTATACGCTTTCTCTAATTGTAAGGAATATAGACCCTCTCATCTCCATATTGTAAGACAATCTCTAGGAACCAGTTCCTCTCTTTTCCTGTCAGAAGCTTTATTTAAGTTGCACCCTTTCACCCCCTCAGGTTCTGCACCTTATGCCCAGAATGAGTATTTAACTTCATTGATCGACCCTTGCAAGGCCTGTTCCGAATGGAACCCATCTTGGAAATCCTCTGTATGACCCTGACCACTGTAGTGTAACTCGGTTTAAGGGTGTTACTGAACCTCTAATAGCCTTGAGCATCTTTGTGAAGAGCAACAATTCTAATTCTAATTCTCAAATCCTCAGAGAGTTCTTTGCCATGAGATGCCATGTTGAACATCCAGTGGACAGTATGAGAGAATTGTACTTAAAGCATCTAATTTTAACTGCTCTAATACAAGATATACAACTTTGTATGCTCCTGTCAAGCAGACAAAAACATAAACACATATGGCTTTGCATTGTTAAACAACATACTGCTGTTATCACTTAAGCTAGCTGCACACTAGACGATTTTAAGGCCGTTTTCAAGCACGATTTACACCCCTGAACGATCGGGGGTGTGGCCCGATTCGAGGCTTGTCGCGAAAATTTTTTTGCCAAAAAATCCTGTTGTGTGGTGTCATTACGATTACTAAGCTGCTCCCAATCAAGACGGAGCGTCACCGAACTCAAATTGTAAATATCAAACATGTTTTGAACAAAATGGTTCAGTGTAACCATTTTGGTTACACAACACTTGAGAAAGCACACGGATGACATCCATCTCCCGCCAGTCTTCATTTACTCTTGAAAAGGCATTGTCTTTTTATACCGCTTCCATTAAAATATGCCTGAAGTCAACTCTGTTCGGTTACTTTTTGGAGGAGTGTTTAGCTTGCTGCATAGCTATGTACCTGCACACATAGCGAGGGCAGAAAATAGGCTGTCTGTCTCATTAATGTTAATCTAACAATAAAAAAAGAAAAGAGGGAATCACTCGCTGTTCTTGATTTAACTGCTTTTGTACTTTTAATAATCAATTTGTTTGTTCTTATTTAAAAGAGAAAATATAAAATAGCTATATTGTGATTATTAATATAGTAATTATTATTAAGAAATGTACTGGACTGACTCTATCAATTGCAACAGGTGTAGCTCAGTCATTTTTTGTCTGTCTTTTGAGAATTAAAAAAAATGAAAATTTGCTCATTGTGACGCATTTTGCCAGCATAGGTCGCAAATAATGTTTTGATGCCTTAATTTCATTTGCATGTGTATTGCCGGATTGGAGCTTTATTGTGAATGCTGTATGTTTGTATGTATCTTACATACTTTTCGTAAAATATGAATGTACAAAACTTATTATTATTTGTATTGGCCAATTATTTGCATTTTATCAGTATTGCCTGTATGTGGATATATGGCCATATTTGTGTATTGGTCTCCTGAAGGTATCTATAACAAAAGTGAAATGTAATTGTACACTAACCTCATAAAAGATAGAGACACATTTAAATCCGATGTACACACATGATCTTCCCCACATACTTTCTCCAGAACCACCTGAAAAACACAAAATCACAGAACACCTCAATCGCTCAATTAGAGTCTTCCTCTGCACCTGAGTCACACAATGGCATTTGTATTAGAACTGTTTCAGCTTGGTGAGGGCGGGTCTAAGGTAAAATGCTAATGTCAATCAAATGTGTTTCGTCACAACGACAAGAAGCTAAGAATGAGCTTATTTTAAAAAGGGGATATTACTTTTAAAGATAAAAAAAAATACCACTGGGTGGAATTTTATCATTGTAGGGTGGTTGTGTGCACAAACTACCAGCACACATTAATGTTCAAACAACATGTAAAAGTTAGTTTTGCACCTGATGACCCCTTTAAATTTAACTTGTGCACAATGACAATGCATTAGACAATGTGTTATTATAATAAATAAATAGAAAAAAAAAATGCTAATTTACTTTTTATAGCACAGAATGTAAAATATATTAAAAATTAAAAGAGGGGTAAGATGCTTTGGTATCCCACACACCATCTCTGTAAATGCAGGCCAGCAGTCAGGGCTCAGCACTGGCCTCAGCCCTCCTGTTCCTGGAATAACTTCTGTTGTTACTTTCATCTTCCCAGAGAGAGGGACTTCATGGTAGTCTGAAATACACTCCTGTAGTAAACATACAACATATACACAAAAAGGAAATATTGTTTTCCCACAATGCATAACACACTGTCCTATTTGTACTGTATATCTGTACATTTTTTATATTTTACATTAAAAAGCCCTTACTAATATAACTGTTTTCATGATTTTTGATGCAAGATTTTGTGATATACAATCACATTTTGTATCTGTTTCACACTGACCGGAATGCTGATGAACAGAGTAGTGCAGACAGGGTAAATGCTACTCAGGTTTCCATTGAGGGTCCAGAGAAATGTGGCTGATCTGGTACCAAATAATAGCCGAGGAGCTCTGACCCAAGGGTCCAGCTCCAGCTGCAGAGCCACTGACACCACAGAACCAAGAGGACCTGAACCAATGATATGTATATATACTGTCAAAAAGCATATATGAAACAGTACATACAAAAAATTATGTTATGCATTGTGGGAAAACTAAGATTCTTCATCATGTTCAACATTTTTTATCGTTCAGAATAACTTACCTTGTATATTACCCATGAGAGTCTCTTTTACAGTGACACAGATTGTAACTGTGGCAACAGGGGTGTTGAGACCGAGGGGGGCTGAGCAATGAAATAATTTCTGATGGATGATTGGTGGGTCAACAGTGACATTTACAGGCAAACACATGACAGGCTGAGACCTGTTAAAATGTGATAGAAAACAGATTTAGAAAATTTGTGAAATTATAATTTTTGTCTCACAATTTTTATAACTGTATTATATATATATATACTCCAGGGGCCTTAAATGCTTGAATCTAATTGGCTGCTGAATGTTTTAATATGCAGTTGTTTTCAGGGAAACGCACAGAGAATATAGTTCCGGGCAAGTCTTGACTACATTACATGTCTATATCACTTCACCACACGATTTTGGTGTGTGGATTTTACAGACTAAAACAGCAAAATAACCAAAACCCACAATGACACTGGCCAAACAAATAAATACAGTAAACAAAAGGATAAAATTGACAGGTGTTTTTGCTACAAAATTATGTTTTATGATGTACAGAATGCACACACTCTTCTCCCACTCTCTGTCTTACAGACACACACAGTTAGCACACGTTAACATAACGTGCTAATGTTGCTAGCACTGCTGACGATTAACAACTTAAGCGAGGTAACAACGGCGCTGTTCCTGAAGAAAATGAACTTAAACTTTCACTATTAAGTAGAGACGCTTCTGCCGAACACCTTTGAGAGACGCACAGACTTAGAGAGGTAATTTATGAGCTTAATCTCTCTCTCTTTCTGTTTTTCTCTCAAGGTGCATGCTGGGAAGTGGGTTCAGAGTGGTGTTGGGTGAGACCTGAGCTGAGCTGTCACCTAGTCTTTATTACGGTTTTCTTTTTCTTTTTTCTTTATTTGTTGCATGGTTTAAGGTTGATTTAGCCTTAGTTGATTTTGTTGTAGATATTGCGCAGGGAGGGATGGCGTCTCCTGACGGGATGCCGTCTTTCAGGTGTGTGCCAGAGGATGGCGTCACAGTGTTCTTGAAAGGACAAAATGTTCTTAACCAATTAATCGAAAATGGTTTCATTATAAATAAAAACTTTGTTCAGGTTACCCTGTTACATGCTCCAACAGCAAAAGCTATGGTATCAAATGTTCCACCCTTCATTCCTGATGACGTGTTGGAACGGGAATTAGTTTGGTTTGGCAAATTTGCCAGTGGTTTCAAAACGATTACACTAGGCTGTAAATATCTGTCCCTGAGGCACAATATATCTTTCAGAACACAGACATTTATGTTTCTGGATTCAGCAGAAAATACGATAGATGTTTCATTCCAAGTACAACACGAAAGGAAAACGTCTCAGGTTACGTATGTAACCCTGGTTCCCTTCCGGGAACTCAACACTGCGTCCTGAAACGCTTTGGGGAACGCCATTGGCGGGCCGCACTCTGAGTCATAGTCTAACAACTAATCGGATGACGGGAGTGATGTCACAGGCGCGGTGACGTCAGCGACCAGGAAGTATAAAAGCACGTGCGTTTGAAGCCGGCGTCAGCTCAAAGGAATAAAGCGAGCGCCGCAGGGGTGCGGGAATTATGGTCCGAGACGCAGTGTCTCGTTCCCTCAGGGAACCAGGGTTACATACGTAACCTGAGACGTTCCCTTCCGGGAACTCAACACTGGGTCCTGAAACGCTTTGGGGAATGAGGTATCAACGCCCCCATAATTTCCAAGGCCCTGCCTAGTGTCTGCTAGGCCAAGGGTGGAAAAGTTGTGTCTGGTGAAACTTGCCAGAACACAGGAACAAACCTCAGCCTGGGAAACTTGCCAGGACATGAGTGGCAATACATCTCTGTCTGTGGAGCCCACCAGACAAGAGGGAGAGAGTGTACCTCGGCCCTCGGGCACACGAGGTCAAAGTAGTCCTTCGTCTGGTCTCGCAAGACCGAGAACGAAACAGCGTCTATAATACTTACCTGATGAGACACCGTGGTAACTCTGCCTGGTGATCTTGCCAGGACGCGAGTGGTAATACATCTCTGTCTGTGATCCACCACAAGAAAAGAGGGATATATGAACCTCGGCCCTCAGGCCCTCGAGGAGAATTGGTAGTCCTTTGTCTGCATTACAGCCAGTACAAGAGGGACACAAGAAGTGCCTGGTGATCTTGCCAGGGCACTGGAATTCATCTCTGTCTGTGATCAACCACCAGACAAGAGGGATAAATTAGCCTCGGCCCTCAGGCACACGAGGAGAAATAGTGGTCCTTTGTATGCGTTACAGCCCATACAAGAGGGACGCAAGAAGTGCCTGGTGATCTTGCCAGGGCACTGGAATTCATCTCTGTCTGTGATCAACCACCAGACAAGAGGGATATATGAACCTCGGCCCTCAGGCACACGAGGAGAAATGGTAGTCCTTTGTCTGCGTTACAGCCAGAACAAGAGGGACACAAGAAGTGCCTGGTGAACTTGCCAGGACACTGGAATACATCTCTGTCTATGATCAACCACCAGACAAGAGGGATATATGAACCTCGGCCCTCAGGCACACGAGGAGAAGTGGTAGTCCTTTGTCTGCGTTACAGCCAGAACAAGAGGGACACAAGAAGTGCCTGGTGATCTTGCCAGGACACTGGAATGACTCCGTCTGGGGAATTGCCAGGACGCGAGTGGTAATACATCTCTGTCTGTGATCAACCACCAGACAAGAGGGATAAATGAACCTCGGCCCTCAGGCACACGAGGAGAAACGGTAGTCCTTTGTCTGCGTATGGCCAGAACAAGAGGGACACATGAAGTGCCTGGTGATTTTGCCAGGACACTGGAATGACTCCGCCTGGGGAATTGCCAGGACGCGAGTAGTAATACATCTCTGTCTGTGATAGACCACCAGACCAGAGGAATATGAGCCTCGGCCCTCAGGCACGCGAGGCAAGATAACACACCACTTGTCTGGGAAACTGCCAGGCCAAGAGGGTAGAAATCCATCTCCTGACTGGGGAACTGCCAGACCAGGAGGAAAGTAAACTACCTCAGTCAGGACACAGCCAGAACACTGAGGGATGAGGAGTGCCTGGTAAATAGGTGCCAGGACACGAGTAATACACCTTTGTCTGGGGAGTTTGCCAGACCAAAGGGGTAAAACCTTTTTTCCTTAAATAGAAGGAAAGCGCCTTTTGACCTCTGGACCTAGCTTGCTAGGGCGAGAGGATGAATGAGCCAGGAGTGGTTCTGAGATCAAGTTCGTAAAACCTGACGAACGTTAAAGGTGAGGACCAACCTGCCGCACTGCAGATGTCCTGGATAGGGACACCTGCCATCAGAGCTTTAGAGGCTGAGACGCCTCGAGTTGAGTGAGCCTTGACTCCCAACGGGGATGGGAGACCAGAGGACTCATAGGCAGTAGAGATGGCATCAACAATCCACTTACTGATAGTAGGCTTGGAAGCCGGGCATCCCCTCTTAGGGGGGCCGTAACAAACCAAGAGTTGCTCTGATTTACGCCACAGGGCAGCTCTGTGGACGTAAGTGTCTAGTGCTCTTACTGGACACATTAAGTTATACTTCCTATGGTCGTGCTCCACGAATGGAGGAGGATAAAACGCTTGGAGCGTTATTGGCTGTGGTGTCGCTGATGGCTCTTGGGTAAAGAAATGCTTTGGCCAACCCAGGGGCAAAGTCAATGTAAGAAGGGGCCACCGAAAGGGCCTGCAGGTCCCCGACTCTCTTGAGAGACGTTAGCGCAAGCAGCAGTGCTGTCTTTAGAGTAAGCATCCGATCGGAGACCTCCTCTAGAGGCTTGAAGGGAGGCTTACACAGCGCCTCCAACACCACAGCTAAGTCCCACGTGGGGACTCTCGGTTTCGCACGAGGCCTCAGCCTGAGTGCACCGCGGAGGAAACGTGAGACCAGGGGTTTTTTGCCCACTGTGAGGCCGCCACGAAGGGCGTGGTAAGCCTATATAGCTGCCACATACACCTTCAGGGTGGAGTGAGCTAACCCTGCGGAAAGACGAGTTTGCAGGAACTCCAGCACTGTACCAATCGGGCAGTGGACTGGGTCTAAACAGCGTTCATGACACCATGAAGCAAACAAGTTCCACTTTAGGCCATAAAGTTTCCTCGTAGAGGGAGCTCTGGATTGAAGGATGGTCTCGACAACCTCGGTTGGGAGACCAGCTTCTATGAGTTGTGCCCCCTCAGGGGCCACACCCATAACTTCCACTTCTCTGGGTGGGGGTGGCAAATTGCGCCCCCAGCTTGGGAGAGAAGGTCCCTCCTGACAGGAATCTCTCATGGAGAGCCGTCGAGGAGGGCGATTATATCCGAGAACCATACTCGGGCCGGCCAGTACGGGGCTACTAGCAGCAGCCGAACTCCGTACAGGCACACTCTTTCCAGAACTCCCGGGAGCAGAGCGATCGGGGGAAAAGCGTACAGACGAAGCCTCGGCCACGTCTGTACCATGGCATCCAGTCCAAGAGGAGCTGGAGAAACTAGAGAGTACCAAAGGGGACATTGCGATGTCTCCTGAGTCGCAAAGAGGTCCACTTGGGCTTGGCCGAACACTCTCCAGATTTGCTTCACCACCTCTGGGTGAAGCATCCATTGCCCGGGCCTTGGCCCCTGCCTCGACAGGACGTCTGCTCCCACATTGAGGCGTCCAGGAATGTGAACTGCTCTCAATGAGAGAAGCTTCCCTTGAGACCACATGATGATCTGGTACGCCAACTTGTACAAGGGGCGTGAACGCAGACCTCCCTGGTGGTTTATGTAGTAGACTACCGCAGTGTTGTCTGTGCGGACCAACACGTGACGGTTTCTTAGGTCTGGAAGGAAATGCTTCAGAGCCCGGAACACGGCCAGCATTTCTAGGCAATTTATGTGCCAAGATTGATGATGGTCGTTCCACAGGCCACGGGCCGAGCGGCCACTCATGACCGCTCCCCACCCGGTGAGGGATGTATCCGGCGCTAGCGTGACGCGGCGGCAAGGAGCTCCCAGCACTGGACCTTGAGACAGGAACCAGGGCTTCTTCCACATGACTAAGGCACGTAGGCAGCGCCGCGTGACCTTGATCTTGCGGAATGGGTTCCCCCTCGGGGAAAACCCTTTGGTTTTGAGCCACCACTGTAGCGGTCTCATGTACAGCAGTCCAAGAGGTATCACGTTGGATGCAGCTGCCATAAGACCTAACAGTACTTGGAACTGTTTGACAGTGAGTAGCAGGCCTAGCTTGACCGCATTTGCTGCAGTAAGGATCGACTCGATCCGAGCAGGTGACATTCGTGCCTGCATCGTGGTCGCATCCCAGACTACACCTAGATAAGTGGTTCTCTGTAATGGAGAAAGCACACTTTTCTTGGCGTTGAGCCTCAACCCCAGCTTTTTCATGTGAGCAAGAACAACATCTCGATGTTGAGCCGCTAACTGTTCTGAACTGGCTAGGATGAGCCAGTCGTCTATGTAGTTGAGTATGCGGATGCCCTGGAGTCGCAGAGGAGCCAGAGCAGCATCCACACACTTCGTGAAAGTTCGGGGTGAGAGCGCTAGGCCGAACGGAAGAACTCTGTATTGGTAAGCTTTGCCCCTGAAAGCGAACCTGAGAAACTTCCGGTGTTGAGGAAGGATGGAGACGTGAAAGTACGCGTCTTTCAGATCTACCGTGACAAACCAGTCCTCGGACCTGATTTGAGACACGACCTGTCTGACAGTCAACATTTTGAACTTCAGTTTTCTGACTGAGAGGTTTAACTGTCTGAGATCTAGAATGGGCCGCAGCCCCCCATCCTTCTTGGGAACAATGAAGTACCGGCTGTAGAACCCGGATTCTCTGTGTTGAGGAGGGACCACCTCGATGGCCTCCTTCCTCAGGTGAGTATTTACTTCCTGTTCCAGTACCAGAGCCTGCTCTGGGCTTACCAGAGTAGGAAATACCCCGCTGAAAGGTGGCGGCTTGGCGCCGAATTGAATGCAATAGCCTTTCTCTACAGTACGCAGGACCCACGTAGAAATATTTGGCAGTAGCTTCCACGCTGCCAGAAATTCTACTAAGGGAACCAGCCTCTCGAGACTGGTTTCTGGATTTATTTGAGGAGCTAACTCGGTGACCTGTAACAGCGAACTGGCAGGATGCACCTGAAGTAAGCGCTCTAGAGACCCCCGTGGGGGTGGCGAACTTTCTGGTTCCGCTACGTTTCCGGGCGGAGAGACCGGAGAATGGTGTTCGCGGGAGATTGCCGCGCCCTGTAACACTGGCAGGGTTAGCTGACGAATCTCCTGAGGGCCCCGAGGAGAGGTAGCCACCGTAATGGCGGTGGGGCACCTAACTCCCCGAGAGGGGCTGCCCTCATTGTCCCTGAGATACAAGAGTCAGGGCCGTTTAGCCGAGGACCTCTAGACTAAAGCACGACCCTCGGATCGGGCTTAGTTTTTGAAGCCCCCGGTCAGGAGTGTTGCTAATCCCGCCCTCTAGGTCTCACCGGAGGGCTGCAACGCTCCTATTATGAGCCTCTTATGTGAGGAGCTGGTACACGGCTGGGGTTTAATGCTCCCGTCCAGCAACCCCGCACGTGTACATTTTGCCCATCAAGCCTGAAGTTATTTTAGGCGGCCTGGAAAGCAAAAATGGAGCTTCAAGGATGATGCCAGGCTGGGCGACAGATAGCTGGCTAATGTCTGTTCAACCCGTGGCATCATCTTTTCTTTCTAGTTTTTCCCATGATCTAGACAGTTCAGTGTGCAGATCGGGGAAGAACAGAAAGCTCCGTTTTGGAAGTGCTGACTTAGTCTGCAGAAAACATAAAGTTTGTTTATCTGAGGCTCATTAGTCAGTATGTCCAACAGCTCCTCATACTGAGGCGATCGGGGGGGCGGTTGAATACTTTTGACAACGTTCTCCACATCAACCTCCTCGGAGGAAGATAGGGGAAGCGTTGAAAAACTTTTCCTGGAAGGGAGTAACCGCATTGCGGGCTTCCTTATCCAGTAGGAGGTTTACCGATCCACCAGGTAAGGAAGGAGATAGGGAATCACCCATCTCCATTCCCTCTAGTAGATCGAGCTGCGATCCCCACGAGTGCAGCTACCGCTCCGCCTCGGCGGAAGCGGGGCCAGACCCGCGAGGAACTCTAGCGAAGGCTCCCTCCTCGAAGAGAGCCTTCCAGGAACGGAGCACCCGCAGTGGAAGATGCTCACACTGTGGACAGTCAGCCTTTTGAGGGCTGACTGTGCGTGCTCCGCACCCAAGCAGACCACGCATAGACTGTGTGTATCCCCACCAACAATGAAGCGTTGGCAGGGAGGAACACACCGTCTATGTGGCTGCTGTACCGCCTTAGTTTCTATAACTTTCTTTCCCCCTATGGTTGACATATTGCTCAAAATAAAGGTGTGCAAACTGGCACAAAAAACAGCAATATGACTTTTTAAGACAGACACAGACACAGAGCGCTCTCGCTGAATGACAAAAGCTGACGCCGGCTTCAAACGCACGTGCTTTTATACTTCCTGGTCGCTGACGTCACCGCGCCTGTGACGTCACTCCCGTCATCCGATTGGTTGTTAGACTATGACTCAGAGTGCGGCCCGCCAATGGCGTTCCCAAAGCGTTTCAGGACGCAGTGTTGAGTTCCCGGAAGGGAACTTACATAGTGTATGCAACAACTGGTAGTGGTTGGAATGCAGCGATTTAGGCCATGAAAAGTTTGCATGCCCACATAATAGAGAGCGTGAACGTCCCAGGTTACGTATATAACCATGGTTCCCCGAGGGAACGATACGCACGTCTGCAAATGCTATGGGGAACGTCATTGGCGAACCACGCTCTGAATACGTGTAGACTGTCCAATAGAAGGCGTGATGTCACGGGCATGATGACGTCAGCAACCAGAAAGCTATAAAAGCACGTGCGCCAGCAACCATGGGGAACCATGGTTACATACGTAACCTGGGACGTTCCCCTCCGGGAACTCAAGCTGCGTCTGAAAACGCTATGGGGAACGAGATGCCCACGCCAGTCCCTGCCGAGAAACTAGAGCAAGTGAAGAGAAGCACCAGGAGTGGCACGAAGGTCAAGGTAATAAAACCGGACAAAGGTAAGTGGCGTGGACCATCCCGCTGCGTTGCCGGCGCCAAGAGATTTAGAAGCGACCATAGCGCAAGTAGAGTGAGCCTTGACCCCCAGTGGAGAGGGGAGACCAGAGGACTCGTAGGCGGAGCAGATGGCATCCACGATCCATCTGCTCAAAGTCTGTTCAGCAGCCGGTAAACCCCTCTTGGGTTTACCGTAACACACCAGCAACTGGTCCGACCTACGCCACAGGGCAGCTCTGTGGACATAGGCGTCCAGTGCACGAACTGGGCACATGCAATTAACTTCTGTTGGTCTGGATCCATGAAGGGAGGAGGACAGAATGCCTGAAGCACGACTGGCTGTGGTGTAGAGGTAGGGACCTTAGGAACATACCCTTCTCGAGGGTAAAGGAAAGCTTTGGCCATACCAGGCGCAAAGTCGAGACAAGAAGGGGCCACCGAAAGGGCCTGCAGGTCCCCCGCAACATAGTCTTAACTCCCTGAGGTCGGCTGTATTGCCGGCGATACCAGCTCTTTTTTTTTTTTAGATCAGCGCAAAAGACACTAAAAATGCTCTGTCGGTTTTAGTCATACAAATTAGAGATACACATCATTGGAAACTGTAAAGTGTGTACTTTTATTTGTGCACACTCACAAGAACAGCAGAAAGTTGTGCTTTTTTATTTAGAATAAAGAAAACAAACAGGGTGATTTCTGTTTTCTCTGTCTCCGCGAACTGCTTTTAGAAATGCGTCACTTAAATCATTCAAACTCTGTGAATACTCAGCACACAAACAGAAAAGTGGTATCTACTGAAAGCTTGAGATGTATGCTTTGAAACGAAGTAAGTTTTATCAAAAACAAATAATCTGTGATAAATTAATCTATATGAAACCAAGGAGATGTCTAGTCTATCCAGTTCCAACTAATTATCTCTAATGTGACCGCGCCCACTAGCGAAATCCCTTTAGATATGCAAATTAGCCATGTGCTACAAGCGTGGCAAGGACCAGAGTATCTGTACGTGAGGAAACTCCCACATCACCGCAACAAAGCAACATGACTTCAAGTTCATCTTGGTTACAGTTTGTTTCTGAATGAAGATATGCTGTGAGGAATAAGATTTATATTTACCACGATCACAAGAAGGACGCGATGCAACGCAAACCCAGCAGGAGGAGACATTTACATGAGTAAGTCTTACTTTCATTTTCCTACTAGCTTTCGCTGTTATTTACTTTGACAAAATGTGTACACATTTTACTAGTTAGACTTATTCCAAACTAAAATTCCTGACTTTATCAAATGAAACATTATGAAGTACGTTTGATTGCATTGCATCTCTCACGATGCCAGGATATTTATAATGTTCTAGAAAAACGATGTGATTATGACTGTGAGATGCATTTATGACGATATGTTTATGACTATAGAATCATATTTATTTATTTTATTGTATAACAGTAGGGTGTAAAAGTAATATGAGTGCTTACACTGAATGTATGTTTACCTACATCACGTTTATTAGTAATATAGTGCTAAACGATAATTATTAGTTTCTCAGATATTACATGTCCTTTTTTACATTAGTACAAATGCTAGAGTCTATGACTGTATACTGACAGATGATCCTGATATGATTTTTGTTTTGTTTTGTTTTTGTAGTGATCTCATCATTTGGTTGAAAAAATTCTAGCCTCAACATCCAATTATCAAAAGTCTTGTAAAGAAATGTCCTATATGTGCTTCATGGCCTTATTTCAGTGACTTCAAAACTTTAGATTTTAAGGCAACTGAGCCCTTAAGGCAACTATCTGATAACACCAGTTTTACGATCCAAAGGAATGCAGCAAGTATAGGAAAGACATTTGGCCTGTTGAAATGGACTCTTCCCTAATTCATAGAAAACGTCTCAGGTTACGAATGTAACCCTGGTTCCCTTTCGGGAACTCTACACTGCGTCATCAACGCTCTGGGGAATGCCATTGGCGAACCCGGCTCTGAATCAGTCTGCAACCAATAGGATGACGGGAGTGACGTCACCAACGTGATGACGTCATACGACCAGGAAGTATATAAGCACGTGCGTTTCAAACCGGCTTCAGCTTTTGTCATTCAGCGAAGCGCTCTATGTTGGTCTGTTTGTCTGGTTATTTGCATTGCTGTTTTTCTGTGCCAGTTTGCACAACTTTATTTTGAGCAATGTCAAAAAGGGGAAAGAAATTTGTTATGGCGGTGCAGCAGTCACACAGACGGTGTGTTCCTCCTTGCCAGCGATTCATCGTTGGTGGGGATACACACAGTCTGTGTGTTCTCTGCATGGGAGCGGAGCATGCTCAGTCAGCCCTCGAGGGGGCTGGCTGTCCGCAGTGTGAGCGCCTTCCACTGCGGGTGCTTCGTTCCCGGAAGGCTCTCTTCGAGGAGGGAGCCTTCACCAGCGTTCCTCGCGGGTCTGGCCCCGCTTCCGCTGAGGCGGAGCGGCAGCTGCACTCGTGGGGTTCGCAGCTCGATCTGCTGGAGGGTATGGAGACGGGTGATCCCCTATCTCCTTCCTCACCCGGCGGATCGGTTGATCTCCTCTTGGATGCGGAAGCCCGCACTGCGGTTTCTTCCCCCCGAGAGGAGGTCTCAACACTACTCTTGTCTTCCTCCGAGGAGGTTGACGTAGAGAGTGTTGACCTCATCCAACCGCCAGTAAAATCCCCGCAGTTTGAGGAGCTCTTGGAGGTGGTGACTCGTGCGGTAGCCAGGCTCAACATCAGCTGGCCCGCCGAGCACAGTCAAAATGAGCCGCATGAAAGCAAGCTAGATGAGCGCTTTCTGCGGACACACAAGCCACCTCCAGGAAGGAGCCTTCCGTTTTTCCCTGATCTCCACAGTGAGCTGTCGAGATCATGGGAAAAACCCTTCTCAGCCCGCGTCTTCACCCCTTCCTCCGGTTACTACGGTAACGTTGGGGGGGTAGAGGAGTGCGGCTATAAGATGATGCCCAGGGTTGAGCAGACGCTTGCGAGCTATCTGTCGCCCGCAGCAGCATCATCTTTGAAGGCTCCAACCTTGCCCACCAAGCCTTTAAAACTAACTTCCAGCTTGCTGGGCAAGGGGTACGCGGCAGCAGGTCAGGCCGGTTCATGCTTGCACACAATGTCTGTGTTGCAGGCGTACCAGGCTGACCTGCTTAAAGACCTAGACGAAGGCAGGGAGGTCAATGTTTCTGAGTTGAGGCGAACAGCAGATCTAGCTCTCCGTGCCACCAAGGAGACCGCCCGCGCTGTTGGGCGGTCTATGGCAGCCCTGGTGGTCGCGGAGAGACACCTATGGTTGTCCCTGTCCGACATGAAGGAGAAGGACAGGGCCCTTCTGCTGGACGCCCCACTCAAGTCTCCTGGTCTGTTTGGCGACTCGGTCGAGGCCGTCGTCAGCAGGTACCAGGAGGCCCGCAAACAAAGTGCGGCCTTCCAACAGTACCTCCCTCGCCGTGTCTATTCTGGGGCTGCCGGACGGGAGCAGCCCCAGCCGCGTACCAGCTCCTCACACCGCCAGACCCAAAAAGCTAGCGTGGCCGCTCGTGCCCCGCCAGATAGATCTAGGGGGCAGGGCAAGTCACGCTCGAAGTCGAGGGCCTCTAAGGCCAGGCCGGACCTGAGGGTCGTCCTGCAGTCAAAGAGGTCCTCGGCTAAGCGGCCCTGACTTTTGTGTCTCAGGGCCATTGAGGGCAGCCCCTCTCGGGGGAGAAGCGGGTCTTCCACATTTTATGGTACCCACTCTCCCTCGGGGCCCTCAGGAGACCAGTCAGCTAACCCTGCCAGTGTTTCAGGGCGCGGCTGTCTCCCGCAAACCCCTGCTGGGGTTTCCGCCCGATTTCGTAGCGGACTCAGCAAGTTTGTCACCCCTACGGGGGTCCTCAGAGCAATTAGTTCAGGTGTCGCTTGCCAGTCAGCTGTTACAGAACACCGAATTAGTTCCTCAAACTCTACCAGAGGCCAGTCTCGAGAGGCTGGTTCCCTTAGTACATTTCTAGCAGCGTGGAAACTACTGCCAAATGTATCTTCATGGGTTCTTCGTACGGTAGAGAAAGGTTATCAAATCCAGTTCGGCGCTCCTCCGCCTCAGTTCAGCGGAGTATTTCCTACCCTGGTAGGCCCAGAGCAGGTTCTGGTCATGGAACAAGAAGTAAATTCTCTTCTAAGGAAGGGAGCCATCGAGGTGGTCCCTCCTCAGCACAGAGAATCCGGGTTCTACAGCCGGTACTTCATTGTTCCCAAGAAGGATGGAGGGCTGAGGCCCATCTTAGATCTCAGGCTACTGAACCGCTCAGTTATGAAGCTGAAGTTCAGAATGCTTACTGTCAAGCAGGTCGTGTCTCAAATCAGGTCCGAGGACTGGTTTGTCACGATAGATCTCAAAGATGCATATTTCCATATCTCCATCCTTCCTCAACACAGGAAGTTTCTCAGGTTCGCTTTCAGGGGCGAAGCTTACCAATATCGAGTTCTTCCTTTCGGCCTAGCACTCTCACCCCGCACTTTCACGAAGTGTGTGGATGCTGCGCTGGCTCCGTTGCGACTCCAGGGCATCCGCATACTCAACTACATAGACGACTGGCTTATCCTAGCCAGCTCGGAACAGTTAGCGGCTCAGCATCGAGATGTTGTTCTCGCTCATATGAAAAAGCTGGGGTTGAGGCTCAACGCCAAGAAAAGTGTGCTGTCTCCTTTACAGAGAACCACTTATCTAGGTGTGGCATGGGATTCGACCACGATGCAGGCACGAATGTCTCCTGCTCGGATCGAGTCGATCCTTACTGCAGTCAATGCGGTCAAGCTAGGCCTGTCACTCACTGTCAAACAGTTTCAAGTACTGTTAGGTCTCATGGCAGCTGCAGCCAACGTAATACCTTTTGGCCTGCTGCATATGAGGCCACTGCAGTGGTGGCTCAAGACCAAGGGATTCTCCCCGAGGGGAAATCCGTTCCGCAAGATCAAGGTCACGCGGCGTTGCCTTCGTGCCTTAGACATGTGGAAGAAACCTTGGTTTCTATCTCAGGGCCCGGTCTTGGGAGCTCCTTGTCGCCGCGTCACGCTAGAGACAGATGCATCCCTCACCGGGTGGGGAGCGGTCATGAGTGGCCGCTCGGCCTCCGGCCTATGGACCGGTCACCATCTCTTGTGGCACATCAATTGCCTAGAGATGTTAGCAGTGTTCAAGGCCTTGAGGCATTTCCTCCCAGACCTGAGAAACCGTCATGTGTTAGTTCGCACCGACAACACAGCGGTAGTATATTACATCAACCACCAAGGAGGTGTGCGTTCACGCCCCTTATTCAAGCTGGCGTACCATATCCTCCTGTGGTCCCAAGGGAAACTCCTCTCACTGAGTGCAGTTCATATCCCTGGGCATTTGAACATTGGAGCAGACATCCTGTCGAGGCAGGGGCCGAGGCCCGGGGAGTGGAAACTTCACCCCGAGGTGGTGAAGCAGATATGGAGAGTGTTTGGCCAAGCTCAAGTGGACCTCTTTGCGACTCAAGAGACTTCGCAATGTCCCCTTTGGTACTCTCTAACGCCTCCAGCTCCACTGGGGCTGGACGCTATGGTACAGACCTGGCCGAGGCTTCGTCTGTACGCTTTCCCCCCGATCGCTCTGCTCCCAGGAGTTCTAGAAAGAGTGCGCCGGTACGGAGTCAGTCTACTACTAGTAGCCCCGTACTGGCCGGCCCGAGTATGGTTCTCGGACATCATTTCCCTCCTCGACGGCTCTCCGTGGGAGATTCCGGTCAGGAAGGACCTTCTTTCTCAGGCTGGGGGCGCAATTTGCCACCCCCACCCAGAGAAGTGGAAACTATGGGTGTGGCCTCTGAGGGGGCACACCTCATAGACAGTGGTCTCCCAGCCGAGGTTGTGGAGACCATCCTTC
Source organism: Garra rufa (assembly GCF_049309525.1). Classification (NCBI taxonomy): domain Eukaryota; kingdom Metazoa; phylum Chordata; class Actinopteri; order Cypriniformes; family Cyprinidae; genus Garra; species Garra rufa. The sequence goes on along the minus strand of NC_133365.1, from coordinate 2,745,096 downwards.
ACTCTAGAGCTCCCTCTACAAGGAAACTTTATGGCCTTAAGTGGAAGCTTTTCACTTCATGGTGTGAAGAGCGACACGCAGACCCAGTCCACTGCCCGGTTGGTACAGTGCTGGAGTTCTTGCAGTCTCGCCTCTCCATAGGGCTAGCCCACTCCACCCTGAAGGTTTACGTGGCGGCATTATCGGCCTTCCACACCCCTCTCGGTGGCATGTCAGTGGGCAAGAACCCCTTGGTCATACGTTTCCTTCGTGGTGCACTCAGGATAAGGCCTCGGGTGGTACCCAGAACTCCTTCTTGGGATCTCGCTGTGGTCCTTGAAGCCCTCTCTCGGCCTCCATTCGAGCCCATTGAGGAGATTTCAGATCGCTTCCTTACAATTAAGACGGCGCTGCTGTTGGCTCTTACTTCTCTGAGGAGAGTAGGAGACCTTCAGGCCCTCTCAGTGGCCCCTTCATATATCGACTTTGCGCCCGGTTTGGCCAAAGCGTTCCTCTACCCTAGACCAGGGTACGTACCGAAGGTTCCAACAGCAGTACCACAGCCAGTCACCCTACAGGCCTTTTATCCTCCTCCATTCGTGGAGAACGACCATGCGAGCACTGGACACATACGTCCACAGAGCTGCCCTGTGGCGAAAGTCAGAGCAATTGCTAGTTTGTTACGGTCCCCCTAAGAGGGGGCTCCCGGCAACTAAGCATACTATCAGTAGGTGGATTGTGGATGCAATAACTACTGCTTATGAGTCCTCTGGCCTCCCATCACCGATGGGCGTCAAGGCTCACTCAACTCGAGGCATGGCTGCCTCCAAAGCTCTGCTAGCAGGTGTCCCCATCCAGGACATCTGCAGTGCGGCGGGTTGGTCCACCCCTTTGACCTTTGTAAAGTTCTATGAACTAGACCTAAGAGCTACAAGCTCGGCTGTCCTGAGCTGACAGCGAAGGCGCTATCCCTCGTGAGCCCGAGGGCCGAGGTAGATGTTCCCTCTTGCGCTGGGTGCTCCCCAGGCAGAGATGTAATCCCACTCGCGTCCTGGCAGTTTTCCAGGCGGAGTCAATTTAGTGTTCTGGCCAGAGTTTCCAGACACTTCTCGGGTCCCTGTTGTCCGGGTGCGCCCCGACAAAGGGATTACCCTTCCTTGTGTGCCTGAGGGCCGAGGATGCTTCTTAGTCTGGCTGGTCACCAGACGGAGGCCTATCACCTCGGGGCCTGAGGGCCGAGGTGGATAACTCTCCCTCTTCGCTGGGTGCTCCCCAGGCAGAGATGTTATTCCGCTTGCGTCCTGGCAAATTTCCCAGGCGAAGCAACCAAGCGTCCTGGCATACTCCCCAGACGCTACCTGTCCCTCTACGTCTGGCTGGTCCCCAGACTGAGGTAGACACTCTCCTCGTGAGCCCGAGGGCCGAGGCAGATCATATCCCTCTTCGCTGGTACTCCCAGGCAGAGATGTAATCCCACTCGCGTCCTGGCAGTTTTCCAGGCGGAGCTAATTCAGTCCCTCTCGTGCTGGCTGTTCCCCAGACAGAGTTTGGACTACTTTCCTCGAGCGCCTGAGGGCCGAGGTTCTTGCTATGATTCCTCTTGCGCTGGGCACTCCCCAGGCAGAGATGTAATTCTACTCGCGTCCTGGCTGTTTCCAGGCGGAGCTATTTCCCGTGCTCTGGCCAGAGTTTCCAGGCACTAATTGCATCCCTCTTGATCCGGGTGCGCCCCGACAAAGGATTGCCCTCTCCTTGTGTGCCCGAGGGCCAAGGAGGACCCCTCTCTGGCTGGTGACCAGACTAGGGTGTATGACCTAACCTCGTGGGCTCAAGAGCCGAGGTTTACTCAATCCCTCTTCGCTGGGTACGTCCCAGGCAGAGATGTAATCCCGCTTGCGTCCTGGCACTCTTCCCAGGCGAAGCAACCTAGCGTTCTGGCATACTCCCCAGACGCTACCTGTCCCTCTACGTCTGGCTGGTCCCCAGACTGAGGTAGACACCTTTCTCGTGAGCCCGAGGGCCGAGGCGGATCATATCCCTCTTCGCTGGGTACTCCCAGGCAGAGATGTAATCCCGCTCGCGTCCTGGCAGTTTTCCAGGCGGAGCTAATTCAGTCCCTCTCGTGCTGGCTGTTCCCCAGACAGAGTTTGGACTACTTTCCTCGAGTGCCTGAGGGCCGAGGTACTTGTTATGTTCCCTCTTGCGCTGGGTGCTCCCCAGGCAGAGATGTCATCCCACTCACGTCCTGGCAGTTTTCCAGGCGGAGTTCTTCTGGTCCCTCTTTTGCTGGTGTCCCCAGACAGAGCGACCACTTTCCTCGCGAGCCCGAGGGCCGAGGTATATGCCACTTCCCTCTCGCTCCGGCACTATTCCCGGACGGAGGTGTACTACTTCTCCTGTCCTGGCAGTTTCCCAGGCGGAGAACCATCAGTGCTCCTGCAGGTAAGTATCAACGAGCACTGCCCTCTGATTCCGGGCTGGTCCCCCGGACAGAGGTGTACTGCCTCTCTTGCCCTGGTAACCCCAGGCAGAGAGCTTTTTCCTGGCTTGATCCACCAGAAGCAGCGCTCCCCCTTTTTTCTTCCCAGACAAACACCACTGGGTAGGAATTTGGAATTCTGGAGACGTGGGCATATCGTTCCCCAGAGCGTTGATGACGCAGTGTAGAGTTCCCGAAAGGGAACGTCTCAGGTTACGTATGTAACCCTGGTTCCCTGAGGGAACGAGACACTGCGTCATGGGCCATAATTCCCGCATTCCTACCGCGCATCGCTTCATTCCTGGAAGCTGAAGCCGGTTTGAAACGCACGTGCTTATATACTTCCTGGTCGTATGACGTCATCACGTTGGTGACGTCACTCCCGTCATCCTATTGGTTGCAGACTGATTCAGAGCCGGGTTCGCCAATGGCATTCCCCAGAGCGTTGATGACGCAGTGTCTCGTTCCCTCAGGGAACCAGGGTTACATACGTAACCTGAGACGTTTCCTGAGGGAACGAGACACTGCGTCATCAACGCTATGGGGAACGCCATTGGCGAGCCTCTCTCTGAACGTAGTCTTCAACCAATGAAATGACGGGAGTGACGTCACCGGGGCGGTGACGTAAGCGACCAGGAAGTATAAAGCACGTGCGTTTCAAACCGGCGTCAGCTTCCAGGAAATGAAGCGATGTGCGGCAGGAATGCGGGGATTATGGTCCATGTCTCGTTCCCTCAGGGAACCAGGGTTACATTCGTAACCTGAGACGTTCCCTTCCGGGAACTCGAACTGCGTCATCAACGCTGTGGGGAATGAGATACCCACGCCCCCATGATTCCAAATCCCTGCCTAGTGTCTGTGTTGGTAGGAGGAAAGGAAAGCGTTGAGTCTGGTGGGTCAGGCCAGAATACTGAAGGCCCTCACCTGGGGATACCAGAACGTGAAGGATAATACACCTCTGTCTGGGGAACCGCCAGAACAAGAGGGCAGTGCCTAAGAATACTTACCTGTCCAGGGCACCGGAGGATCTCCGCCTGGGGAAATTGCCAGGACGTGAGTGGTATTACACCTCTGTCTGGGGAAACTGCCAGAGCGAGAGGGAGAATAGGCCTTGGTCTGGTCATACCAGAACCAGAGGGAGAATAGACCTTGGTCTAGTATAGAGGGAGGACCTGCCTCGGCCCTCGGGCACACGAGGCGAAGTGATACACCCCTGTCTGCTCTACAGCCAGACCAAGAGGGAAATATTGTACCTCGGCCCTTGGGCCCACGAGGATAGAGTAATATACTTTTTTCTGGTCACTACCAGAACAAGAGGGAGAATAAGCTTTGGTCTAGTATTGAACTAGAACCAGAGGGAGAACCTGCCTCGGCCCTCGGGCACACGAGGCGAAGTGATACACCTCTGTCTGCTCTTCAGCCAGACCAAGAGGGAATACTGTACCTCGGCCCTCAGGCCCACGAGGATAGAGTAATATACCTTTGTCTGGTCACGCCCAGAGCAAGAGGGAATAAGCCTACCTCGGCCCTCAGGCCCACGAGGGTAGAGTAATATACCATTGCCTGGTCACACCCAGAGCAAGAGGGAATAAGCCTACCTCGGCCCTCAGGCCCACGAGGGTAGAGTAATATGCCATTGCCTGGTCACACCCAGAGCAAGAGGGAATAAGCCTACCTCGGCCCTCAGGCACACGAGGATAGATGACCACACCTCTGTCTGCTCTCCAGCCAGACCAAGAGGGAGATAATAAACCTCGGCCCGCAGGCGCACAAGGAAAAAATATGTATCTGTCACTCAAGGACAGTGGAGCCTGGAGTGGCTCTCAGGTCTAGCTCGTAGAACCTCACAAATGTTAAGGGTGAGGACCAATCCGCCGCACTGCAGATGTCCTGAATGGGGACACCTGCTGCCAGAGCTTTAGAGGCCGCCAGGCCTCGGGTAGAGTGAGCCTTGACCTCCAAGGGTGAAGGCAGGCCAGAGGACTCGTAAGCAGTAGAGATAGCATCTATGATCCATCTACTGATAGTAGGTTTCGAACCAACAATTGCTCTGATTTACACCACATGGCAGCTCTGTGGACATATGTGTCGAGTGCTCGCACGGGACACATACAATTGTACTTCCGATGGTCGCGCTCCACGAATGGAGGAGGATAAAAGGCCTGGAGAATGACTGGCTGCGGTACCACTGTCGGAACCTTCGGGACATAACCCGCTCTAGGGTAAAGAAAGGCTTTGGCCATACCGGGCGCAAAGTCAATACAGGAAGGGGCCACAGAAAGGGCCTGAAGGTCACCTACTCTCCTCAGAGAAGTAAGCGCGAGCAGCAGTGCAGTCTTAACGGTCAGATGGCGGTCCGAAATCTCCTCTATAGGTTCAAATGGAGGCCTACAGAGGGCTTCAAGGACCACGGCGAGGTCCCACGTGGGGACCCTCGCTCTCATTCGAGGCCTCAATCTGAGTGCACCACGGAGGAAACGTATGACAAGGGTACCCACTGACCGGCCACCGAGAGGGGCGTGGTAGGCCGATAATGCCGCCAAGTACATCTTCAGGGTGGAGTGGGCCAGCCCTGCAGAAAAACGAGACCGCAGGAACTCCAGCACTGTACCTATTGGGCAGTGAACTGGGTCAAATTGGTGCTGGTTACACCATGCAGTAAACAATTTCCACTTAAGGCCATAGAGTTTCCTCGTAGAGGGAGCTCTGGAATGAAGGATGGTCTCAGCAACCTCGGTTGAGAGACCAGCCTCTAGGAGTTGTGCCCCCTCAGGGCCACACCCATAGTTTCCACATCTCCGGGCGGGGGTGAAAAATTGAACCCCTGGCCTGGGAGAGGAGGTCCCTCCTGACGGGAATCTCCCATGGAGAGCCGTCGAGGAGGGTGATTATGTCCGAGAACCATGCTCGGGCCGGCCAGTATGGGGCTACTAGTAGCAGCCATACTCCATATCGGCGTACACATTCCAGAACTCCT